>NC_140944.1:20015668-20508168 GCF_014529385.1 Adiantum capillus-veneris
GTTGTTGCAGTGGTAGAACAAGTTGTGATAGTAGATGTATCAATCTACTTAAGTACCTCACCTTCTGTAGAAAAGAGACAAGTTGGCGTGCAGTCGTTGGTGAAGGTAGGGCTATGAGTGCGGACACCTTACTTGGGTCGGCGTTGATACCTTTCGCTGAAATTTCATGGCCTAGTAGAATGACTTTACTCTCCCCAATGTGGCATTTATCCACATTTAATTTCCCACCTAGGCTCTGCAACCTGGCCAAACCTTCAGTTACCTTTTCTAAATGTGAAATACGGGAGCTATATATACAAAAATCATCAATGAACACTCTTATGGATGTTCCAAAGAACGGTTGAAAAACATATGTGACATATCTTTGGAATGTGGCAGGTGCATTTGTGAGACCAAATGGCATAACCCTGTATGCAAAACAACCCCATGGCGTGATAAAAGTGGTTTTTAGCTGATCTTACAAGGCTATGCGTATTTGAAAGTATCCAGAATAACCATCACAGACGGTATAGCATTCAAAACCCGCTACTTCATTCAGAATTTCCTCCAAGAAAGGGAGAAGAAAGTGGTCTCTCTTTGTAACTGCATTTAGTGGTTTGTAGTCAACACAGACCCTCCACTTACCATTCTTTTTAGGCGTCACCACTATGGGTGACACCCATTCTGAGTTTTCTACAGGATAGATGAATCCCGCCTCCAGCAGTTTCCTTACCTCGGCAAAGAGTGCCTTTTCTTGTATGACCCCCAATCGTCGTAGCTTTTGCACAACTGGTTTTACCCCTTCCTTCAGCTTAATATGATGTTCCACCACTGTAATGCCTGTGATTCTTTCATAGTTGTCAATGAACAGGTTAGGAAATCCCATCAACATTTGCAAAAAACTATCTTTCTCCTCAAGTGTTAATTCCGTAGACAACATACCCTTCAACCTACTTCCTCCTAGGCCAGGTGATTTGCTCTCCTCTTCATTGGGTTGCCCTTTTGGTGATGGATCACCAGTTGTGCTTACCCTTTGTGGATCCTTCATAATGATACCCATCACATCAATGGAACTGTCACTTTCGTCGGTGGATGTGGTCTCCTCCTCAGAACTGGAAGATTCGCTAGTGGTTTCATCTGCCGTTGTTTTCAGATTCATTTGCTTCTCCTTGCCAATCCTCATGTCGTAGTAGATTGTCTCCCCTTTCTTACTGGTCATGCGTAGAAGGCCAGTACCCCAGTCCTGTTTTGCCTTCATGGCCATCAACCATGGCCTTCCCAAAATTATTGGATAGCCCTCCCCCTTAGTAGGCATTACAAAAACATCTACCTCTACCTCAGTGTTGAAATCTTTTATTTTCACGGCACTTACCACACCCACACACTTTACTTTTGCGTTGTTTGCCATCTTTGCCTTGCATGGAGAAGGCCTGTCAACCTCGAGCCCTAATCGAAGCATCATAGCTTCGCTCATTACACAGACTTTTGCACCTCCATCAATGTAGGTGTTTCCAACCCTCTTTCCTTTTATGTTTACGTCGACAATTGGAAGGATGTCATCCATGTTGCATCCCAAAATTGCTCCGGCTACCTTTGTTTTGGAGCGTCTTGTACTTACCATTTTAGACCATTGTCACCTTACTTTAGGTACAAGATGTAGCAACTGTGGCCATGTAATCTTCGGTCCTTGCTCTTCCACATCTAATGTTAGATCATAGGGCTTAGAACTTTCCCCTAGCTGGAAGTCAGTGATGCCCAATTTCCGTCGTGGCCTGGATGGCCTCTTGCTAGTTTCTCCTCTCATACTTCTCTCATCATCTGATTGTGTAGCTTTCTCCCTCCTAGCTCTTTTCACAGTCATGGCTTCAAGTGGTTCTAAAAAGGTTACCTTCTCCTTACCCTTGTCCCTCTCCTTTGCTCTGGGTGGATCCACTACTATGGCTTTTCCTTTCTCTTCTAGCCTTATGATGTTTACAGGGCGATCATGTGGTGGGGCTGGTGGAAGAGGTGGGATGGATGCTTGTAGTGGTGTCTGGGGTGGACGTAGAATTTGTGTTGGTGGGGGTGGGGGTGTTCTTTCTCTAGGGGGTGACAATTGGTTCCTCCTACCTCCTCTATTATAGTTTTGTCGTGGTTTGGGACAGTAGTACATATCGTGACCGTCTTCTCCTCAGTTGTAGCAATGATTCTCCCTGTTTTGCCGTCGTGCTCTTCCAGGGTCTTGATCTCTTTCTTGACTCCTCCCTTGTTGTATTAAGTGAACAGACAAATTCTGCAGTTGGTCAGTAATATGGGCCAACATATCTTGTTGGTCATCTCTTACCCCAAGAGCCGGTGGTGGTGGTGGAATGGTGGTTGTTGTAGTTGCTGGTCGACGCGATGTTCTTGATTCTGTTGACTCGATTTCTTTGGTTTTCATTCGCAGCTTCTTGTCTTTAAGGCGCTCGAGCAATCTCAACGGCTAACTCGTACGTAGCCGGGAATCTACCTTTCACCTTCTCCTTGAGAAGCGGCCATAAGCCATGCGTGAACCGATCTTTTTTTAGGAAATCGGGTGCAGCTTCCCCCCTAGCCAGTGACTCAACCCACCGTTCCCACAAATCCACAAATTTGGACTCATAGGTGGCATATTCTAAAAGACCCTCCTGCTTCAAGTCTCTCAACTTGTCCCACAACTTTTCTGAAGTGGTACCTCCCCCAAAGCGCCTCTTAAAAGCGGTTTTTAAGGGTTCCCAGTCATCCTTGGTTGCTTGTGGAAGTGCATTGTACCATGATCTAGCTTCTAGCTTCATGAGATGCTTAAAGATTCTAACCCGGGATTCATCCGTATCTTTGTTGCTCACTCCACATGCTACTTCAAAGTCATCTAGGAAGTCTGTTACCAAATCCTCCCCCTTCTTTCCTTTAAATGTTGGAAATGCTACACTTGCCATGATTACTGAGAGAGAGCTAGAAAGACACACTGCTTAACTTGCAAAAGTTTTTTTCTTTTTTACAAGGAGGCGTATATACCCTCTTATACTAGGACATAGATTAAAACTTCAAACGGTACATTGCCTTGTACCAAAGGTAAGACAAATGGTTGATCTGATGCCAGAACCCCCAAAAACCGCTCCCCACCCGGCATGGTGTCAATGACATGCTGGTAGTGAGCCTTCAAATCGAGTATTACCTTGATTGAGCGTACACGGGTTGGTATGTGTGATCTGTCTTGAGGTAGGTTGTACTGATTCATGTGAAGCTTAGAGGTGCTTAGTCACTGTCCAAGCTTGTGGGAGAGGGTGGTGTTCTTTCCTGAAACAAACTCAGTAGATCCCTAGTTTCTCTAGTGAGAGTGTGAGCCAATGCTTCCGTTATCTGTGTTGCAGATAATTACCTCGGTGACTTGAGTTACCCGATTCTCAAAGTAGAATAGTGTTGATTCTCTATTGTGTAGAGCTCCTTCCATTTTGTTGTTGTGGGTTGGTTGTAGGTTGCGGACATGGTTTCGACCTTCTCCTTCTTCTTCTTGGCACTTGGCCTATGTATATCCACTGGGTTTGGCATGTTGGTTGACTCTCCCACTCCAAATCGATTACCGTTACGCCTGGCACTCGAGCTTCGATGGAGATGCGGAGTTCATCTAGTTGTGCTTGGAGCTCTTCTTCTTCTGTCATCCAATTAGCAAATCCTGCTAGCCATTCATCCATTCACAATAGTTTAAGGGCTTCAGTCTTGTAAACTGAAGGGTTTCATGAAAAGATCCTCAGTGGGGGCACCAAATGACGGGAGCAAAGCGAACCCCGAACCCCCGACGGCCTCTAAAACACCGGGGGATCGAATGGAGTGCCTCGAGCCTGTCATGGTAAAGCAAACAGGGGGCACCACCTACCTTCAACAGCTAGGACGCAAACAACACACCACCATAACAAATTTTTCATCCAAGAGAGATGGATGCTTGGGAGTAATGATGAAGAGGAAAGGGAATGAGATCAAGTGAGAGAGAGAGAGACAGAGAGTGAGGGAGGGGGTATAGCGGCTTAGTACTTAGGCACCACAAAAGGATGGAGAATCCGCACACCCTTCACACATACACAAGCTCACTCCAAAACACAAGACTAGGTGGCGATTTCGCACACCTTACATGGGCAAAACATTGCAAGAAAACATACTCACAAAACCTCAAGCTTTATTTAGAGAATTAGGCGATGAAATGGGGAGCATAGGGTAGGGGAATGAGAAGGGAGAGAGTGGTAGAGCACATGGCGGATAGGTGGGAGTTGATGGCGAAGACTCGCACGAGGATTATGGCCATCATCCTTCATTTAGTTGCCCTTCATCTTCCATAGCCAAGGGTGTAGAGGTCATGCTCAAGACAAGCATGGTGATTGCGGTGATGGTGATGGTGATGGTGATGGTGTGGGTGTGTGTGTGTGCACTAGGCACACACAGTGCATAGTGTGTTCTTTGGTGATGTTGTGTGTCTTTAGTGTGATGGTGACCCCTCTTTATATAGGGGAGGAGGGGGGAGAAATTCTAGAATTTAAAAATGAAGAAATCGTTATCTACATAGGCCATGTGACTGTGGGCCCCACTTGTCTGGCTGTGTGTATATGTGCCAGAATAGCAGTCTCATGAGAGAGAGACTAAGAGAGAGAGATGGGTTGATGAAAAAAAAGTGAGAGGTGACATGGAGAATAAGGTAATTACAAGAGTGGAGAGAGGGGAGTGTGTTCAGACGTGAATCTGTGTGCAAATGTGTGTGAACACAAGAAAAATCAGGTAACCACCGGGTGGGGATGGGTCTGTGGGCACCTTTTTTCAGTGAAACTGAGTGTGTGTGAGTGTGGGGGAGGTTATTTAGCTACAAGACAAGAGACATGGAGCCCTTTAGAGAGAGAGGGGGGTATTTGGGTCATGGGATATGATAGGAGAGAGAAAGAGGGGGTGGGGTATACTATTTTGGAAGATAGGGTAAGTTGCATGTGAGTTAGGGTGCATTATTGGTGAGTTATAATGCATTATTGGTGAGAGGTGGGGTAGCTTGAGGGGAGAGAGAAAGGAGAAAGGACAAGGGGAAGAGAGAGGGGGTTGACCTTTTGAGTGGAGGAGAGGAAAAGGGACACCCGGCGGGGCAACATTGAAGAAAAAGGAGGCAAGGTGGGGATGGGCTACCCCGCAGGCATGAGGTGGCCTATTTTACCTTTCTTATATATTTACATAATCATACTTTATTTTTTCCTTACTTTTTTCCAATGCTTTTTATCACTCCCTCCCTAAGAGGGGGTTTTCATGGGGTGGGGACGAGAGAAGAGGGGTATGGGAGCTTGGCTTGTGAAAAGCCCCCATCAATGGCAAGCTTAATCATTGAAGCATGGCTCTTGGTTGGATTTGCATTCCATAGCGAAGAGTGTTGGTGTAGGCTCTGAACTTCTCTACTAGCTTGGAGAAGGAGATGGAGCTCTTTCACATTGCACTTCACACAATGTGTGTGTGTGCGTGTGTGTGGGAGAGTATACCCCCCAATCAGCTCCCCTTCTTGCTTTGGTGGAGCCCCCCTTGTAGCTCATGCTTGAAGCTCATTAGACCTAGCCAATCACATGCAAGAGGCATATCAAGCAACAAGGGTATCCTTGGGACAAGTGTCCCCCTTTACCCTTTGAGAGAGAGGACTTAATGAATAAAAAAACAATTAGTTAATTTAAGTAATTTATCATTGGACCCCTTGGGAGGCCAACCATTAGGCTTTAGGCACACCATGAGGGCAATATGGGTAGGGGATTGACATGTGTCCTTGCTGCCTCTTGAGGCTAGGGCTTTCCTTGTGTGTGTGTGTGTGTGTGTGTGTGTGTGTGTGTGTGTGTGTGTGTGTGTGTGTGTGTGTGTGTGTGCACGCGCGCTTTTCAACATCTATCACATCTCACAAAGAGATGGTCCCAAGACTAAAATGCCAATCCGAGGAAGCAAGTGACTCAACTAGGGCATGGAGGCACGCCAAGAGGTTGTCAATCTCTTGTTTGAACATAATACACTCTATGGAAATGATCTATGAACCCTCTAACTGTGAAAAATTTTCTCTCTACCTCTCCGATCCAATCACACATCCACATGCAAAGCCAATATCAAATCAACTCCGATCAACACCAAACTTGGCAACAGGCACATTCCTTACTAGGTCAGAAACACTTCTGGACCAGCAGACCTAAAATCTGCACAATCAAAAACTTTGCAATTTTCTTCAGTAGAAAAATTACACGTCACCAAATTACAATCAAAAACTTTGCAATTTTCTTCAGTAGCAAAATTACACGTCACCAAATCTGATGCCAGACACACCTACTAGGTACTAAGCATTTGGAATCATATGCAACTAACAAAATCTCAAAACGATGCTCGGATAGCGAGATATGTCACCTGGAAGGTCGTGGGAGTCGACGTTCGGATCTTGTAAAATGCTTGCAATGTAGATATTGACACGAAGAGCTCCTCAAGGATAATGCATCAGTGTTCTTGGCTTGTTGATGCGGTATCCATGTGATGCGATGAAAAGGGATGAATTTGAGAGTAAGAGGGAGCTCACGACCTATAGAGAAACCTTATCTCTTTATTAATGATAAATGAACTTGTTCTTCAAAATTGTACAAAGTTGCCTTTTATACCCAGGCTAAGGGTTTTATATTTACAATGGCTAAAACTGCTTCAAAAATAAGTAACCTATCTTGTCTAACTTATGATACATCTTGAAAGCTCATGGAATCCATATAAATGAAGAGTGAACAAAGATCTAATGGTTTCTTGATGGGAATTTACATCAACTTTGTGTTACGTAAGTTCAAAAGACCTTCCGAGCATCCCTTTTGAGCATCTAATGGTTTCTTGATGGGAAATTACGTTCAACTTTGTGTTACGTAGGTTCAAAATACCTTTCGAGCATCTCTTTCTCTTGGAAAAGCATATGTTGTTGCAATCATCTAGCACACACATTGTTGTGCGCGTTTTGAGAACCCCATTTTTTATAAAAATTGTACATATGGGATTGAGATAAACTTTCATCAGAGTATTTGGACATGTTCTTTTGGGTTTTTATGATTGCTTTTGCAAGCACATGTACATGCATCACAAGTCGCCAGTATAGTGCCAGATGTCATGTTACTTTAGGTGATCGTATGTGTGTTATTTGAGGTGCTTCTTGTATATAACTTAAACTCGTGTAAAAACTTGAAACATTTCAGCCAAAGTTCAAAACATTTTAGGTTTGGGTACATCTTAATGCTTTTGGATGCAGTTTTTGCCCTACCTTGCCTTCTCTACGTGTAGTCGTATCGGGACAGCTCTCTATTTGCGTCAATTTTGCGCATAGCGGCGTGTAGAATCAATTTTGGTCATTTTCAGATTTATTTCCATTCATTTTTCAAGCTTTCCTCCAAGATTTAAAGTGCCTCAATTGGAGTTTTTCTCTTCAGTTACGACTAGTTCTCTGACTCGGGGATTCACTATTCAGTACCTCTATATAACGTGCGTTCGTGGGGTATTAAAAAAACCCCTCTTTTAACATGTCCGAACGAATAAAATGACCCCTTATTTTAGGATTTTTTCTAGAATTGAATATAAAAACCCCTTATTTTAATGTGTCTTTGTTAAATTGCCTGAATTTTTTGCATTTTAAAACCCCTCCTATCGAACTCACGTTATACATTAACGTGATTACATAGTGCACCCCCCGAGTTCTATGCAGGGTTATGGATATGGCAGCCTAGTGGCAAATTGTGTGCAGACAGATTGGGAGGGCATGTATCTATGAATTGTGGAATTGATGTTGAAATTGTGGATTTGTGATGTTTGATTGTGAAAGATGAGGCCGTTGTCTCCATATGCATTGGTCGGTGTGCGTTGTAAATCCGTGCTTTGACACGGTTTTCGTCCTATGTGCTATGGTCCTTTGGGTGGGTGTGTGCTTGTAAATTCCCAAGGGAGCATAGGCCTTTTGGTTGGGATTTATCAAGAGCGGTTTTGGTATAATTTTTTGTCCTGAGGTTGAATTTTTAATGCTCTTGGTCTATAAATCTATAGAAGTGTCCCACTTTTTCTTTTACCCAACAGTGTTTTGGTGCCCGCCACCGAGGAGTTGCTTCAAGTTACCTTCATCGTTGGTGGTTCATACATAAAAGTGTAGCCATGGTCAAGGTTAGTGATGTGTTGTTGAGGAAGAATGGTATGATGATTAAGTTTGAAGCTAAGCAGCATAGAAGAGTGGACATGCATTATATGAGATTTTGCTCTCTAAAGAAAGAGTTAGAGGTGCTTGAGGATATGGGATGCAAAGTAAGAGAAGTTCTTGTTCATTGGTACCCTTCCAGGGTGTGTGGGCATTGAGGTTGATTGCACTAACTTGTTGGGTGTGAAGAGCATTGTTGATTTCTTGAAGCAAGGTAGAGATGTCTATCACTTTTCTACTTCTTCATGAGTTTCACACAAGAGCTCCTTTGTCACTAGTGATGATTGTAGCAATAATGATGATGTTGAGTCAGATGTAGAAAACGATGTTTTGTCTCTTGATGATGTAGAGATTGATGAGGATTTACATGCAAGAAATATTTTGAAAGAAAAGATTTTGGAGTGCATGTATGACAAGAGAGCAATGACATGGATGATTTGGTTTCCTATACAAATGCTTGCGAAGATCACGTCTTTCATACTTCTATGTATTTGGATCACATGCTTATCGGTTCTCCTGCTTGTGGTGCAAATGACATGCATGTTGACAGTCTAGGTGATTTTTTTGCTCCTCCATCTTATGAGTTTTTGTGGTATCCAGATGAGTTGTGGGCATGTGGACCCATTTGGGATGCTGAAATTGATGTTTGTGATGTTGTTGGTGCTATTGGTGGCATTGAGCTTCACTCCACTCAAGAATGAGGATGTGTTTCTTGGAGCATCATGCTTTGGTCATATGGCTGCTTCCATCAAGTTTCCAAAAAGGTTGGTAGCATTTTAGCATAACGATAGAGACATCATTGTACAAGTCAATGAGGGGGCACACCATCCCCATTGTATGTTATGACTCCTTTGACAAATTGATAAAGAGTTCTATTTCTACTTACATGATATTTATTAAGGATATTCCTAACAATAATGATGTCTCTTCTAATGGTTCATTAAAAGTAGAAAGTAATTTCTATCATTTCTAAATGAACATGCTAATCTTTTTATCAATGACATCCTATGAGAGTTACCTCCTAGAAGGGGGGATGACGATCCTAGAATTGAGCTCATACCAAGAAGCTCTCCTCCTAACAAGCCTCCTTATCAAGTCTTACCAGCTCAACAAGAGGAGATTATATCACAAGTCAATGAACTTGTGTAGAAAGGAATGGTAAGACCTAGCTCTTCACCATTTTATTCTCATGTCTTATTAGTGGCTAAAAGCACGCTTTGGTGGTACAAAAAGGATTGTCCTTGACAACACCTTTGACAAATCTTCGAGCTACAATTTCTACATGTCACATGAAAAACTACCTATCATACTATATATATGTGGATAGATCTTCAAAAGGACAATCTAAAAACACAAGGTCCGAAAAGTTTTGACCTAAACTACAAAAAATTTACCAGTCCTCACTTTTTCATTGGTAGAAGTAAAATAGGTCCTTTTTTTGTACCACCAAACTACGCTTTCACCCTAGTGCACAAAAGGAATGGTACATACAAAATGTATGTAGATTATCATGCATTAAATAAGATGATAGTAAAGAACCAATTTTTGATCCCAATCATTGAGGATTTTTTTTATTATCTACAAGGATCTACTTACTTTAGTAGAATGGATTTAAAAGTGGCTATCATCAAGCATAAATTGTACCAAAAGATATTCACAAGACAGCCTTTAGAACAACCTTTGGCTTAGAAGAACACAAAGATCATCTCAAAGAAGTGTTCCAAGAATTGCAAGAGAATAAGTTATTCATTAATCACAAAAGGAGTGAATTCTTCTTAGACAAGATTCAATATTTAGGTCATATTATCTCAAAGGATGGTCTCATAGTCTCTACTCCAAGTCCTTAGAGGAACACAAAGAGCATCTCAAAGCAGTGTTCCAAGAATCCTTCACTTATCTTAAAGAGTGACTCACATCTCAACCTGTCTTAGTGCTAGCAGACTTCTCAAAGCCATTTGAGGTCCATTGTGATACAGTGGTGATTGTCTTGGAGTGGTACTACTTCAAGAAGGACATGCCATAGCATATGAGAGTCACCAATTGCACTCTGATGAGATGATTCTTGGCATCTATGAAAAAGAGGTTCTACCTATCTTACATGCCTTGGATACGTGGAAACACTACTTACTTGGGACACCCTTCATCATTCAAATGGATCACTAGAGTCTCAAGTACTTCATAAATGAAAGAGAAAGAGGAGAGAAACAAGATGCAATAGTGGGAACTTGATTCTAATAACCACTGATAGCCGTTTTTCGGCTTTCCATCATTTCCATAGTAAGCTACCTCACCCTACCAAATTCACCCAAACACTATGGCTATCCCTACCATTTCACTGTACATAGGCATGTGTGAGTTACGGGACTTTTTCCATATCTCCTTAAAAACCCTCAGCTAGCTAGTCACTAGGCTAGTTGAGCCAAAAAAATAAATAAAATCAAAAAAATAAAATATATTATGGCCCATTTGTGTGTAAATATTTCATTGTATATATATAGGGATTCTTTATAATTATTTTGGTATTTTATTTAAATATTTCTACTTAGGTGTGTGTTTTATTAAACCTATGTACACCTTCTTTCATCCTCTTACACTATAAGTATTTTGCCAATGTGTACATACTCTAACTTTATATTTTTTCTTTTATACAAATCAACCCCACATTTTCACCCTCACCCTCGTGAAAACAAAAATTGATTTCTACTCTCTTAGTTACGTTTATTATATTATTTACTTGCATACCTTTTCCTCTTTCACCCAAAATAATACAAAGAGGGACCATATCATATGATTCCAATATCTTTCCATATCCATAATTCCTCCATATTTTTATTATTATTTTTACTCATTATTCTGACACCATGTGCTCATTGAGCTAAAGTCCATGAATAGTCCATACACTAATCCCACCATGTATATATTTATTTATTCACCAATAATACTACTCCATGCATGGGTCAAGGGCAACTTGGATGCTTTGTATTATGATATGACAAAGGAGGGGCTCACTCTTGGATGCATTGTACAAATTCAACAAAGGAGGGGACCACTAAAAGACTTTGCAGGCATAAAAACAGGCTTTTTGGTGAGAATTTTGGCATCCATCTCCACTCTGAATTTGGAGCGGTGGTCAAAAGAGAAAATGTAGCCCACGCTCTGAATAATCACCTCAAAGTTTTTCATGATTTTTGGAGCTACCATCGGTGAGCTATGATTTTTTGAGTGAACCCCAGTCTGCCCACTTTTCTCACAAGTAGCCCATAGTCTTCTTTCACCTCTTTCCACACTTCTACACACACACACACATTCCTCTCAATCCCTCATTCAAACCTGCACCTTCAATGGTTTCTCTCACCTTCTTCACCATTAACCTCCCCTCTTACTCCCATAGCTCTCATATGAGCTCTCCATGTACATACACCATCTCTATGCCTCTCTCTATTATCTCCAAACTACAATTCCATATTAACCCTTATATATATACATAAATTCAGCATGTGTACCATGCTTAACCTCTGCAAATCAAGAGATCTCATAAACGGAATTACCATTTTCATCACGATAATCAACCTTGGCGGCGGTGGCGTAAAGAAGGGAAGACGAAGAAGAAGATCGATAGTCATTTTGAGAACCTACACAAGTAAGTCCAAAACTTCTTCAAGCTTCACCATCACAAGGATTTTCTCACTTCATTCAACCATCCACCCCATTCTACCCATTGTAAATATATCATTAACTTTCTAGTGATTACTAACACTAACCACTAACATACTAACACAAAATAGCCATTGACCTAACCATAAAAGACACCTCATCTCAAGACATGTGTATAGTAACTCTCTCTCTCTCTCTCTCTCTCTCTCTCTCTCTCTCTCTCTCTCTCTCTGTCTCCTTACTTACTTTCACCTTATCTACCATCAATAATGCTCTCTTTTGAGCCCACACCCATGACTCAAGCAGACAAAGAAGGCCCGCAATGTTTTGATATTCAAAAAAATCATAATCCTGATTTGTTAGCTTGTAAATTAGGATTTCCAATAATCTTAATGAGGGGTCTCCAACCTATAAATAGGCCCCTCTCCTTCTTGTAAAACAACCTCCAACATCTCACATAGCACCCCAACACTCTATGCGTGAGGAGAGACTTAGGTGTAGCAACCACTTGTGAGCTTCACTCTTGGTGTGAGAGAAGCCTTCAAGCTACACATTGCAAGTGAGAGAGCGTGAGTTCCACAAATCTCAAAACCACTACTGTATATGCTCCTTCATCATCAATAAATTGAGGTTTGGTGCATCAAAGGCGTGATTCAACATTCAAATCTTCGTCCTTCCATTTGTGCAATACGGTTTGGTGAATTCAAGGTGACTTGTGTATTTTGAGTTTTTATCGGTTGATCGTGATTTTAGAAAGTGTTTTAGTGTGTTTTTCATTGCCAGTTTTGTGTCCATTGTAAGAGGGTATTGTGGTGAGAGGTCTCCCACACCCTAAGACAGTGTGTGTGTGTTGGTAATGTTTAGCAATCACTAAGCATTGAGTGAGTTTTTGTACAAGCTCTACGATAGCAACCTAACGAACCATCTCCATTTGCAAGTCACAAATAAGGTATTACGCAAGATCCATTCCTCTCTCTCTTCCCTTTGCTCTAGCTCTCTCTGGTCCATTTTGTGTGTGTCTTGGTGTGAGGTTGCTTGTGTGTGTTGTGTGGTGCATCTTCTTGGTTGTACCAAAATCTCTCTTGCGTCCTAGTTCGCATACCATAACTAGGTGGTGCACCTATCTTGTTTGGGTTTGGCTGTGGGTTTGCTATTTTGTTGTGCTTGTAGTTGCCCCAGCCCCAATTGAGCAGCACGGGAGCCTTGAGGGGTGTTTAGAGGTCGCCTCTCCTCTTGCCCGCCCCAGACCGCCTCAATTTTGGTGCCCCCACGGAGGAGCGATTGTGTGCTTATTGTTGTTGTATTGCACGAATGCTTGAATTTCAGCCTAATCAAGTAGATTATATGAATCATGAAAACATGTATGATCAAGTTTAATTTCAAGGAAACAAAAATTGATCTAGAATATGGTTCGGATTATGCATAACATAAGAAAGGAAAAAAACATTTTCACATAAGAATCTAGAATTCATGCTGAAAGACCTTTCAAAACTTTGTGTAGTTAGTTGATGATTGTTTGGAACTAATCTTTGTGTGGTTCTAGCATTGAGAGACTATGACACGCTATACCTTTGAGGATATCCCAATCTTCTTCGGGAATCTAGAAGAAGATGTTGATGATTTTCTTGCTGATTTTAGAATGGTTTGTCGTATCCTTGGTAAAAGGGATGACATTGAAAAAGGGGATTTTCTATTGCTATGCCTTAGAGGCAACGCTGAGCAATGGTTTTGGAGTATGTCTTCTCAGATTGAAGATGGGTATACCCAAATTTCCAAAGCTTTGAAGACCGGATTCTCTAAAATTCCAACAACAGAGACAACATGGGCTTCACTACGGAGACTTCAACAACATGGTGAAGACTACTATGCTTATGAGGATATTTTTTCTCGTCAATGGGAAGCATGTGGATTTAGTTCTACATTTCCATATTATGTAAAAATGGATCAATTTATTTTGGGTTTGTCTCCTTTCCTAAAGACTAAGGTTACTTGTAGTGGACCCTCTACCTTTGAAGAAGCGTTCACTATTGCCCGAAGAAAGTTTCACAAGTACTTCTACATCAAAAATGGTTTCCATCATGCTCGAAGATCCAACCATCATGAAAGTGTTTCTATCAAGGAGTCATCTCCTTTGCCATACTTGTCTCCTTCTACTCCAACAAATGTTGAAGAAGTTAATTACATGCCAAGTGATTATTCAAGTGCTAAAGTGTGTGGCCAAGATTCAAATGTGGAATCTCTTTCTTCTACCTTTATCACAAGCATGCAAAAATCGACACAAGATATCTCAAATGGCATTGATGATTCAATAATGGATACATCCAACCTTTTGGCGGAGGATCAATTTCTAGTCCAAGCAGACGAAGCTTTTGTGCAACATGACTCTATGGAGAATGAAGACCTTGAAGGTAACCTTGATCTTATGGAATGTTCTGAGAGTGTATCTTGTCTAAAAGAAGAGAGTGAAGAAGAAGATGAAATCATAGGTGGGGAGATCATAGACCACATTGATCATAAAGAGATGATTGTGTACATGGAATGCCAACTCCAAAACAAAGTAGAAGAGTGTGAGTTGAATCCATGTGAGGATAATCTTCAAGAAGTGTTTGGGGATGTTGAAAAGCATTGGTATGACCCATGTATATTAAGCATGGAGGAACCTATCATGCAAGAAGCCAAAGTTTTCACAAAATCAAACAGTATTCCATCAACCTTTGAGGTGGTACAATGTGAGGAGTTACAACCTTGCCAAAGGGGGGGCTTAGAAGGGGATGAAGAACATGGGAGAGTAGTAAAAAATAAAATCATAAAAGGAAACTATCAGAAGGGTATCATTCTCTCCAATGGTGTTTTAGTGGGTGGCTCTTCATTCATGGGACAATCTCTTAGCAAGGAAATCCAAGCTTTTGAAGCCCCAATCATCTTCATATTGGGTTTCATCTCTTCAAGGTCAACTTCTCATCTCTTCACATATACCTTTCATCGGGGACACCATACCTTCTTAAGTGGAAGAGGACAAGAATACTTGGTGATGAACGGATGTTTCCAAACCTTCTTCATTTGGTTCTTTGGTGTATGGAGGTCGCACATTGTGATGCTTCTGGTCTCCATCATAGATGAAAAACTTGTTGATTGCTACATGTGGATATTTCATCAATCAATACCAAAATCTATTCTCTTCCAATGTGTTGGAGGCAATAGAAACCTTCCTCTGTTATTTACCTATGTGGTAAACTATTTGCAATACCTTCCAATAGCAGCTGGAAGCATGGATCAAGCTTTCCTAAATCATGAAGGCCATATAATTTTTGACTTGGTGAGCCTACCCAGGTTGAATGAATTTTATGAGCTACAGTTCAGGAATTCGCTCATACAAGCTCTTGAAGATCGTAGCAGATACATCAACTTTATACAGGAGAAAGAGCAACCAATCTTTTATATCACATTCATAGTGATAGATGCAATGATGGATAACAGTAAAATCTACAAGTTTCTTCAATCAAAATCAGTAAGTGATTCCATACCATACATCTCGCTTTGGGAAAGATATTTCAAGATCTTTGATCCTGGGGGGTGCTTATGGAAACTTTCTCGATGGAGGAGGTTTACTCCGTCACTTCATTTCATCCTGCTATTGGCTCAAGAACCTTTCATATCACACAAGGTTTTTTAATCATACAACAAAGGTTCTTCAAAGATGAGAGCAGACAAAGACAGACTTTACACAATCTACATGTTGTATGATCAGATAAATGGTACATGAATGTACCATTATCTAAGGGGGGGGCTAATGATAGCCGTTTTTCGGCTTTCCATAATTTCCATAGTAAGCTACCTCACCCTACCAAATTCACCCAAACACTATGGCTATCCCTACCATTTCACTGTACATAGGCATGTGTGAGTTACGGGACTTTTTCCATATCTCCTTAAAAACCCTCAGCTAGCTAGTCACTAGGCTAGTTGAGCCAAAAAAATAAATAAAATCAAAAAAATAAAATATATTATGGCCCATTTGTGTGTAAATATTTCATTGTATATATATAGGGATTCTTTATAATTATTTTGGTATTTTATTTAAATATTTCTACTTAGGTGTGTGTTTTATTAAACCTATGTACACCTTCTTTCATCCTCTTACACCATAAGTATTTTGCCAATGTGTACATACTCTAACTTTATATTTTTTCTTTTATACAAATCAACCCCACATTTTCACCCTCACCCTCGTGAAAACAAAAATTGATTTCTACTCTCTTAGTTACGTTTATTATATTATTTACTTGCATACCTTTTCCTCTTTCACCCAAAATAATACAAAGAGGGACCATATCATATGATTCCAATATCTTTCCATATCCATAATTCCTCCATATTTTTATTACTATTTTTACTCATTATTCTGACACCATGTGCTCATTGAGCTAAAGTCCATGAATAGTCCATACACTAGTCCCACCATGTATATATTTCTTTATTCACCAATAATACTCCTCCATGCATGGGTCAAGGGCAACTTGGATGCTTTGTATTATGATATGACAAAGGAGGGGCTCACTCTTGGATGCATTGTACAAATTCAACAAAGGAGGGGGCCACTAAAAGACTTTGCAAGCATAAAAACAGGCTTTTTGGTGAGAATTTTGGCACCCATCTCCACTCCAAATTTTGAGCGGTGGTCAAAAGAGAAAATGTAGCCCACGCTCTGAATAATCACCTCAAATTTTTTCATGATTTTTGGAGGTACCAGCGGTGAGCTATGATTTTTTGAGTGGACCCCAGTCTGCCCACTTTTCTCACAAGTAGCCCATAGTCTTCTCTCACCTCTTTCCACACTTCTACACACACACACACACACACACATTCCTCTCAATCCCTCACTCAAACCTGTACCTTCAATGGTTTCTCTCACCTTCTTCACCATTAACCTCCCCTCTTACTCCCATAGCTCTCATATGAGCTCTCCATGTACATACACCATCTCTATGCCTCTCTCTATTATCTTCAAGTACAATTCCATCTTAACCCTTATATATATACATAAACTCAGCATGTGTACCATGCTTAACCTCTGCAAATCAAGAGATCTCATAAACGGAATTACCATTTTCATCACGATAATCAACCTTGGCGGCGGTGGCGTAAAGAAGGGAAGACGAAGAAGAAGATCAATAGTCATTTTGAGAACCTACACAAGTAAGTCCAAAACTTCTTCAAGATTCACCATCACAAGGATTTTCTCACTTCATTCAACCATCTTACTTCAACCATCCACCCCATTCTACCCATTGTAAATATATCATTAACTTTCTAGTGATTACTAACACTAACCACTAACATACTAACACAAAATAGACATTGACCTAACCATAAAAGACACCTCATCTCAAGACATGTGTATAGTAACTCTCTCTCTCTCTCTCTCTCTCTCTCTCTCTCTCTCTCTCTCTCTCTCTCTCTCTCTGTCTCCTTACTTACTTTCACCTTATCTACCATCAATAATGCTCTCTTTTGAGCCCACACCCATGACTCAAGCAGACAAAGAAGGCCCGCAATGTTTTGATATTCAAAAAAATCATAATCCTGATTTGTTAGCTTGTAAATTAGGATTTCCAATAATCTTAATGAGGGGTCTCCAACCTATAAATAGGCCCCTCTCCTTCTTGTAAAACAACCTCCAACATCTCACATAGCACCCCAACACTCTATGCGTGAGGAGAGACTTAGGTGTAGCAACCACTTGTGAGCTTCACTCTTGGTGTGAGAGAAGCCTTCAAGCTACACATTGCAAGTGAGAGAGCGTGAGTTCCACAAATCTCAAAACCACTATTGTATATGCTCCTTCATCATCAATAAATTGAGGTTTGGTGCATCAAAGGCGTGATTCAACATTCAAATCTTCGTCCTTCCATTTGTGCAATACGGTTTGGTCAATTCAAGGTGACTTGTGTATTTTGAGTTTTTATCGGTTGATCGTGATTTTAGAAAGTGTTTTAGTGTGTTTTTCATTGCCAGTTTTGTGTCCATTGTAAGAGGGTATTGTGGTGAGAGGTCTCCCACACCCTAAGACAGTGTGTGTGTGTTGGCAATGTTTAGCAATCACTAAGCATTGAGTGAGTTTTTGTACAAGCTCTACGATAGCAACCTAACGAACCATCTCCATTTGCAAGTCACAAATAAGGTATTACGCAAGATCCATTCCTCTCTCTCTTCCCTTTGCTCTAGCTCTCTCTGGTCCATTTTGTGTGTGTCTTGGTGTGAGGTTGCTTGTGTGTGTTGTGTGGTGCATCTTCTTGGTTGTACCAAAATCTCTCTTGCGTCCTAGTTCGCATACCATAACTAGGTGGTGCACCTATCTTGTTTGGGTTTGGCTGTGGGTTTGCTGTTTTGTTGTGCTTGTAGTTGCCCCAGCCCCAATTGAGCATCACGGGAGCCTTGAGGGGTGTTTAGAGGTCGCCTCTCCTTTTGCCCGCCCCAGACCGCCTCAGCAGATACCTAGGGTTACTCAAAAATGGATTTAGACTATTTTCCCATAAGTTACAACTTCACAATAATGAGAAATGCATTTACAGATGAGAAATCGAAATTTGGGGCTTTTGTAATTTGATATTACAATCTTGTGTTTACCCGGGAATCTTAACTAGAAGATGTATCCCGCAAAAACATTTGCATACTGGGAGCAAGCTATGCAATCGAGTTTGACTTGATCGTAAACAATGAGGATTGGGACTTGGTGAATTTTCCCATCGGAAAGAAAGCTATACGTGTTAAGTATGGAGCCTAATTTACAAGGGGTAAATCAGGCTCCATACATAACAATCTCCCACTTGGAGACTGATCTCCACACCAAACCTGTGACTACTTTACATCCTAGCTTTTTATCCTTGAATGTCGATTGAAGATGAGCAGAAGCTTTACTTATCCTTGTTGACCACCTTTGTAAACATGTCTTTAAATTTTCACTTGTTTGCACCTTTCCTAGCGTTAGTTGTCCCTCTTCCAAAAGAGTGTGTATGAAGTGATATCTCACCTCAATGTGCTTTATCCTTGAATGAAAGGCTGAGTTCTTTGCAAGATGGATAGTGCTTCTGCTATCACTGTACAAGACACAATTTTCTTTTTTGAATCCAAGCTCTTCTAAGAATCTGTGAAGCCACATAATTTCTTTGGTTGCCTCTGTCATTGCTACATACTCTGCTTCCCTGGTAGAAAGTGAGATCACTTTCTGCAGCTTTGAAGCCCAGCTTACTGTTGTGCCTCCAACCATGAAAAGACATAGCCAGTAGTGCTCCTTTGAGTATCTTTGTCACCTGCCATATCTGCATCAGCATACCTTGCAGAAAAATATCAGTTCCTCCAAAATACAAAGCATTTGTTGTTGTCCCTTTCAAATACCTAAGGATCCACTTCACAGCTTGCCATTGCTCTTTACCTGGGTTATCCATGAACCTACTTATAACTCCCACTACATGTGCAATGTCTAGCCTTGTCCAAACCATAGCATACATAAGAGAACATATCACTGCAACATATGGAACTTTAGACATATAGGCTATCTCCTCTTATGTCTTTGGACACATATCCTTGGTTAGTTTAAAGGGACCATCCAAAGGTGTAGAAACCGTTTTTTCATTTTGCATTGCAAACCTTTCTAGTACCTTGTTGATGTAATCCTCTTGAGATAGCTTTATCATCTTCTTCGTCTTGTCCCTTGATATCTTCATACCAAGTATCCTCTTTGCAGCACCTAAATCTTTCATTGAAAAAGATTTAGACAACTCCTCTTTTAGGTCTTTGATATCCTGCATGTTAGCACTTGAAATCAGCATGTCATCAACATACAACATTTTAATGATGAACTTCCCATCTCCCAAATGCTTTATGTAGACACAATGATCTGAGTTGCATCTTTTGAATCCATGATCCAACATCCATCGATCAAACTTCAAGTGCCACTGTCTTGATGCTTGATTTAAACCATACAAGTTCTTCTTTAATCTGCAAACCATTTTCTCCTTACCCTTTACTTCATATCCCTTTGGCTGAAGCAGGTAAATTTCCTTCTCTAAGTCATCGTGAGAGAATTCTGTATTTACATCCATTTACTCGAGAGTTAAATCATGAGTAGACACAAGGCTTAAGACAAGCCTAATTGAGTTCATTTTTACAACAGGAGAAAATATTTCATTGAATTCAATACCTTTCTTTTGAGAAAACCCTTTTACCACAAGCCTAGATTTGTACCTTTTCTTCCCGCCTTTAGCTTGTACACCCATTTTTTCTAAAGTACCCGCTTACCTTTAGGCAACTCAACAAACTCCCATGTTTGGTTGCAATGTAATGAGTCTATCTCCACTTGCATGCTCTTTATCCATTCTTCTTTGGATTTGTGTTGCATAGCTTCCTCGTATAATTCCAGCTCTCCAGAAGCTGAGATCAAGAGATGGTTGAAGGAAGGAATAAACCTTTCTGGAGGTCTACTTGCTCTTGTAGATCTCTGGGGAATAGGTTGAGGCTCTTCATTTGGTTGACATTGTTGTACAATGTCATCGTTTGTACTCCTTGAGTCTTCACCGTCCTCAAGCTCCATGTACTCATCACTTGTTTCTTTTGTTTGTTTTCTTTCCAAGTAATTTTTGTACATATTTTGTTCGTTGAAAATTACATCCCTACTTCTTAATATTTTACCATCTTCAGGATTCCATAGGTGATACCCAAAATCACCTTCTCCATAGCCAATGAAGAAACACTTTTTGGACTTTGCATCTAGCTTTGATCTTAGGCTTCTATCTATGTGCATGAAAGCCTCACACCCAAACACTTTGAGAAATGAATAAGTAACCAGTTTACCTTTCCATGCCTCCTCTGGAACTCCCCCATCCAATGCCGTTGAGGGTGACCGGTTGAGCAAATACACAGACGTACTTATTGCTTCCGTCCAAAGCTCAAGTGGTAAGCTTGTATGTAGCTGCATGTTTCGTACTTGCTCCATGATTATTCTATTCATCCTTTTGGAAATTCCATTTTGTTGAGGTGTACTTGGGGTTGTCCTTTGCCTCCAAATGCCATTGCTAGCACAAAAGCTTTCAAAAGTTTGGCTACAATATTCGCCTCCATTGTCGAATTTGAGGCATTTAACCTTGGTACCTACTTCATTCTCCACAAAAGCTTTCCACCTTTGAAATATGGAAAACACATCATATTTATTCTTCATGACATAAACCCGTGTTTTTCTAGTTGTATCGTCTATGAATGTTACATAGTACAATGAGCCACCAAGGCATGGTGTACTTGCAGGATCCCAAACATCATAATGAACCAATTCAAGTTTTTAATTTTCTTTCATTTCCTGCTTTTAGGAATTTTACCCTCTTTTGTTTACCATAAACACAATCTTTACAGAACTCTAAGTCCACTTCTTTCAAACCTGGTAGAAGCTTCTTTGATTGAAAGATTTGCATTTCTTTGGCACTCATATGCCCAAGCCAATAGTTCCACACCACACTATCAACTTCTATAGCCATTGCACAAGTTAAAGGTTGTGTGCTAACAGTACATAAGTAAAGTGTACAAACCTTTTCTCCTTTGGCAACCACCAAAGATCCCTTCGAGATCTTCCAATGCTTGTTTCCAAATGCAATGTTGTGACCTTCATCGTCCAATTGTCTTGTACAGATCAAATTTTTGCAAAGAGAAGGAACATCTTAACATCTTTAAGCTTCAATTCATTTTCGTTAGCAGTTTTGACACAAATTGTACCTTTTCCATCTTCATCGTCCAATTGTCTTGTACAGATCAATTTTTTGCAAAGAGAAGGAACATCTTAACATCTTTAAGCTTCAATTCATTTTCGTTAGCAGTTTTGACACAAATTGTACCTTTTCCAACAATTTCACAAGCTTCATCGTCTCCCAAGTATACATACCCAAAATTACCTTTGGTGTAATCTTGGAAATGCTACTTATGTGGTGTCGCATGGAATGAAGCCCCAGAATCTACTATCTAGGAATTAGACACATTGTCTAATGAGAGAACTAGAGCGTCTTGCTCTATGCCACATAGGCCTCCAATATTGGCTTGTTGTCTTGAGACTCTGACTCCTTCTTCTTGGACCAGCAATCCTTCTTGATGTGGCCCTTCTTGCCACATTTCTAACATTCAAGAACTGACTTTATGCCTGACTTGCTCCGCCTTGAGCGATCATGGCCCTTTGGTTTTTGAACCTCTCCTTTGGCCTTCCTCTTGTTTCCCTGACAATGCAACATTTGATGATTCACTTATGATTCTCCTTTGCATTTTCTCGCTTAGGAAAACACCCACAATGTCATCAAACTTAAGAGTATTTGTGATAGAGATAGAGTTACATACAGCCATTACAAGGTTGTCTCAACTATCCGGTAGAGACGATAGTATAAGAAGAGCTTGCACTTTGTCATCAAATTTTATTTCACCAATCGGAGTTGACTTATGTTGGTGTTAAAGTCATTTAGGTGTTCTGCAACTGAACCATTCTCTGCCATCTTTAGATTGAACAAGTGCTTCATGAGAAATACCTTATTGGATGACATAGTAGATCTGTGAGCATCTTTGATAGTTTAGATGCATTTTGGGTTCCAGTGTGAGTATATGTGTATGTTGGCAAATATTTTGAGGTGTGAGCTTTGTTGAGAGCATTTTACTCCTTGCAAGGAGTTGAGTTTTGTAATCTTTTTTGCACACATTTTTTGGAGCTTATTTATGCACATACATTGCACCGTGTAGTGATTTTGAGACCCATGTACATTGTATTGTGGATACTACCAGTGTACACTACCATTGTACACTATTGTGGAGCCGATTATGGCTTGTTCTAGCAGTCCCTACCACTTGTGAGACTCGGTCTGGAAGAACCCTTTTTGAGACTATGGCTAGTCATGTTTGCATAGCCTTTGGTGCGGGTCATTACGTGAGATTTTTTGAAGTTGAGTAGTGGGGGCCGGGTTACCTAGTGTGGGATAGATTAGGTTCCTAGAGATCCCTATTCATGGCCATGCCATAGGATATGTATAAAAAGGTATAGGTGCTTTCACACCAAGTTGGGAGTCTTTCGACAATTCTTTTGAGAAATATATGTCAATTGATGCCTTGTGAGCACTCTTTTTGGTGAATTTTTATTGCGCTTTTGATCTCTCTGCATAGGGGACTCTGTAAAAAAATTTGCCACAAAATCGCCATAAATTCCTAGTCTTACTCTCTTGCATTTTCTCTTGTCAGTTATTGTTGGACCTTCTAAGAAAGAAGAGTATTATGTATCAAGAAGTTTGATGGCACAAAACTCATAATCCAAAAGCAGCGTATACTTGATGTATCGGTCAATAAGGGCCTTGCACCATCATTGAAAAAGCATAGAGAGGGTGTTTACACTTATGATCAGTGGTGGGAGGAGCTTGATGCTCATGTTATGGTGACCATTTTCTTGCATCATGGTGAGTCCCTGTCCTAGGGTGTATGACTCTCTCTCTCTCTCTCTCTCTCTCTCTCTCTCTCTCTCTCTCTCTCTCTCTCTCTCTCTCTCTCTCTCTCTCTCTCTCTCTCTCTCTCTTTGTGTCTCTCTCTAAGAGCTTTCTATTTTCTTTACCATTATGTATAATACCATTGTAGAGGAATTATGGGAGTCATCATTCTCAAGCTAGGATGGTAAGCGTGTCTCGAACAAAGTTTTTCTTATGAAAAAGCTCATGCGTTTGAGCATGAAAGAGGGCAACAATGTCAGGTCACACTTAAATGAGTTCAACAACTTGTTGTCAAAGCTTACATCTAAGGGACTCAAATTTGATGTGACATGAAATCTATTTTCTTGCTATGTTCTTTGACTGCATCATGGGATAAATTTAATATTGCCATTAGTAACTCCGCTCCTAAGGGCAAGCTTGTTTTCACCGATGTTACTAGTGCTATGCTCATGGAAGATATTAGACGTCAATCTCTTGATGCTAGTGGGCATGGTGATGGTCATCCTAGGAAAAGATGTTACAATTGTAGTTGTGGTTTGTCACAAGATTGTAAGAATGCTTGTATCGAGAGTCGTGGACGTGACTTGTGATATGTGGAGTGCTATCATTTTCATTGAGAAAGGCCATTTGATAAGAGATTGTCACATTTTGCAACATGAAAAGGTTAAATCCATTGTGAAGTGACCTTCCTAAGAGGAGTGTGAAAATTGAGGAGCTCAATGTAATTGAATCTCCATCACCTGAGATTGTTCTTAATGTGTCATGGCTCTCAAATATCTTGCTATTCACTACTCACTTGAGTCTAGATGAATTATTGGCTCTTGAGGAGTGTTATGTGAAAAACTCGATCGTTAACTCAGGTGCTTGTTTCCATGTTACTCCCCATAGGAAATAGTTCTATAGTTATGCTTCTATGCATGGTTTGGTCAAGCTTGGTGACTTGTATTATCTTGACATTTGGGGCATTGGACATGTGAAGTTATGCATGTGTAACAACACTGAATTTATATTTAGTCAAGGTTAGACTATTTGTTGGTCACTGAGTTCGGAGAGCCTACCTGCTACCAAGAGGCTATTCGGATGGAAGATAGAGTGAAGTGGAAGCCGGAAATGTAATCAAAGTATCGCTCAATTATGGAAAATGAAGCTTGGGAACTAAAAGATTTTGTAGAGGGAAAACAAGTTTTGCCTTGTAGAATGGGGGTATAAAAAGAAATACATGGCTAGAGGTCCTAAGCCTTAGTAAAAGGCTAGATTGATTGCTAAGGGATTCAAAAAAAAGAAAGGTGTGGACTTTGATAAGATTTTCTCTCCAGTAATCAAGATGACTACATTGCATCTTGTGCTTGGACTAGTAGCCATTGAGGACATGGAAATTGTCCAAATGGACGTGAAGACGACTTTCCTTCACAGGGATCTAGAAGAAGATGTGTCAGGCCTCAGGTAAGAACAGGTAGGCCAATGGCCAGGATAGACATGTAGCAAAGGGGGTCCTATAAAAATCAGGGCCAAGGGCCTATATAGGGCATGGTTGGGTGGTTATTTGCATGTTCTAGTCCCCTCTATCTTAGATTGATATCAAAGCTCGGGGAAGAAGGGAAGCTATGAGGGAGCCTTGGATCAATGATCCCATGGAGTAGCTTAGTAGCATGGTTTTGAGTACACCATAGTCAATCTAGGCTATGAAAAGAGGTACTTCTAAATTGGACTTGATAGACAAATAGCATGTTACCGAGCTATTCCATGGGATCATTGATCCAAGGCTCCTCAAAGTTTCCACAAGAGTTTTTAAAAGTTTTCACCTTATCCAAGGGATATGTTATTGAGAAAGGAATTGGGGGATAGACTCAAATCTTTTCAATAGACTGTGTACGACACAATTGGTGGGATTCTTCTCCCCTACATACAAGGTAGTGGTGCATCTGTAGTACTCATTTTCTAGTTTCAATTTCAATTTTGAATTGGTTCCACAATTATTATCATTCAAGGGGCATTATTACATAAGCTTCTAAAGCTTGGTTTTCTTCTCGTATAGCAAGGCTATGACAAGATTTAGCAATTTCCTATTTTCTCTATGGATTTGCGAGTAGGAATAATCATTACTTTTACAATTTCACATGCATGTGACTTATGCATTTGCACTGTGCTTGATGTTTGCAAAATTGTTTTTCTACATGCCATGATGCATTGTTATGTTCCACTTTGCAAACCATTTAAGGAAACCATGGCTTGCATTGAGTTATAGCAAGGTTGTGAGTCGATTGGGCCATAGATTTTGTTGGACACTATCTCAAGCGGAGGGGAAAAAGCAAGGCTCCATATCTATGTATATTCATTAGGTGCATGCTCACTCCAAAGAATTTTCAGCTTGCAAGAAAAGTAAGTACACGAATCACATTGAAAGCACATTGACATCCATAGCTATGAGTTTGTTCCAACGTCGACAATCATGCCACATGATGCTACGACTTTTGATGCCACATTTAAGCAAAGGAAACTGCTCTCCGAGGGGCGATAAGGTTAGATAATTTTAAATTCTACTTATTTTTCTCTCTTTAACATTTCACATGAAAAATATTTCTCCATTGTGCAAAGCAAAGTGCTTTTATAGACGTAGCACAAAGCAAGGCTTCTATTCCATTGACTTAGCATCAAGGATAATGGCACACAAGTTCAATAAATTGGTAGTAAATAGGATATAAGCTCACATTTATGTTTGGAAATGATGAACTGAACTATGATGTATCCATGCTAGTACACATCCTTGAGTACACATCATGCAAGGCATGTATGGCATTAGCTCACAGTGTTGAGACCATCATTGAAGCCAACGGCTTATCACTTTATTTTTTTGATATGCATGCATGGCGTGCTAGTACAGTGAGATTGATTCCTTTGAATCATTGTTTATGCTTCCATTATACCATCAACTACTCTGTTCAAGAAAAATTGAGGCTGGTTGATTGGCTTGTGATCGTTGTATATGTCTATAGTGGTAAGCACTTTATATTATTGGCTATATGCACAAGGTGCAACCAACTTTAAAGATGATGCTTTCTGTGGATAGAAAGTAGGCATGGCCTCGCTATCATGCAAATGATTCATAGGAAGATATGAATAGACTAAGAGATTCTCCAAGTAGGTAATCTCTTGTTTGAACTCCCAAGAAACTTTAGTATGACTACCTTATTTGGGGTGTTTGACATCTTTCTCTTCTGTTCATAGTGATATAGGATTATTTCACAATCCAATATGTGAATAAGCTTCCAAATTGAGAGGATTTTTTTCTTAGTTTCCACACTGATTGTGTCTCTAGGAGTGAATTGCACATGCATATGAATTATGCTTTTGCAGTATGCTTGAAGTTTGCAAAATTTGTTTTCTACATGCCATGATGCATTGTTATTGCAAACCATTTAAGGCAAACATGTCTTGCATTTAGTTACAACAAGTTTGTAAGTTGATTGAGCCATAGATTTCGTTGTTCAATATCTCTTTTGATATGTCCTCTTTGTGCTATCAAAGCAGAGGGGAAAAAGAAAGGCTTATAGGACCACGGCACCATATCTATGTATATGCATTGGATGCATGGTAACTCAAAAGCATTTATAGATTGCCAAAATGCAGGAAAAATAAGTATACAAAGCACATTGGAATTCGTAGCTATGAGTTGATTCCAACGTTGATAATCATTCCACAGGATGACACAACTTTTGATGCCAAGGGTGATGGTTACAGAAAATTGATAAGTACCTTAAATTTAAGTTTCAATTTTGAACTTATGCCATCTTGTAGTATTTTCTACAATGCCAACTTGACAAGAAAATGTTGCCTCAGTCAAGCAGAGTTTGGCAGTTGAATGACTTTTGATAGCTAAGCTTCAGGAGCTATCACTTTTAATATTGGGCAATTTCATGATTCTCAATAAGCTGCACAATTTGGCAAGGTCGATTCTCTATATAGCTTGACACAATCAACTTTTTTTTACCTTGTATCTATATGTCAATAGGAGTGCACGTTAGCTAAGAGCTCTTAGGCTCCATTCTCTCTCATCTTTTCGATGAACTTATGCAATGCAAGGCTTTACTTTCAGGCATCTTGCATAGAACTTTCCAAAGTTTGGAATATGCTATTAGCATATGAACTTGGGAAAACTTGGTAACATGTCACCCTAATTTTTCATTGGAGATCAGTATGAACCAATCCATGAGGGCATGCACAGTACATCCTTCGACAGCACTAAATTTCTCAGCATACATGACTACGAGCCAGATTCAAGCAAAGGAAACTGCTCTTAGAGGGGCGACAAGGTTAGACAATTTCAAGTTCTACTTGTTTTTTCTATGTTTAACTTTTCATTTGAAAAGTATTCTTTGTTGTGCAAAGCAAAGTGCTTTGAGACAGACTTAGCACGAAGCAAGGCTTCTATTCCATGGGCAGTGGGAAAACACACCTTAGGCTAGGCAGATCACAAATTTTAAATTTTGCACTAAAGGATATGCTAAGCGGATACGTTAGCACCAAGCAATCCAATTGTAAAGTTTGTCTCTCTAGTTGGAGTCTACATACCAATGAAGCAAAGCATGTTGCGACTAATTTTAGTCCCTTCATGTTTTGGCCAGGTTCTCAACCTCGACCACTAGGTATGGTGGGGTTGTTTACAGATAAAGAATGATAACAAGTCAAGGACTTAATTCTTGCTGATGGGTTATGTCAGCATGTTACTTTCATGGAAAGTGAGAAGAGGTTTTCTTTTAGACCCCTCTTAGTTATGATAACTCCTTTAGCATACTCTAGTGAGTTATAGATAGAGTTTACACCCTATGTTGGATATAGTCAGATTACACAAAAGGGCTACAAAGAGACAAGAATGTGGAAAATCAAGATGTTGTCCTTGATTTCATTGAACATCTTATTGAACCATGTTCCAATCAAATAGATAGTTGGATCCATGAAGGCTGCCACTATGGAAAACATTAGTGTTCTTATGAAGATATCATCACTTTTGTTTTCGAAGAAGAAAGTGCTTCTCCAAGGGGGGAGTAATGTCAGGCCTAACGTAAGACCGGACAAGCGACATAAAGGGGTCCTATAAATAGCAGGGCCAAAGACCTATGTAGGTATGGTTAGGTGGTTATTTGCATGTGATTGTCCCCTCTGTCTCAGAAGACGTCTACATGTAACAGCCAAAGGGTTTTGAGGTTGAAACTAAAAAGCCTACAAGGAAAAGCTGGTGTGTAGATTGCATAAGGCATTGTATGGCATAAAGCAAGGCTCAAGGTAGTGGTACCAAAAGTTTGACAAGTACATGTAGTCCCAAGTTTATGTAAGAAGCCAAGAAGACCACTGCCCGGAAGTTGAAAGATGGTTCACTTTTGATGCTTTATGTAGATGACATGCTCATTGTTGGGAAGTCTAAAGATGAGATTCCCCCCTTTAAGACTAATATGAACTGCTCCCAATCTCTTACATGCTCCTCTCTGATTCCCCTTACATTGTCTCTAATCTCAAGGACCACAAAAAACTCAAAACTTCCAATCATCTCCGCCTTTGGTACACGTTGTAACTCCATCTCCTTCACATAATCACGAAGGTACTTTGTGATATCTTTGTCTTCAAATTGGTTCATTCTATTTACAATAGATTGAAGGGATTTTATTGTTGACACCTTCTCCCTTCTTTATACAAATCAATGTTGTTGCATAAACATAGCAAATGCTTGAAACATTTGCATTGTATCTTGATCAAAGCACTTCCCTTGTTGTTCTTGTTGATCCACGCCTTACAAGATTTGTAATGAGACCTTTGAAAAACTTTTGAACCCTCACCCTAGCGTGCTTCGGGTAGGGTTCACCAAAAGGCATGTTAAAAATGTCATGGTACGACGAGGAAGGGGTTGAGCCTCTAACTGTGAAGGTTCATAACTCAATCAATCACAAACACCACTTATTTAAAAGAGAAAAACAAAGACGAACATAATTCAGGGATGGAAGGTCCACTCATACACAAGGCCAAGAAAAACTTAAAACTCATGTGTGTGTGTGTGTGCTGATTTCACATAGCATCAACCCCAATTGTATAGACACAATGCTAATTTGCATGGTGGAAAACCCTATCTTCCTCCCTCAATTATTCATCAAGGCGATTTCATGGAAGCTTTGACATTTCCGTAGACATGCCCACACACATATTTGAAGAGAAAAAACCGGAATTCTCACATACTCGATACAAGGTAGGAGCAACATCGGACTGCACCAACACACATAGGAGAATCCTACGTATCCCTTTTCTGATATTTAACCAAAAACAAGGTGGTCCCTTTCTTAGAGTCATTTCACCATGGTGCTGTTGAATTTTAAACCATATTTTACTTTAATTGCGTCATTTTTATCATTTTATGACCTTTTTAGCCCAAAAATTATCCATTTTGACCGTAAAAAGCCCAAAACGAGCTAAGCAAAATCCCTAAAATTGTGAAAATAATTCCTTGAGCTCAATCTTCATGATGAACCTTATTCTTCTACTTTTATGACCTCTAATTACATCAAGGATGGTTATGCACCTAGCTGTTATTTTTAGATGGTGTTCGTCCACTTTCACCCACATCAAAATCTTGACATGTTCCCAATAAACCTAGCCCTAGGGTAGAGAAGCCAGTCATGAGACATGCTCCAGAAGGGAAACATACTTTTGCCTGGCAAATCTCCCCACTAGCAACATGATGCCCTATGTGCATTTTGTTGCTCCCCTAACCACTTCGCTTGGTTATAACGTAAAGCGTCCTAAGAAAAAGTAAACTCGAACATAGAATATACACTCATATCCAGTGAAGCGATCGTGAGCACCACAAAAATTCAAAGCCATCAGCCCACCATTTGGGCTGCATTCAAGACCTCATGATATATAGTGATGAGGCTCTTCTAGCCCTAGGACTAAAGAACACGGGGTCTTCAATGACAACCCCATCATGGGATCTACGGTGGGGAGTTGGGCACACGAGATGCGAGGTAGACTCAACCGTTCGATTTTAAAGGGATGTGTCCAAGTTTACCTTTTTTTGCCCTAATTTACTTTCCCTAGTGGGAGAGTACTTCATAGAATTTTGTTTAGGCTTTGTGGACAACAAAACATAAGCACTCATGTGGTTAGATTGTCCCGATACCACAACCCATGTGGTGGGTTCAAATCCAAGAGGGACGTTGACCACGCATTTTTGTTGGACGTTGATTGTCCTCGAGATTTGTATGTGCACATGCCCCTTGTTGATCTCATGAGGGGGTCTTCATTGAGGACCCCATGTTTTTTAGTCTCATGGCTCTCCCTAGTACAAAAGGCTATCCTCACTAAGGATCCAAAGTCTATCTTAAGGATAAATTAATTTTGAATTGATCTCCTAGCGGCTCCGCTGCTAAGAAAAGAACAAACTTAGCGCTTGCATGGTCCACTTTTAGCATTTTCCTTCCTTGCATTGCCACCTTCTGGGTAAATAGAGTATTCGGTATACTCCAACTCCATTTCTACTCCAATTCCATTATGTAGAATCTTCACAAGATGCTCAAAATCTCCACCCACTCTCCATTTCAAAGGTCACAACAACACCACTTTTTATATCACTTTTCATTAGTCATATTTGAACCCATCACGTTGAATATCAAGGGTCGAGTTAAACCACTAGGCTACAAGCCTATGATGGTGTGTAGGGTGGCCTTATTCATCACAAAGAGAAGAGAATAGGCTCAAGGTTGTGTACTCCCTCACTTTGTGCACCTATCCTCCCTGCAATGCCCAATTTCCTTCTCAGACGGAGACATGCCCTCTCTCCCTTTGCCTATGTGGCCTCTACGAGTTTGCTTGTTGCACCTTCTTGCCTTACCCCCATGACTCAACAATTGTACGATGCACCTCGCACACTGGTTGCCTTGGCTCCACAGACCGCAGGGGAAAAATAGGCATCCCAGCTTCGCTGAGAATAGTTGTCAGCCCCATCCATCTGTGACAAAGAGGCCTGCAGGCCTCGCGCTCTCATTGCTCCGGCTCGTCACGTTGCATAGGAGAGATCCATCCCACCTACACTCACATCTGTGATAGAACCCACATTCACGAGAGAGAGAGAGAGAGAGAGAGAGAGAGAGAGACACTCTACGCACCAATCAAGGCATTGCTTTTCTTTTTCTTTTCTTTTTTCTCTTTAACCCAAACTTGCTTTTCTTTTCCCTTTAGAAGTCCCAAGGGATCTCACAATAATGTTAAATGGAAAAAAAAAACGTTTTGACCATACTTTCTTAAAATTTGTTCTAATTTCATGTGTATACTTGCTATCTAGTCTTAAATCATGGTTAAACAATAATGTTAACTCCTATCAAGCCAATCTAGCAATACCACTAAGTAGCATATAGCATTTACAAGGCAATAGATTCCTTTACGAGGTGTTCTTAGTCATGAGCTAATACTTTTGAAGCAATGAATTAACTTGTTAGCTAAGTCCTCTAGGGCATCGCTAAGGATATTACACTCAAAACTTAAAACTTAAGGGATGTGACTATTTGAGAGAGAGAGAGAGAGAGAGAGAGAGAGAGAGAGAGATGAATGAATTGTCGTGGTACCGTCTACAAAACGCAAAAATGACCTATGAGACCAAAATTTGTGTGTGTGTGTGTGTGTGTGTGTGTGTGTGTGAGAGAGAGAGAGAGAGAGAGAGAGACTCCTCATTTAATCTCTACACCACGGCTCGAGAAAGATAGGTTCGCTTTACCCAAAGCCTGTTCAAAATGAAAAATGGGTGGTTCAAATTTGGACAAGAAGGTTCAAATTATGGAATTTTTAGTTATAATATGAGATTTTTAGTGTAATTATCCATCTCAAGTCTCTCCTATGCATGTGAAAAGGTTCCAAAGCTAGGTCCACAAAAATGTTTCCCGAGACCTGCTCTACACTGTTTTTTGACTTTCCATAGCCTTGAAGAAGTTGTCACCTTTCATCTCCTCCACACACTAGACTTAAATGTAATAAATCTACTACGCTTTCTAGCCTTTTGACATCCACTTTCAAAGAAAGCTTCAATTAAAATGAATTGCGAGCCCGTGCTACGCAACTTTTTGGGTTTTTTCTTAAACTTTACCCTAGCATTTATTATGACCACCGTGCATATTTCTCTCTTTCTTTTCCTTGGCTCTCAAAAGTATTCACCAAAAACCTCGTCTCTAATTCACAAGAAGATTTAGAAATTTTCTCATGTAGGAAAACGAAGTCTTTTCTAGTGTTTTTCATACAATGCATAACATCATGAGCGTCTGCTCAAGAGGCACCGCATACCTAGCTAGGTACGATTGGGGGCAGGGGACCGCCGGCCCCCCCACGGAGGCCGCAGGGGAACTGCATACCTAGCAAGGTACGATTGGGGGCAGGGGACCCCCGCCCCCCCCCCATAGGGACGGCGGTCCCTTGCCCCCAATCGTACCTAGCTAGGTATGCGGTGCCTCCCTCACAGAAGCTCATGATGTTGAGGTAAGTTACAATGTGGGAATTATTGTGAGAATTTGTCCAAAACTTCTTGTGTAACAAGAGAAAAAACGGCACATTAAAAAGTTTGCCAATTTCTAGGTACCAATTTGCAAGTATTGTAGGCCCTTATTATCTATTCCGAATATTGATTCACACTTGTCCCTCATCTCTCTTTATGTTTTGCCTTGTTTTGTTAAAGATGATTAATAGGTATTAAAGAGTTCTGGTGGTTGTTGCTCTGCAGAGCTCATGGCGAGGTGCATGGCGAGATGCAGGACGAGAGCGAGAGAGAAAGAGAGAGCAGGTCGACACAGCAGCCAGAAAAAGCACACGCTATTATCTGATTGAAAGAAACCTTACATATTTATAACATTCTGGCCATGCAAACTAGAAGTGAATTAGCATTCTTCTAGGAGGTATTTCATATGGCCAGTATTGAGCTTGAAGAACCTAACAATGATCACTATCACAATGATAGGATATAGCATGGGAGATGAGCATTCCAACTATGCCCCAACAAAGCATTAAATGAATAACTAAGCTTCTTGCATGGTCATCTCCTATGACCACAATTTCATCCATTTACCGACTAGAAAGATCGAATCAAAATGAGAAGATTTAGCAACTTTGGGGTCCAATCAAATTAAAATGAGAAAGAATGACAAAAATGAGGAAATAATGGATCCACCTTTTGGAGCCCCTATCCACCTAAAGAATTCATCAGGCAATTGTGGACTCCTGTGACATGATGATGCCAATATGAGCAACAATACTCATAAGATGGCTATGAAAATGAGAGAGAGGAAGACAACGGATAGGGTAGATGATACAAGCATTTGCCCTGACGGGGAAGCCATGCTTGAAGGGGAACCAGATGGACCAAGGGAGGAAGTGTTTGGAGAAGCAATGGATGACGAAGGAGAGGAGGGCATGGTGGGAGTAAGAGATGTTGATGATGGACTCGGCGATGGGGATACCTCCGCCGTTGAGAGGGGAACCGCATAGACGCATTCTGGTGGTGTAACATTGTACCTCCCCACATCTGTGCAATAGTCATACACTGTCAAGTTGCTTTGTACCCACTTCAATTTGTCAAGCTGTGCCCCATCCAATCCTTGATATGCCATCTGCCCACACAGAAACACATAAAAAGCAGAATTGTCAGCACTATGAAGTTAGGATATGGGAGTACACATCCTTTTGTTTAGTCTCACAAATTGTGCACGCGCACACACTGTTTTTGGTGGAATTAAGCTTGTATTGATCATCACAATAATGTGCAATACTAAGCCACCCACCAATGGGTGGAGTGGAGCAACCTAAGAAGACTAGAAACAATCATACAAAACCTCAAAAACACACACACACACACACACGGGCGTGCGTGCACGCATATTACACACAAGAATGAATGCATGTCTTGAGAGTTGCTTCATATTGATGATACATTGCCTTGGTCAAATGAGTACCATAATATTACCTGGTCCCACCACTTGGAGGAAGCACATTCTGTAGCTGCCATGGTAGTAGTTTGAGTACATGCGTCGGCAGTGAAGTCTCTGTAAGATGCGACAAAGGGGGCATGAGTCCAGTCAATTTTGACGCGGCCTCCTTGAGTAGCCCAACTATCTCCATCCCAGATGGTAGCATAGGCTTTCATGGACTGGTTGTGGAGGTAGGGCACCCCCTGCTCTTGCTCAATGTTAGGAAACACTCTGATGGGAACGCCATCTACATAGAATCTAGTAAAATTAAAAGCCCAATGAAAACAAGTCAGTAAACAAGCCTCTCTCTCTCTCTCTCTCTCTCTCTCTCTCTGTGTGTGTGTATATGCATGCGTGTGTATAAAGTATATGTGTATGTATATGCACGTCTGTATATATGTATAAAGCATATGTATATGCATGAGTGTGTACATGTATATGCATTCATGCATGTGTATAAAGTATGTAAAATGTCATGTATTAAGTGTGTGTGTGTGTGTGTGTGTGTGTGTGTGTGTGTGTGTGTGAGAGAGAGAGCCTAGCTAATGTGTGTGTGTGAGAGAGGACACGCATATAATCCTGGAGGCTCAACGGTCAAGATATTTAGTCTTGGGAACCCCAACTTTTTCTTTTCCAAAAAGCTCCAGAAAACAAGAGAACAGCATTTGCACACATCTCTACCTCTGTTGCCCACTTGGGTTTTGGGCTCTACCCTCTCTCACCTGGAATTGAGTGCATGTGGGGGAACATACACACACACACACACACACACACACACAAGCACTCATGAACAAAATGGATGCGTGCATGCATTTCTACTGTGAAGCAACATAATACCAAGACTTTGCCATTTTTGGAAGACCCAAATAGAATTTGAGTACCACTTCTTGTTATGTGCACCTGCATAACGCACATGCACATGGACACACAAGTCACCTGAATGCACATGAACAACTTACACACACAAGATACACTGCCCTCCCCCTTTTCAATTAAACAAAACACACACACACACATACAAAGACTCATCCAGATCCATTCACATATTGACATCCACAGGCAGACACATCCCGGGTACACGCATTCCTAGTTGCGATATTAAAACCATGGAGCAGCCAAGTGTTTTCGGAGTCGGGTAGGGCACGCCCGGCCACTCCCCTCATATACCAAAAAAGTATACAAGAAGAGCGACCAGGACTATGCACCCAGAAACCGAAGGCAGACGCCTTTGGCTGAATCCATTCCACCGCTGAGATTCAACTCAATGGTGGAACTGGGAAGAAAGGTCGCAAAAAATATTCACTTTGTTTGCATGTTTGCATGCATGAGGAGATGGAGACACTGTTTGCCAATCAGTAAAAGAATTTGTATCAGATTTCGATTAGAAATTAACTATTCGGACAGCGCTGATGGTTAGGTTAGGCCATCTGATCGGCGTCCATCCCCTCGACATTGTACATTTTTGGGCGTTCTGATATATCTCTGCCCACGCTTATGTTAAAAAAGCATAACCTCCTGTTTGCTCAACAATCCGCCGCCTAACGTCTTTCAAAACCCATGCATGCCCTTGCGTGCAGAGAGCTCGGGCCCGAGCTTCACTGAGTTTCTTCCTTCAGAGACTTAGCTGGAGACAAGGTTTTGCATTAACAAACAGCACACAATATCCACATTCTCTCAGGGATGTGCCTCCAAATGGGTGCCGCAAAGCCATAAGATGATCATATTGACAAATATCGACAGGATTTCACATGCTTATAATTTTGACAGGAAATTCACACGCTATATAATTTCATTTGGATTTCACATAATTTTGACATGCTAGACAGTGTCGACAACATATCATTTTGACAGGATTTCACATGCTTTGATCCATTCATCAAGACGATCATATTGATATGTTAGAGATCAATGCAGCTTGTTAAAATGTGAGTAGTGTGGCCAAAGGACACTCACACAACTTGGCGGCGATTCCAAAGTAGGGTATAGTTGTGGAAATCTGTGGTCGGATCAAACCACAAGAAAATGCGCTGCTCCCGGCCACCAACGCCGTTGGAGAATACATTTGTTTGGAGATTTACAGGTTCCCCCGACGAGTTCCCCAAGAATTCAAAGTCCAGCTCATCATGTCTGTCCCCTAGTGAACTAAACTGTTGAAGCAAAATACAATGCAATTAGCCATAGTCATTCATTCTAACATCCATGAATAGTTTGAATGCAAACTCACGTAGTATGTGGTGACCGTTCCTGCAGAATCGCCCGGGACTAGCTTTATCCTCATATTGAAGTGTCCAAAGAGGAATCCATCATAGGACTCAAATCCGGACGCTATATCAAAACAGAGGACATCATCTTGTTAGATGCTAGAAAAAAGCTGCTAATTACATCAAGAAGAGCCTGATCTGATCTTCAAAGCACTAACACATGAGATATGAAACCATGAAGATGATTCGAATGCAGATAAAGCCATGTTTACATCCAAAGAACCCAGTTTCCATAGGCCCTAAAACGTTCCATATAGGTCCACTTTAACATTTATAGCCCTTGAAACAATATGTGAGACATGGCAAATCATCAACAAAACTGACTGACAGCAAGCTAAACCGCACGATCGGATCCCCTACAACTACAACATTCGGCATACAACATCGTTTCCACAAAGAAATCCGCTCCATTAATCTCAGTCGAATGCAGTGCCCCTCAAATAGCAAAGCAGCTCTGCGATCAAAACCTACATTGCCCTTGTGAGCACAGCTGCTAACTTCAACAGATGGAATGCATAAAGAGACGCTCGATCCGGTCGGGAACTCAGCATATCTAAAAACAAATCTCCATGGATGATGCAAAAATGGCGAGGATAGACTTCAAAAACGCACATGGCAGCTTTGTAATGCCGATCACTCACAGCTATATTGGCACTTCGACACAATGCAGCATTGAATGTCCAAAAACGCATATACAGTAAAAACGCCATGGAGAACAAATTAAGAGTGTCTCACCATTCTTTTGGTCCAGCGAGAGGTGGATTTCCTGACCATCATCAACAAATTGGACATGGTCCGGCGTGGACATGGTGTAGAAGACGGAGGTGAGGTCCGAAGACCGGGCGCCTGCCGGCAGCTGCGAAACAGAGCATATGAGAATGAAGGTGGATAGCAAGGCATAGTGTCCAAGGGACATTGCGGATTGCTCTGCAGGCTAATGTGACCTTGGCGTTCTTGACGAGTTGCCTGAGAGAGAGAGAGAGAGAGAGAGAGAGAGAGAGTTCTATGAGTGTGCGTGTGTGTATGTATGTACCTCACAATAGGAGAGTAGAGAGAGTAGTCGGGACTCGGAAGATGAGAAATGAGGTCGGGACAAATGAGTAGCAGTGAAGTAGAGACAAAATGGAGAGAGAGAGAGAGAGAGAGAGAGAGAGACTGACTGTGTGTGTGTGTGTGTGTGTGAGAGAGAGAGAGAGAGAGAGAGAGAGACGAGCAATCAAACACACTGTGTATATTATGTTGCAAGTGAGTACATTTGAGAGCAACAATATGGGTAGTGATAGAGAGCGCCCGTCACCTCACACAACAGTCACTAGTGAGCAGCAGCTCAAGAGATATACACACACATACAAAAACTCTCTCTCCCTCTCATGTTCTGTTTTCCACAGCCAAGGTTTAAGAAACGCCAGTGTATCTCCACCCTCCAAAAGCAAGGAGAGAGAGAGGAGTGTGTGCATGTATGTTGGGGAGAGAGAGTCTAGAGAGATGGTAGAGAGAAGAGAGAGTTTCGTGCACGTTACTAGCAAATTGCCACCCATAAAAGAATGTTTGTGAGTGGCTGTGCATGTGTGCGCGCGCGCGCTTTCCATGCTTTCAAGCGAGCTTCCATGCAGATGAGAACTTGAGAGAAGAAGAAGTTAGAACCCTTCAGAAATTCACCACATGCAAGTCCATATCATTCTGACAGACCTTTCACACCCTGGACCCATGTGCCATATGTCATGTGTCCTTAGCTGATCACTAATAAGGATTCACTCCTCCCCAAGGTTTGCCTCAGCTTTAGCCCTGGCCCCTGAGAGCCCACTGAAAACTCCGATTAACTGCCTTCAAATGGCGGGTGAGAGATGGAAACCCGGTAAAACCTACAAAGGTTTAGCCTCAGCTTTAGCATTCAGAGCCAACTGAAAATGCCGATTAACCGCCTTCGAATGGGTGACAGATGGAAACCCGGTAAAGCCTACAAAGTAAATTTTCAAAAATCTTGCAAATTAACAAAATTCTATTAGTGCCTCCTCTTTGCACTTAACTAGGGCCAACTTTAGCATGGATGAAGAACATGTATTCCTTCCATCATACATTGGAACACCAATTTAAAACATACAAAGTCCTAGTTCAAAAATCTTGCAAATTAGTGAAATCATATTAGTGCTTCTGGCTTACCCTTAATTAGGAAGAGTGACTCCGTCTCCGATGAAGAATATTTAGGCCCCCCATCATACATTGGCACTAACAAGTAAACCAAAGATAAGGACAGGATTCACCACAGTGAGAAGATTTTGACATGATACTGATTATGACTCTAGAAAATTCCACCGTCTAAGAGCCAATAACTACAGAATTTCTTGTGTCCACAATTTGAACAATGTTTTTAGGTGAACAAATCAAGACTTGGGGTCTCTCCAAGCCTTGCGTTTACACTACATTATGCATAAATTAAACTTTCATCTAATTAATTGAACTTGCATACTTAACGACATTTTGATTGCAACCATTGAACTTCACAGTTAATCGTGGTAGATCATGTGTGCATGTTTTCAAACATGGATGCAATGGACAGCCATGTTGTCAGTTAGAGCAGACTATGCATGGCTTATGGATGGTGTAAGAACCCAGGGAACTACATAAAGAGATTCTCCGCCCTACCACCCATTATACAGGCCCTTGGCTATCTTCCATAGAATCCCATGTCCACACTTAGCAGTCAGCCCTTGGCCTAAGTCTATGACCCCCTTGGGTTTGCCCTTGGCATTACATTACTCCCCCCTTGGAGAAGCGTTTTCGTCCTCGAAAACAAAAGTGGTGATAGCGTCATAAAAAACAATCCTTCATGGATCTAGTTGTCCTTTTGGTCGGAATACGGTTCAGTAGGAGGTTCAATGAAATCAAGAAGAGCATCTTGATTTTTCACATTGTTGTCCCTTTGTCATTGTCTTGTATAACAGGCCCATAACCAACATAGCGCATAGACTCCATTTAGAACTCACTTGAATATGCTAAACGAGTTATCACAACTAAGATGTACCCAAAAGAGTACCTCTTTTCACTTTCCATGAAAGTAACTAGCTAACATAGCATCAGCAAAGTATAAGTCCTTGACTTGTTATCGATCTTCATCAATAAACAACCCCACCGTAACTAGTGTTCAAGGTTGGGAACCTGACTTAAACATGAAGAGACTAAACCTAGTCGCAAACATGTTGTACCTTATGCACTAAGCAAACTCCAACTAGCATGATACATGCTTTCTAATTGGATTTCTTGGTGCTAACGTATGTGCTTAGCATGTCCTTTAGCACAAGATTACACTAGTAATCTGCCTTTCCTCTTTGATTAAATGACAGGACTGAGGTGTGTTCCCCATCGTTTATAGACAGTCGTCCAAAATGACTGGGAAACATGGATCACAAGTGTCTTACAACATTGCTGAGGAATTAACAATGTCATGAATAACCATCTTGGCTAACTTGAGAGATCCACAAGCACCCAAAACCAGCACCTGAGGACTTTGTCGCAATACATAATTGATATAATGGGCGCCAATGTCAGTCCTAGAGACTCATATTCTCCACATGTGGAATATGTCTCAAATAAAGATGTCTGAAAAAAGAACATCCTTCAAGTAAGAAATGTACTTGTGTGGAGGTAACTATAAACACTCAGTGACATGAGTGAGAGAGACCCTCATATATTTTGCTCCACACTGATTAAACCGAACTCCTTGAGTTCATAGACCATGTTGTATCCCATGTGACAACATGTGCCAAAGAAAATTGTACCATATAGGCCTATCTCACTGCAAAGTGCAAAAATTGCCCGGTACAATACTTTTCAAAAGTGGTTTGCTCTAACATGACCTTGTCATGTGTCTGTCGAGCAAAAGGGAAGCAGCATATACATCCCATTATGGGAACACTTAGTCAAAGCGTATACAAACAGGAAAAAACAACCAAAGTACATATTGAGATTAAGTTAGAAACATGCCATGGAGTATCAAAGCCCGGCTTCAAGGGGCTTAGTACTGACACACTATCAACTAAACACTAAAGAGAAATTAGTGAATAGACATAGAAAATAACTTATGATTATTGCCCTCATCTTGGGAATCTGAGACCCTTGGCAGATTCCAAATGATAGGGCAATTATCCCTTGGTAGATGAGAAAATATTTCCTTGAAAGTAGAAGTGTGAAGGTTCCGAGAATTGACCATCAACACTTAGTGAGTGATTTAGTAATCGCGAGCTGGGTCTTACCTCAAAATTGAGCTTCTATAGACACTCTTAGTGCTATAGACAAAACAGGAGATCCACTAAAGTTGGAATTGTATGCACAACTAGATCTTAGTTGAGTGATTTAGTAATCGTGAGCTGGGTCTTACCCCAAAATTGTGCTTCCATAGACACTCTTAGTGCTATAGACAAAACAGGAGATCCACTGCAGTTGGAATTATATGCACAACTAGATCTTAGTTGAGTGATTTAGTAATCGCGAGTTGGGTCCTACTCCAAAATTGTGCTTCTGTAGACACTCTTAGTTCTATAGACAAAACAAGAGATCCACTTAAGTTGGAATTGTATGCACAACTAGATCTTTGGTAGACCTGAAAGTCCATAATCTTGGGGTTTTTATAGACAATTGTGATGTCTGGAATGTGTGCTTTATCTAGAGATAAGCCTTTACGAGTTTAAGACTTTCAAAAACTCAACTTGATCTTCACACTAAAAGTATATAGTGCTAAAGTAACATCCAAAAAGTCAGTAATGGAAAGTCTCTTGCTTGTCCATTAGAATTGATGGGTTACTCAACTAGATAGAAGTGTTCAATCTTGGTAGCAATCACTGATGGATTACAAACAGATGTCTCTTAGCCATTCAAAAGTAGATGGCTCGTATCCCTTCTAAAACAGATGGTGCATAGCTCCGTTTTACCAGACCAACTTTAAACGATTTTAGTAAAATCATGCTTGATTTGACTATCATGTTAGAGAATTAGGGGAGAGAGAGAGAGAGAGAGAGAGAGAGAGAGAGAGAGAGAGAGAGAGAGAGAATGATGGGCTGAGAAAAACCCCTTATTCTATTGTGGTGTGTGCCCCCTATGTATGCCGTTGTGCATACAATGCCTGGCTTGTAGTTTGTCCTATAAGCATAGGACAAGTGGTTTGTACAATGATCTCTCATAGAGATGCAGCTAAACGAACGTATTTATGGCGCTTTGCTCGTAAATGAAGTTTGTTAGATTAAATCATTGCAATTTATCAATAGCTTTTTTTGTCTCGGACAGAGTAGCTGATGTCATAGCAAAAGTGTAAACAATGATGAGGTGGAATCGATTCCACATACTGGTACGCCATGCATGCAAAGCAGAGAAATACAACCATAAGCCCTTTGCTAGAATGAGGTCTCAACAAAGAGAGCTGATATTGTAAGTGCCATGCACAATCTGGATTGGCATGGATACATTACAATTCAACGTTATCCCACATAAAATGTGAACTTATATCCCTATAGTGACAAATCTCCGAGCTGTGTGCCAATGCTTCTAATCTTAAATCAATGGGAAATACCTCGGCATAGGTTAGAAGCCTTTCTTCTCATTAAATTTTTCAAAGCACGTTGCTTTGCATAGTAGCTAATTTTTTCCAAATTAAAGGTTTAAACATAGAAAAACTTGAAATTGTGTGACCTTCTTACCCTATTGTGGACCCTTGTCCTCCACTTTCGAGGGAAAATCTCTTTGAGAGTAATTTTCAGCCTAATTTTGTTATCTGTGCTAAAATATGGCCCGTAGCCATATCTTCTGCTAGAGTGAGAGCTGGCGTATATACCATGTATGCCCTCTTGGTTTGTGTCAGACTGACACCTAGTAAAATAATCAATAGACACATTGCAAAGTCTCCCAAGTTCGTATGTTGATAGCATGTTCCAAACTTTGGAAGTCGCTATGTAATATGCCTTAACCAAAAAGCCTTGCTTAAATTATCTAATGGTGCCTCAAATCAAGTGTTTTTCGCTTGCTTCTAATGAGCGTGCCATGTCAAGGTATGCTAGAGAAGCCTTGCTTCTGTCTCGATTTCGTACTCAAGTCGTGGTTGAATCTGGGCTTCAACCAATCATTGCTCTTTGCTAACAATGTATTTAGCACAAATTTGGTGGAGATGGTAAATTTCACAAGCCGTGCTTGTGCTTTGAGTGCGTAAAGTGCACACATGTTTGTTGCATGCCATATAAATTAAAAAATATCAACTGCGTACCTTATCAGGCCCTTATGCCGACTTGCCTTGCCATCGAACTAACACTACTTTGGCTAATTGCCTTTTATGATGTCGATAATATGCAAACAACCATCCTCAAGCTTGCATGAGGATAGACCGGAGAGAAGTAGCCTCAAGCTTCCATGCCATGAGCTCTATCTACCTTGCATGCCTTCAAACTCGTCTGATAATAATGCTTGTCCAAAACGATGTTCTAGCCATGCTTGGAATTCACAGTTGAAAACACCTTGTCTAAATCCCTTTTATCGAGGTTGTTTATTGCCAAACCATGTTTGGAATACCTCCTCAAATATGAATCATGATCAATCGTACCGAATCAATACACAGAATGTGTTTGAATGTTTGAAGTATGTGATGATTCCTCGATTGATCTTGTTGGGCCGACTTGCATGTTCAACAGCTTCGCATGTCCTACCCTACTGGCAGTACTTTTTGTCCGTAGTAATGGCCCTTTACCAAGGCCCTCATATACCATGGACACCAAGGAATTGTGGCAATTGTGCAGTAATGTTTTGTACCTATTGAAGTCAAATCCACTAGCCCTTGGCATAAACTTGCATGCCTACCTGTCTGGTGGGTGAGCACCACCACAATATGGCACCCCTTTGGTGGGAAGATGCCCCTGGGAGAGCCTTAGGGCTGCCCCTTGGGCGTCCAAGTTTCTAAAAGAAAAGAAAGAGCGAAACCTGCTTTGAGTGATTTCGGGCAGCACCTTGCGCAGAGAGAGAGAGAGAGAGAGAGAGAGAGAGAGAGAGAGAGAGAGAGAGAGAGAGAGAGCCTTCACTGCAATCTGTGCGCTCCTTGCCGCACTGTCGAAGCAAGGGCCTTGCCTAACACTGTGTGCGAGCCATAGACGGCTCCAAGCACACAACTAGCTTAACTAGTAAGCTCAAAAGAGGGCAATGGTGTGTCACTCACCGCTCTATGCTCCTGCCGTGGAGGATTCCTCGTCGCGAAGAAGAAGGAGACGCCGCTACGTCGCGCTCAACCGCTTCACCGCCGTCGTGCCGCCGCAATGCTCGATCGCGCTCTCTCTCTCTCTCTCTCTCTCTCTCTCTCTCTCTCTCTCTCTCACACACACACACACACATACACACACACACACACACACACACACACACACACACACAAGGAGGTGAAGAAGAAGAAGATGGAGATGGAGATGGAGCAAGAGCACTCTTCTATTGCACAAATGAGAGAATGATCTCTCTCTCTCTCACACACACACACACACACACACACACATACACACACACACAAGGAGGTGAAGAAGAAGAAGATGGAGATGGAGATGGAGCAAGAGCACTCTTCTATTGCACAAATGAGAGAATGAATGAATTTTAGGTTTAGTTGGCTTTTATATGAGCTCACCCCATTCACACTTGGGTGCCCATGCTTAGCCAACTAATCCCTTGAATGTCCCAGTTAGAGTGCGCCTCTCATCGGCGATCACTCTTACCCTTTTCCTATTGGTCCGACAAGCCCGGTACCTGACTCTACCAAATACATAATACACGTCCGTCGTAGGTGATGGGGTGTCCGTGAGCCGTGAGGGTTAACATGCCCCCCTTCCTGATGTAGATTCCGTCCTCGGAAGCTATTGAGTTGAAGCTCGTTCGTCGAGGTGGAAGAGCATTTGAGATGAATGTCCTTAGCCTTCTTCAGTCACTGCAAAATTAACAACATTGGCACAGTAAATGCAATCTCATAAGTGAGTAAAAAGCATATGCAGTTTTAGGTAGACAAATTGATTGGTAAAAGAATTTCAAACAATTTGTCAGCAATGAACATTAAATTGCAATGTAATCAAATGCATAAACAGATGTAAAGGTAAAAAATTAAACAAGTCTGGGGTCGCTAATTTGACGGTCCAAAGGCACTAGAGATCGAATATTAATACCATGGGTAAGCTTCTTAATTTTCTGTGGTCAACTAAGTTGTTTAATCACGAGAGCCAAGTATTCATGTTCGAGGGCTGACTAGAGGCTATATCTAGAAGACCTTGTAGTTAAGCTACCATAAAAGGAATTTCTCATGAAATCATCGCCTGACTAATTACTTTTTCTTTGACCCCCCAAAGTCTTTTCACAGTGATTCAATTTGATGTGTGTGCTTATTTTGTATGCCTTGGGTTTTTTGCTTTTCAAGGAAAAGCGCCCACACTGGGAACCTCTAGGGCTCTAGTACCATAGGCAATACATGTGAGTGAAGTACCAAATCAAGCTGAGATTTCTCTTCCAGCTTAAGATTTTACAGTGTGGCACTTTGATTTTTTGTTTGTTCATTTTCAGCATTTTAATTTTGTAACTTTGGGGGGTCATATAACACTGATACACCTCCCCAGGCTCATCACACTAGTTAACTCCCTTTATAATACTTAAGCTAAAGGTCAATAGGGTCAAGCCCACTAGAAAGCCCTAGTACATTTCACACAATGCTGCCTAAATCGGATTAAGAACCTAAGTAACCGTTGATTATTAGGAAGGCATTCCCCATGGTATTAAGAGAAGATCTCTAACACCTAACTTGGTCAAACTAGCTTAGTCGGACTGCTTGATTTTTAAACCTAGACAAGTGATTATGACAAAAAATTACATCGAATTAAATGTTTGATACTAAGCAAATGCGGTGAATATTAGGCTACCAATCACAATTAAAGCAGACAATCATAGATGCAAAAAAGATAAGGGGCAATGCTAATGGACAAGAAACACCTGTTTGTGTCGATGGTCGCGCTTGATTTGAAGAGTGAGTAGAGATAAAGATTCCATGAAGGTCCAAATCCTATCAATAGCAACACGCTCCCGTACACACTAGGAAACAAAAGGAATACCTCCAAGAGGCACATTAGTGGGAAAAGGTACCAACACTTATTGAACACAACAAAAAACATAAGGAACCCTAACCTAATTATTTGCCCTCCCCTAGAGAGTCAAGGGAATAGGATATTGTAGAGGTTGGGGGGAAACCCTAAGGCTAAACCCCTATCCTCGTCGTCGAGATAAACAAAGTCATCATCCATGAGACCATATGTGCCATCCGTGTAGTCGTGTAAATTTTCTTCTTCATCATAGGTGCCCATGTTTACTAAGAAGGTCACTAGACGCCTATAGTCATCTTGGTCAAAAGGGTAGGCTTGTGCAATGGGAGAAACGCTCTCTACTAAGTATGGATCAGACGTGGTCAAGAGACGTATCAGCCATTCTAACTCCTCAAAATTTCTCTCACATGCTAGCGTACCTATCAAATCCCATTCACATGCAAGCACTGGAAAGACCATGTGAAATATTTGTGAAAAGTAACGAGGGTACCTCTCACCCAAGGCAGGAGTGGATGACTCTAGCGTACTAGCCGTATCTGTACACGCAAATAGATGATGGTTAGAGTGCAAATATTACAAGGGTCGTGTTCTTGTGCATAATTTGTTTTTATGATTTGTGTTATGGCTCTTGCTCTTTTACTTTTTTATCTTGTTTTTGTGAGTATAAGGCTTTATATATACATTCCCTAGATTCGGAGATTAAGAGGTCAAGGAGAAAGGTTGAGAGGGAAGCAAGTGAATGATGGATGTCCACAAACACTGCCCCCTTCCTTGGGTAGATCATACCGTTTGAAATGATGTCGTCACCCTTTGAAACCAATTGTTCCAGTTGGTAATAGGTGAGGATTTTTGCCAGTAGTTTTCTATTACCCTAGGTGCCTCGTCAAGTTGCAAGGGTGGTAAGGTACTCTCCCAGGATCGAACTTGAAGTGGTTCATCAAGTGATTCTTGAACACTGGGAGGTGTGGATTCTTTTGTAGCTTCATGGAGGTCCACTACTATAGATGGAGGCTATGTAGAAGCTTTTACCTCTATGGATGTATTACATGAGGAGCTAGAAGCTTCATGGAACTCCCCCCTTCCTGAGCTAGGTGGAATAAATTGGTTTTGCTTTGGAGCCCAAACTAGCTCTGGACTAGGTGTGTAGCATTCTGTGATCTTTCCCTTCCCACGGTCTGCCATTGGCTTTAGCGTTACACTGTTTGACTCATATGGGTTTGTTGTCGATAGGGAAGGACACATTTTACGTTTAGGTACCCAAATTTTCTCATTTCCATCATAGTAGCCTTGGGCTTCTAATAGTTGTTTTGGAATCCATCGTGATTTGGTCTTGACTCTCCTAGGGTGCGCTCTTGGTTTTCCCGGGAAATTTTTTCTTGGAATGGATGGGAGGGTTGAGGTAGTTGGAAGTAAGGCCTTGGGAACCCATTGATATGTACTCTTAGGTCGTGCAGGTTGAGTACTTGCAATATTACTGCTTGCTGCAACTACAAGTGTTGAAGTGCTAGATTCATGGGTAGCCAGCAAAGACGAGTTAACCACCTTGGCTTGTGAATGTTGGCTATCCTTCAACTTTGCTAGAGTTTGAAACGTAGGTGACTTTGCTTGAATGATAGGGGTAAGAGTCGGTGGTCGCGTCGTGACACTACCAATATCCCAATCAATAGTGCATTTGGTTGCCAACATCCACGTGCGTCCCAGGTTTACGTTGCCTTCCATAGCTCCCGCGGGCATGACTAGAAACCTCTGCACTATGCTTCCATTGTCATAGACAACAGAGGTCTGAAGGACTCCAAGAATAGAAGTTTTCTTTTTATTAATGCCCTTGACTTGCATCGTACTCGAGGATAGGGTCGGTTTCCCTAATTGACTCCAAACTCCATAGGATAACAAATTGTGTTTAGCTCCCGTATCTAATAAGGCATTGTATAGTACTTTCCCATAGGGGCTATTTAGCTCAATTGGGTATCGTAGGGGTGGCTCAGATTCTAATGAGTCGTCATCTGTGTCCTCGAAAAATGCTTGCGTGATTCCCAGATTAGCCTCTCGTTGGCGTCTAAGACGTTGTTGTCGTTCTCGAGCCTCAACTCTTGCTTGGATTTTTTAAAGCTCTGCTTGTTCCTTGGCAGCCTTCTTTTGATGGATGGCTTGCAACTCTTCCTGGCTTAGAGGATCATAATATCTTTTGAATTTACTCCCATTAAGGGATCCAATGGTTTCAACTCCATCTAGAGTCTCCACACGAATGGTACCTTGCGGAGTAATTTTACACACTCGATATGGTCCCTTACCAGAGTATTTCAATTTCTTCTTTTCATTACGTACCCCGTACATAAGAACTTTATCACCAACCTTGATGTCTTTATCCTTTAAATGGCTATCAAACCACTTCTTTCTCCTATCCTTCTCCACTAGAGCATTTCGCACAGCTAATTGCCTTTCTTCATCTAGCCTTTCCAGGATATATAATCGCTCCACTAAGGGGTTACCATCCCAACCTTCTTGAGAAGCTACTCGAAGACTAGGAATGACAAACTCCCATGGCATAACTGCTTCTTGGCCATACACCATCTTAAATGGTGTGCAATTAATAGCAACTTTATACGCGGTACGATAAGCCCATAAAGCTGATGTAAGCTTTAGGTCCCAATCAGTGAGATGAGCCTCGACTGTCTTTGTCAAAATGGAGATGAGAGTTTTGTTGGTACTCTCAGCTTGGCCATTTGCTTGGGGATAATAGGGTGTAGACTTGTGGTGAGATATCATGAAGTTTGATGTGAGTTCTTTTATTACTTCATTTATAAAATGAGTTCCATTGTCACTCACAAGTTCAAAGGGGCATCCAAAACGTGTGATAATGTTCTCAAAGAGGAACTAAACTGTTGTTTTTGCATCCGCCTTTCGTGTTGCTTTTGCTTCAGCCCATTTGGTTACATAGTCGGTAGCCACAATGATATATCGTGATTGCGTGTTACGTGCAGCCAGACTAATCGGTCCTACAAAGTCTAAGCCCCACTTTTCAAATGGTTGGGTTACCTTGATGGGATGTAGAGGCATCCTATCCCTTCTTTGTGGCTTGTTGAAGCGTTGGCATTCATCACATCCCTTTGCAAAAAGTGATGCATCCTTAAACAGAGTGGGCCACCAATAGCCTGACTGTAAGATCTTTCGGGCAGTCAACTTTCCTGAAAAGTGACCACCAGCTACGCCCATGTGTGCCTCTTGTAGAATATATAAATACTCATCCTCACGGACACAACATCTAAGAACATCATCTTTTCCTCTCTTATAGAGAGTTCCAGCCAGTAAGCAATAGGGTTCGCATTCCTTGATTAATTTTCGAGCTATATCTTTTCACAGTTCTTTGGGTGGAAAACCATTAACTAAGAAGTTAACAATCTTTTCACTCCATTCAGGCATTGTCTCAACAATGAACAAAGGAGTATCAGGCAATTCATCATCAACCCCCGTAGGAGCTTCTCCATTAGGGATACGAGATAAATGATCCGCCATGACATGTTTCCTCCCAGGCCTCACAACAACGGTGAAGTCAAACTCAAGAAGAATTAACAACCATCGTGTAATTCGACCTGTGGAACACGGCTTGTTTACCAAATATAGCAATGCTTGATGATCAACATAAAACACAAACTTGGTAGCAAGAAGGTAATAGCGAAATTTCTTTACTGCGTAAATCATAGCTAGACCTTCGCGCTCTGTAGTAGTGTAGTTCATCTCGGCATCATTTAATTGGCGACTTGCAAAGCTAATAGGGTAGTCCAATTTATGTTCTCCTGGTTGAGTTAGAACACACCCAATAGCAAAATTTGATGCATCAATATGCACATGAAAAGGTACATTCCAATCAGGTGTTCGCAGGATTGGAGCACTTGTTAGGGCCTTCTTTAATAACTCATAAGATTGATGACATTCTTCCATCCAGTGAAACTCGATAAGAAGCTTGTACAATGGACGCGCTATCTCGGCAAAGTTTAAAATAAACCTTCGATAATAACCAACATGGCCCATAAATCTTTGAACTCCTTTATAGTTAGTAGGTGGTGGCAAATCGGCAATTGCTTTAATCTTACTCTCATCTGTGGATATCCCGTTCTTGGACACTATATGCCCTAGAATGACTCCATGCTTAACCCAAAATTGGTATTTGAAAGGGTTCAATGAGATGCGATAAAATCTGCACCTTTCAAATATTTTTCGTAGATATAACAAATGCTTCTCCCAAGAAGAATAAACACAAAGGTCATCTAGGAAAGCTTCACAAAACTCCCTTAGAAATTCTTTAAACGCAGTGTTTATTAATCGTTGGAATGTAGCAGGGGCATTCGTTAAGCCAAAAGCCATGACACGAAATGCAAACACTCCAAACTCTGTGATAAAAGCAGTTTTAGCTTGGTCCTCTAATGCAATTGTGATTTGATTGTAACCAGAGTACCCATCTAAAAAGCTATAACCTTCCTTGCCCGCAACTCTTTCAAGCACATGTTCTGAATATGACAAGGGATAATGATCTCTCCTAGTGGCTGCATTAACTTTCTTGAGGTCCACGCACACTCTTAGTTTCCATTCTTTTTTGGCACAATGACTATTGGAGAAACCCATTCTGAGTTCTCAATAGGGTATATGAATCCACATTGGATAAGTTTTTCAATCTCCTCTTGTACAATTTTGGCGTACTTAGGATTCATTGGATAGGGTCGTTGCTGGACGGGTTTAGCAGTGTTGATCATGGGAATTGTATGTTGCACCACAGAAGGTGGAAAGCCCTTCATGTCATGATATGTCCAAGCCAAGATATCCTTGTATTCCTTGAGGAGCTCCTTAAGTACAGCCTCTTCAATTTCGGTAAGGTCTTGAGCAATAAATACTGGTTTAGACTCCTCACCTGTTTCTGCTAATTCTATCTCTTTAACTACCGCTGGACCATCATAGACTCCACTGCTTCCATTGGTAGGTATTCATTGGGCTTTGGCATACACAACCTTTCGCTCCCCCGTGGTATAAGATTTAAAATGTTCAGGAGCCGTATGTAAGTCAGCAGGCTCTTGTCCTGACGGAGACCTTTCTTTTAGTTCTGCCTCCTTTTGTTGTTGTGCTAACTCTCGGTTTTGACGTCTTCTTATAGTTAGACTCAATTTCGGCTTTGTAACCTCCAATTGAGCGAGGTCAATGGGTCGCGGGCTGCACCACATGACACTCTGGAGATGTTCACCCCAATTGTCTACTAGCTTTCGATGAGCATCACATGCCCCTAGATAGCTAAGCCATTCTACAGTAGATCTTTCCTTGTTTATCCTAGCTCTCATATTTGCTCGATATCGTCGTCTCTTATATGACCTTTGTTTCTTGTTAAGGTTTTGATTTTGGTAAATGTTTGAACTCGACTCGCTTGATAGGTCTTTGCTTGTATCTTCTTCACTCTCATATAAATTACCATAGATGGTCGTACTAGACCTTGAGTGTTCAGTTTCTATACTTGGCTCACTCGATGTTTCCTCAGGTTCTGAATCCATTTCTCCCTGAGATTCCGTTTCTGATGTGTATTGGCCTGAAGCCTTTGAGGAATCATCGGTTTCACTCTCAGGTAGGTGTGCCTCTTTCTTATCATCGGATGTTACATGCGCTACACCTAACATGTTTACTGGTGCAATGTGTGGTATCTCTTCCCCATCCGGTGTTACGCAGGTTGTTCCTCTAGCTCCCCATGTATCTATAGTTGCCGCTAGGTGTACCCAATCGACATTGTCTGACTCAGCCATTCCGGGTAGGATATCCATATAAGGAGAGTTCTCCCCAATATCTGTGTCTTCATTACATGTGTAACAATACTGTAATGGAGCTGAGTGAATTGTTGTGTCTGATCGATTATCAATGATGAATTTATTTCCTAGAGGATGCGTTCGACCACTTAAAAGATCAACTCGAATGACAGAGTCTTGGAACTGTAAGTAGACGTGGTTTTTGGACCAGTCATGCACCATTTTTGCTTCCCTCATGAATGGACGCCCTAAGATCATCTCAAATGACATAGGATGCTTGGAAAAATCCATAACAATGAAAGTTTGCCTTACCTTGTGTCCCAAGACCTTGATTCTGAGATCCTTTAGCATTCCAATAGGCGTAACAATAGATCCATTAGCCATTTTTACCACTACGCTTGTGGCTTCAAGGTGAGGTCGGCCCATAGACTCCCAACAACTCTTTGTCACCATGCTGACTCCCGAACCACCGTCAAGGACCCCCTTTACAGTTAATCCTTTAGTAGTGATTGGTAGAGTAGCATTAGATTCATCACCTTCAATTGCCCCAACTTGTTAACGGGCACTTCAATTACAGATTCATGTCCCGCTAGGTCAGATGGTGGTGCTAAATGTCATTACTGAGTCAGGTTTGTTCATATGTGCAAACTTTGGTAATCCGGCCTGTAATTCTCCAGTGAGGAAGGCTCGAAGAGCTGAGACTAGCTTGGGGTCTTTATATAGTTTGGACATGATGGTGGTTCTAACTTCTGAAGACATGAAATCCATCAATTTGGCAACATTTAATGGCATCTTGTGGGACGTAGGACCCTGACAAGAGAATGGTGAAGATGGAATCTCCACTTCCTCAAGGGGGTCGGGCATTCCCTCACCAAACATTCTCTCTAGTAGGAAAGGTGTGTGTCCACTTTTAGATGTCCTACCCTCACTCTCTTCCCGAATGATACTGGGTATAGCTAACGGCCTGTAGTTCTTTGTGAGGTTGAACTTGTGTGGGAAACACTGTGTCCGACATCTGGATATGTTTGGGTTCAGGTTCTAATGTTCGTTGAGTTTCTTCCACCAAACCCCTCAGTTGTTGGACTCGTTCGATTTCCACTGTTGGGTTTGGATAGGTTCCAATCTTTCTCTTGCAATCCTCATTTTTCGTCTCTCGTGGCTTATCTTGGGGGTTCGTAACTGGGTGGTTTAACCTTGAATACTCTTTTGGTGTTTGTCGTAATTCCCTCTCGTGATCCTCCTCACTGGATTTTTCCTTTGTAGTAACAGTTTTGGTCTCCGTGGTCTCTATCGAATCTGAGTCATCCTCAAGGTCATTCATATACACGGGATCCTCTCCTGTCCCTATGTTAGTTTTTGAACTAGGTTTTGAGCTAGAAGCATTAAGGGATTTCTTTCTTCGTGTTTTCTTCTTTCTCACTCGGCCAATGGATGCAGCATCTCTCTCTTCGAGGATGTAATTTTTCTTTTGGAGCATCGACCGTGTGAGTGCATTCATTGGTGCTATGTTTATAGTTGGTGGTGTCCCATCAACAATCTCTATTATGTTCAATGGTGTGATTTTTGGTGCGTTTGAATGATCTATGCCACAACGATTACAAGTGAGTATTGGCATTGCCAATGCACTCCCTTGACTTGTTTGCATTAGTGCGGCATTCTTTTGCATTCTAATGGGGCACTCAGCTACTCGATGTGGTCCACCACATTCGTAGCACTGAAGAGGTGGTCTCTTGGTAAAACTATTAATGTTTTGGCCTCTTGCTGCTAGCGCAGTAACTTGATATACCGGTTTGATTTGTCCCCAATGGTCTTCCATATAGTACATGGGACACTCCTCAAGCATGTCGACTCCATAGGTGATACTAGAGTCTCTGTCTTCTTCGCAATCTACATAAGTATTAGATGACTCGCAACCTATTTGGTTCATAGGTGTAACTCTTGGATGAGGGGGTTGCGGTCCTAGCACTGGAGGTGGCAACGGTGTGGTTTGGACCACATTTTGGGTTCTAAGGACCATGTGCTGTAATGGCAACTGTTGCTCCATGGGTGGCGTAGGCATCAATGCAGGAACTCGAGGTGAGTCTGCCCAAGCTATAGGCGGTCTATTTTCCATGATGCGTTTAAGCATTAGGCAATCCTTCGCTTGATGGCCATACCTACCACATGCGTCACAAGTCCCGTTAAACTTTACTCTGAAAGTAGGGCATTCACTTGTAGTATGTGGGCCCAAGCAAATTGAGCACCATTGTTGCTCCCTTCTTGGATACATATGAGTGTTTTGTGGAGCACGATTACCCCTAAGGCTTTCTTGGATGGCCTTGGTGAGATCTGCCAAAGTCATCTCAGATATCGTTTGCTCTTTCACGATCGGCTTTATCTTCATTGGCTCATGCCCTTACGCTTGCGAGCTACTAGACTTCGGCTCGGCAGACACTCTTTCTCCTGCAATCATTAAATTATCCTCCAATTGGATTGCATTCATGGTGACTGCTTCCCAAGTAGTGATACCTCTAATGACTAGGCCATTATAGATACTTTCATGTCGTAGTCCCCTAATGAATCTATCGGAGCAATTGGTTGTTGTTGAATCGCTCGTTTGGATTGCCTCGAGAATTCAAGTTCTTTAGGCGACTAATGAAGTCTCTCACGGATTCACCTTCTTCTCGTTGGGCTTTCTGGAGCTGAGAGGCTACACCCCAAAGTACTCCCTCTCGTATGTATTCTTTTAAGAACAGTCTCCTAAGAGTAGAGTAGATCGTTTTCTCTTCTACTCTTAAGGTTCTATACCAATCTCCAGCCTTTCAGCTTAGGGTCAAACTCAAAGCCTTACACTTATGTAGCTCATTGTGCTCTTCCAAGGAATAGCACACATGTTCAAAGACTTCCATATGCTTTCTAGCATCTCCGTCTCCACTGAATTTCTGTGTAAGCTTAGCTACTTGAACTGCCTTGCTCCTAGGCTCTCTATCAGGTGCACTACGCATGTTTTCCGCAATAGAGCGACCGATAGTTTGAGCAAATGCTGCCAAATCTCCTATTTGAGCAGGTATAATGGATGTATGTGCTCCTGGAACCACATGTGAGATGGGAGTTGGCCTTGGACTTGGCATACGCGCGGCTCTTGGGTCCCAAATTTCGTATGGTGGTGTACCAGACGGTGGTCCAAAGTTTACAGGCGTGGCCCTAGGCATAGGGGGTGCCTGATATGTCATGTTATTATTAAATGGCATGGCTCCACTTGTATAAGAGCTTGGATAATTCCATTGTGGATTGTAAGCTCTTGGAATAATCGGAGGTGTAGGAGCTACATGAGGCTGAGGTACGACAGGTGCACATGATTGATACATACATGTAGGTATAGTTGGGGGCACTGTGCTACTAGGCATCGGCGCAGTGTTAACAAATGAACTCCATGGTGTATTTCTTGTCATGCTCACCACTGGGATATGCATGGTAGCCGTAGTGTCATTAAGAGAAAGATGAGCCAGATCTGGGAAGGTAAAGCTGCCACTTGTGGGCTCAGATTGTACTGAGGCTCCCGGCGAAACAACATATGGAGGATCAATGGGGCTCACTGGGGGAGTCTCCATTTGTGATAGGGTTGGTTGGTTGGCCTTTCCCGTATCCAAGAATCTCATTAGGCCTGTTGAAGGCATGTTGATCCCTGTGTTCTGTCTTTCTAACTCGACAATCCTATGGAGGACATCACAGACTTTCTGTTGTTGTTCATCTATGCTAGTAGCACCCGATGTGGATTGTAGAACATCTAACCAACCCACATGATAGGTGTGTCCTGTGTACCGATCAGTTAAAGCTTCTGCTTGTAGGTCATACTCCCAATTTTCGTTTAGGAATATTCCATCTAGGCCTGGCGTGCTGGAGGTTTCCCTTGAAGTGGAAGCATTATTGCTCCCCATAGCTTGCCCCTCCGTGACTGCTACCTTGGGAGCACTCGGTTGCTCGGCTAGCATGATTGTTGTCATAGGAGCCTTTGATTTCAGGGCTCGACTTTGTTCTAGCCTTCGTAGGTTCTCAATTTCCCTCTCCCTTGTTGCTTGCATATAGCGTTCGATCTCTTGCACTTCGGCAAGACTCCTACCATCGGGTAGTAAAACCTCAGAGGGAGATAGTCCTAAAGGATCAGGAGGTGCAGTGGATGGAACATTCACATGCACACTCTCAAGAAGCATAGGGTCCATTTTAGGCATGAATGACGAATTTACTTCCCCACCCCCTTCATTTATTTCATTAACCGCATGTTCGGAGCGAGTAGCTCTACTAAGGGTCTCTTTTAAGCGGCTAAACACGCTGGACCCGGGCCGTGGGCCCATGGCATGCATGTCTTGACTTGAACTATCAGGGTTTGGTGTAGGATACCCCTCCATGACTTCGTAGTCAGAGAAAGAATCACTAGACGCGATATGAGGATCTTGGGTCGTGCTACCTTGAGTCCCGGTCGAAGGTCCAGAACCTAGGGTGGAGGAATAATGGGTGCCCACGTAAATGGAGGCACTACCAATATGCTCGTGCTCTAACACTTGTCCAGAGCGTAGGTTCATATGACTTGGATCCCCTAGAAGTGTCAGTGAGGGCCCGTGAAGGCTGCTCACCTAGTCATTTTGGGTGTTTTGCAACCCAAGTCTTTTCTTATTTATTTATTTTTTGATTTTTTGGTCCTTTTTTTTTGACCCAGTTATAGAATAGAACGTATGATAGCTCAAAACGAGCGTCTCGGTCAGAGGGGCATGCCGTGCTTTACAGCCCTCCGTTTGGTCACTTTATGCCCTCGGAATCCCTAAAACCGTCAATTTCTAGTAGGGAACTAGGCCCAAATTAGAAAGTCTAAGGGTGCAAGTGGGAAGAGAAGGGAGGAGAGTGGAGGAGTTGCCCCACATGCTCTCATTCCCTCTTGAGGGGGTAGGGTATATATATAAGAGTGAGTCTAGTATATATCATAAGATTGAGGACTGAGGCTTGGGCCTGGGCTTGGGCTTGGGGAAATGATCCCGATTCCGATCAAAATTTTAGTGTAGCCCCCCAGTCACTCACGCTTAAATATTTTCGGTTTTTTTTATTTTTATTTTTGATTTTTTGATTTTTATTTTTGGCGATGACCGCGCGCGGTTTAGGTGACCCTTTCTTGGCCACACACACTGTCACCTACCTAACCTCCTAGTGAACAACTCACAGACAGCTGACTACCTTATCTACTTCCTAACAGTGCTGCTAACCACTAACTAATCTACTAACTAATCTGTTAACCACTCTCCTAACTGCTTGCTGACAGTGAGCTAACTGTCCACCTACTTCCTCTCTCACTACCTTACTTTGCAAAGACTGTGTGCAGGCAAACCTTGACAGAAAACTTTGTACAGACTGTGTGCAAGTAGAAATTGCTAACTGCCTTCCTACTTATTCATTCACTGCAAACAAGTTAACGACTACTAATTGTGCAAAGACTGTGCGCAAACAGAAAACACAACATTATGCAGAAATCACAGAACTTGCAGACAACACAGAAATTAACAACTTGCAGAAAAACAACTCATTCCTCTTCCTCTTCCTCTTCTTTCCTACTACAAACAACTCATAGGAGAAGCACAAAGTGCCTCTTGGGCTTAGTGCAGGGCGATTCCCTGGCAACGGCGCCAAAAATGTGCGCTCCTTGCCGCACTGTCGAAGCAAGGGCCTTGCCTAACACTGTGTGCGAGCCATAGACGGCTCCAAGCACACAACTATCTTAACTAGTAAGCTCAAAAGAGGGAAATGGTGTGTCACTCACCGCTCTATGCTCCTACCGTGGAGGATTCCTCGCCGCGAAGAAGAAGGAGACGCCGCTACGTCATGCTCAACCGCTTCCGCCGTCGTGCCGCCGCAATGCTCGATCGCGCTCTCTCCCTCTCTCTCTCTCTCTCACATACACACACACACACACACAAGGAGGTGAAGAAGAAGAAGATGGAGATGGAGATGGAGCAAGAGCACTCTTCTATTGCACAAATGAGAGAATGAATGAATTTTAGGTTTAGTTGGCTTTTATATGAGCTCACCCCATTCACACTTGGGCGCCCATGCTTAGCCAACTAATCCCTTGAATGTCCCAGTTAGAGTGCGCCTCTCATCATCGATCACTCTTACCCTTTTCCTAGTGGTCCGACAAGCCCGGTACCTGACTCTACCAAATACATAATACACGTCCGTCGTAGGTGATGGGGTGTCCGTGAGCCGTGAGGGTTAACACAATCCAAACCAAGGGACTCCCCTATGCTGAAAAAACCTCCTTTGGCCAGGGCGACTCCATCGAGCCCAACTCTGCTCACTTTTGCACATGTCGAAGCAAACCTTCCCCTTCATGCAAGCAGCCACTCATGCGGCCCTCGAACCCAAGATGCGACAGGAGAAGCCATGCTTCCCACGGTCTTCTCAGCAAGCCTTGCTAACGAGCTCTTTGTTTTCCCTTCATGTTGCCCTTGCCTTCCTTCATCCTTAAAGCAAACGAGAACTCGCCATAAAGTTTGAGATCGAGAGAGAAAGAGAACACCATGCTTCAAGAGGAAGACCGTCAATGCTTCCCTCATCCATGCTTCCAGGCTTCTCCAACTTCAGCTCTGCAGGGGCGACCTCCCATACGAGAGAGAGAGAGAGAGAGAGAGAGAGAGAGAGAGAGAGAGAGAGAGAGAGAGAGAGAGAGAGAGAGCATGCAAGCTTCATCCATCACCATGCAAGACCTTCGAAGCCTGCTTTCCCCTCCTCCATAGCTCTCTCCTCCCCTGAGATCTAATACCAATGGAAGAACCCAGGGAGTCGCATAGATAGATTCTCCATCCTGCCACCCATTATATAGGCCCTTGGCCATCTTCTATAGAATCCCATGTCCACACTTAGTAGCCGGCCCTTTGCCTAAGTCCGTGAACCCCCTGTGTTTGCCCTTGGCATTATGGATGGTGCACAATGCTCCGTCCTGAAAGAGGGAATGGATTGGTTAGAAGGAAGTTGGGCTATGAGGAGAGGTCATCCAATTTATGTCCATGTCACACAAGAGTCAAGCAAGACAAAAGTTACATAGCTTCACTATCCTTGTGTTAGCAAAATTATTTAATCGTTCGTTTGTTCCATGTCACCAAATTTGGCAATGTTTTGTACATAGATTGCACTACGGAGGGACAAATGCATGAAAACAAATCTAGACACGTATCCAAAAATCAACCACAATGATTCCCGGCTTATTATGCACAAACACACTCTCTCACTCACACTCTCTCTCTCTCTCTCTCTCTCTCTCTCTCTCTCTCTCTCTCTCTCTCTCTCTCTCTCTCTCTCTCTCTCTCTCTCTCTCTCTCTCTCTCTCTCTCTCTCTCTCTCTCTCTCTCTCTCTCTCTCTCTCTGACAACACAAACATGTATGTCCTAAGTCCATAACTCTCCTCATAATCCACCTTGGGCCAAAAGTATCTAATAAAAAAGAGATGGCTCCCCTTTTTTTGTAATCATTTTGGCAAAAGGCTTACTCCCTCTATTTACCCCGTCCCTGTGTATCAAGGGTACTACTTCACAAAAGCCACTGTATACTCCCTATTTACCCCTTCCTTGGGTGAACAGTTGTAACATTCTGTCTCTCTAATTAATGCAAATGCTTACTTGGTAAAAAAAGAAAAAAAAGAGATTATGAGATAAAGACGTCTTAAAATGCAATGGAGGACTTGGCTTCCTTCCCTCCGTATTAAAACTCCTCCTTACATGTTGTACTCTTCCTTATGACAAATAAAGAACATGCTTGGACTTGTCCTTGTGAAGGATATGGTTTCCATCTCCAAAAGTCTTTCATGAAAACATTCAAATTGTCATATAACTACGCCCTCAACCCTTCCACCTCAAGATTTCTCGAGAAATTTGTGAGCTTATCTTCCACATAAAGGATAACTAGTGTGTGACCCACACGTTGCTGTGGCCAAGAAAAGTATGGCCATTGGGTCACACACATACACATATCGATAGGTATGTATGTGCATGCACAAGCGAGGACGGTGGGCTCTAGTCCCTATAATCACTCCAAGAACATTGCAATTTTCTTATGGCAATAAAAATTCCTCCCTCCCTCTCTCTCTCTCTCTCTCACACACACACACACACACACACATCAGGTCTTGAGTCAACAATCTCTCTCTCCCCCCCCCCAAACACACACACATACACAAAGTTTTGAGTTCAAGACTTTTCAGGTAGATCTTTGAGATCTCTCTTAGTGAATAAGAAAAGTGAACTATGATAACCTTTGAGTGTTGCAGATTGGTTATCACATTTTCCTCTTAAATACCAGGTCTTAAGTCCAAGATTTGTCAGATAGAGATTTGAGGTCTCTTGATGTGTTCCTATGACATTCAAAACTCTCTCTCTCTCTCTCTCTCTCTCTCTCTCTCACACACACACACACACACACACACACACACACACACACATGCATTCAAGCCCCTCAGTTACTCTCTTTATCTCCCTCCATCAATCTTTATCTACTTATGGGCAAATGCAGGCTCATAAGGAGCTCCAATTATTTTATGTGTGTGTGTGTGTGTGTATGTATGTGTGTCCCTGAAATCACTCCAAGGAAGATGAAAATTCTCTCTCTCTCTCTCTCTCTCTCTCTCTCTCTCTCTCTCTCTCTTTCTCTCTCTCTCTCTCTCTGAGATCAAGACTCATCGATTAGATCTTTGATATCTCTTTGGATTGTTCTTATGATAGTAAAAATTATCTTCTTCTTCCTCCCTCCTTCCCTCCGTCTCTGTGTCCCCTTCCCCCCCCCCCCCCCCCCCCCCCCCCCTCCTCTCTCTCTCTCTCTCTCTCTCTCTCTCTCTCTCTCTCTCTCTCTCTCTCTCTCGCGCGCGCGCGCACGCACACACACACACATGCATACATTGAGTTCAAGAAATATCGGGTAGATGTTTGGGATCTCTCTTAGTGAATAAGAAAAGGAAACTATAATAACCTTTGAGTGTGACAGTTTTACCTTTGAGTGTGATAGTTTGGTTATCGCAGTTCTTTCTTAAATTCCAGTCCTAAGTTCAAGACTTGTGAAGTAGATCTTTGAGGTCTCTTGATGTGTTCCTATGACATTAAAACCTCTCTCTCTCTCTCTCTCTCTCTCTCTCTCTCTCTATCTTCAAAGCATTGAGAGCTCGGATTGCATGAAGCTCTTAAAGATAAACTATCAAAGTAGAGTCACCCTCTAAATGACACGTGGATGTCTCCGAGGCTCACCTCTCTCTCTCTCTCTCTCTCTCTCTCACACACACACACACACACACACACACACACACAGGGAGCAACATATTTCCAACCCCCCTCTCTCTCTCTCTCTCTCTCTCTCGCTCTCTCTCTCTCTCTCTCTCTCTCTCTCTCTCTCTCTCTCTCACACACACACACACACACACACACACACACACATGCACGCGCGCGAGGGTGTGGGTCCCTCCTCTCTTGGCATAGCATGTCCTTGGGGTGGCGAGAGAGTGATCCTGGATGTATTGAGCATCCAACTTTTCTACTTTTGTCGGGCTATTTGAGAGTCCTAGTGTTTGGGCCCAAGGTTTAGTGTATTTTTATTGCTAAAATTGCAAAATCCCGGCTCTTACCTTGAAGGAAATCAACAAAATTTTGCAAGTTTTAGTCATTCATTAAAATTTGACCTAAAATCCTAAAGAGATTATATTATGTCCTTATTTACTTGTAAATTACTTCGATTATGAAAAATGTCTTTGGCAAGCCTTATTTGAGACCTCTCTCTCTCTCTCTCTCTCTCTCTCTCTCTCTCTCTCCATGCGCTCATGTTGTCCCACCTTAGGTGCAAGTAGTGTCAATTCGACTCTAAGACCATCTGACTTTGCCTCTTTGTGCAAAGTTGCAATGTGCAACATGTGCATCCTTGGGGCTATAAGGACAATACTGCATGGAGGTGCCAAATATGAGACTTTAGCCCAATATTATTAGACACATAGAAGCTTCAAAAAAACCACCCACCTATTGTGGGTTTTGCCAAAAAAAGAAAAAAAGCTTCAAAAGTTGAAGTATCAAATTGAGTCACCTTCAAATTTGATGGTTAGGTGTGCAATTGTGTAGAAAAAAAAGGGGAGTTTTTTTTTTACCTTCAAAATGCAAAGCAAAATAGAGCCACCTTCAAATGGCCTTCATAAAAAAAACAAGGTGAGGTATCAACGGGCCTGCCAATGAAAGGATTTGTGAAGGTGTTGTCAGGAAGCAGGAGGAGGGGAGCATTGGAATGTGTTTTTGGAGTTTAGTGGAAGCAATAAGTAAATAATGGAGTGGTCTGACCAAAATGAGAAGTTAGTGCATGTTGTTATGTCAGCTAAGGAATTTGTAGTCCAAATGTGGTCCAAAGTTGAATTGTAGATTGTTGTGATGTGGGTTATATGTTGTGGCATGTTGTGTGTGGAGACAAGGTTAGAAATAGCAAGGTATTCAGGGGTTTGGTAGTTAGCATTGATGTTGAAGTCACCAAGTAAAATGGTAGGGGTGTGCTGGTGGTGAGGTGTGAATAGTGTGGTCAATGTTTGCAGGAGCAAGGTAACTGGACTTGAGGGTCTGCGGTACAATGTTACCAGGGTTATTGGTGGACCATGTGGTGTACTGAGGAGTGTTGTAATGCATTGGATCGAAGGCCAAGGTGTCCATTGTCAAGCCTTGTGCATGGTGTATGGTCCTAGCAGCTACAGGTTGAATAGGGAATTGTGTTCTAATAATAGTGTTTAGGAAGTTTTTTCCTATTTGAAACTCACGTGCTATTTTTTGGATTGGTGTCCATTGTCTATCTCTTGATGTAATGTATAGTTGTTGGTTTTCATATCTAGTTTTTTGGCCTACTTTAGTGGTTTGAAAGTGAATCCAGATGGTTTGTGTCGTGGAGTTGTGTATTACTGCTTTGAATATACCGCCGGCTCCATTGACTAGGCCATCTAGAATGTCAATATTTCTAGTAGAAAGTTTCACAATTAGGCGTGGTTTTAAGTGAAGGTTTTTGTGAAGACATGTTGTCAACTTTGGATCTATTGGTATTTAAATAGTTTTGCTGCAAGGATTTTCCCTTGTGTCTTGTGCTTCAATAAATATTGGTGTCTCTATGGTAGTGTTGAAAATATGTTGGTTGTGTAGGTCTTTATCTTTGTTCGCATATAGTAAAGGTGGGACAACATGGCTGGATGAGGTACTGTGTGCATGTAATGCGTATTGAGGAACAAAATGTCTTCCGAGGTGTGTTTTGAAATTCATATCTTGTTGAGTATGTCAATGAATGTCTTATTAGTTTGTCTCATGGTGATTGTTAACTCATAGTACTTTATGCAGTCATGCGAAAAAGAGGGCGAGATAGCTTCGAGCAATTGAGATTTTTTGGAAAAAATCCAAGAGTCACGTACTGGACTAGCTTGGCAAAGATCGTCGCACAAGACAACATCAACACCACCAAATGGAAGGTCGTAGTTGTTTTTTATTGCGTGCAGGCAAGAGTCTGCCATAGCAAAGACATTGGTTCCAATCAAGGAGACTTCATAAAAAACGTCTAACTGCAGGTCTCGATAAAGCAGCCATAGCTCATTCAGCCTCTCATGTGATAGAGAAGTGTTAGATGATGTGAGTAGTGGTAAGTGGAGGGCCGAGTGGATAGTGGTTCCACCAATGTTAAAATCATCCTTGCCCATGTATGCCATTAGCAAAGCTTTTGTAGTTGTTGGGCTCGAATGTGATCTGTGGTCATAGAAATGTAGAAGCCCCTGGACAATCAAAAGAAGGGTGAAAGTTTTGCCTATGCCTGGACCTCCAGTTAGGAAAATGTGGATTGGTTGTGTGGGAAATATACGTTTTTTTTGCATAATAGCATCGAATATTAGCCTTTGTTGGGCATTAAGCAGTAAAATGCTCTTATAATAAATATTGTTTGGTTGGAGCATTATTTTTATGGCTAGTATAGTGTGTGTATGTAGTTGGCGGTGTTGCATATTTAGGTCTTGTGTGATGTCAACATGAATATGTCGAAGGTGAACTAGTGCCTAATGAGTTGGTATTAAGGTTGTCTTTCACTGTTGTGGTTTTTTTGTATATAGATTCATTTTTATCAATGATAGGGTTATTTTGATTGTATACATCTTTCCATGTGATTCCATTTGTTAGATGTTGATTTTCATTATTTATCCATGGTAGAAATAGAAGACATTGTTCTCTATAATAATTATCTGGGTTCTTTGTGGTATTACATTTGACATATCATATAATTTTTGGTTTGGTATGTTTTTTGTATGTGTTGCTTGTTGTAGTGTATGTGGAGGCGAATTCTGCCAATGGTATGGCATTAAGTTGGGCAGGACGTGTACAATATTTGTTTATGCTTGTTTTGTAAAAGATTTATGTGCTTGTCGGGTCTATGTTTTATAGGAGGTGTTTTTGCTTGAGAAGCATTGTTCTCTCGTGGGGAGGGTTTGTGTTTATGAATATAAATTCTCGAGTTGCTCTATACAGAGGTAGAGAAAGCGCAATATATATTGCTTATATGAGCTTATTTGCTGTGTGTTTAGTATTGTGTTCCCTATTTTTTGAAGTCTATCAAATGTAGTTGCATTGTTTTGAAGGCAAGAGTCAAATTGCTCTTTGATTTCTTTGATGAGTGTGTTATCAAATTTTGTTATATATGAGGTGCAATAGGTAGCTGTTCCATGTGCATTTAAAATGTATTGTATATCTGAATTCGCATCCCAAATCTTTGAAATGGTTGGATTGAAATTATTTGTGTAAATATCTTTGATATTTCTTTTCAATAGAAGTGTTAGGCATGAGATTGTGGATGCTATAGCTTGGATGTAGTCCTCAAATCAAAGGTCCATAGATAGGAGCCATTGTTTGAATGTAATATTTTCTTTATAATCTAGTAGCAATAGATTATCTTTGATTTGTTTGTGTTTCATTTTATTATATTGGATCTTGGTATGTTGAGAACGACAAGGTTCTAAAATCACAGTCAAAGGCATCGAGTAGCAAGGAAAGTCAAAGCAGCATCCCTTGCATTTTCTGAAGAAAGACTTCTTATGCTTTTGTGTTTGAATTTCTTGCAAATCTAAAGGAAGAAGCGTGGAATCAGTTGTTATGTACTTATCAATGAAATCCACAACATCTTCATTGGAATCTTTTCCATATATAGGAGCATTTTCTATCCATAGAAACCCATAATCATGCTGGCTACCTCGGCTCTGAAACTTGCTTACGAAAAAGTAATCTTTGAGTTTTCCTAATATGGTTATATCCTTGGCTAGAAATTTCTTCATCCTATTAAACCGGCTCAAGTAAAAATGGGATGTTGTTACAAGGTCAGCTCAGACCAAATCTCATATGTATGATGCTTCTGTTTGTGTGCTTGCACGCACAATGGGGTTGAGCTTAGTAAGTGATCCAATCAAAGGTTTTCAACGTTTCTCAGCCGCAAAAAATGTGACAAAGAATGTTGGTGGTCCAAGCTGTCTAATCATAGCAAAGGCGTTTTTTTTTAAATTTTCCTTGTAGTCAAGTGATGTTCACAATGCTTCAAAATCAAAATATCCAAGTTGGGAAGACAAGACCTTCTCAATGTTAGTATCTCCAACAACTTATGCGGCCACTAGTGAATTGTGATTTAGCTTGCCTCTTCTCATACGCATCCAAATGAGTCATTACTTTGACTGTTTTGAAAAAAAGATTCTCTATATTTAGTGAGAATATTCTATCACTATGCATAAGTTCCAATTGAGCCACATGTTGATATCTATGCTTAGCAAGTGTACATTATTTACGGGGCTCACCGTAGAAAATAGTAGGGAAACTAAGTTCTTCAAGTATTCATCTTTGAAAACACTCAAAGGACTATTTCCCTCAGCATGAGCTATGAAGAAGATTTTGTCGTTGTGCCATCCACTACTTGTTGTGATGACTCAATTCCATGAAGCATGACATCTGTGGCTAAATCATCTTCTTCTGGTGGTTGATTGTTGTTGTCAAAATCATCAGGCAAAGGGTAATGCAGACTATGGAAATAGCTTAGCCACTTGTTGTTCAAAGTAACTTTTTTATTCTTGTATAAAGATGTTTGCAATAGTTGAGCAGTGGATTTCATTGTAAGCAATGATCGGACAACCCCGAACAGGTAGCAATGGTTGTACTATAGACGACGCTTAATGCCCACTAGTATTGAGGCTTCATCATGAATAAACCTCGGTAGTATTTGTTGTGTTTTTCCCAAGGATACCAAAACAATAAGAACACTACCTCGTAATCCAAATTGACCATCGTATGTAAGCTCATAATTTTGGCGAAAGGTAGCTTGATGCTGACAAGGCGGCTTTCTAAATGATTTAACTTGTCTAATGTTCCAAGGGGGAGTTGAATCCTATGGAATTCAACCGGGTGAGCAGTGCACCATGATCTTGCCTTTTACGACCGCAGGAAGTGCAAACATAGTTCTCATGTATCTCGCTGTTTCTAGACCTCCCAAGTGACGGCCTACACCTTTTTTGAGCTAACTGAGAAAAAAAATTAAACGTCCACATTTACAGCATTGATATATAGGAACATCATCTGCTGTTTTTATGTACTGCTGTATAGCTTTGTTTGGTGGAGAGGTTTGTTCACTGTTTATGTTCAAGGGAACTTTGGGGTGTAATTGTTTTTAAGTTTTAACATTTTTATTTTTTTTTTGCACCTATTTCTAGTGTGGTTCTATCACCCATGCAAGCAAATTGCCTCGCGATGGAGGCAGGGAGTTCATTCCATTTTGCAGAAGAAGCAAAGCTTTCAATGATTCCTTTTTTTTTGTCCCAGGCACAATACTTGTGTTTGTGCGAGTATCGGCTGTACCCCAAGTAAAAAAATAGGCAACCACTTCTATTGACAATGATGATTTTGTGCAATGTTGTTGGATCGGCTTCACTATTGAATGTTGTCTTTTTGGGTGAAGTTATTGGCACACCGTAAATATGGACATCACGTGCAATACTAAATCTAAAGGAGAATAGATGGATAATATCAAGCGCAACACCAATAGATGATGTGTGGCTATTCAATACTTAGGTCAAAATGGAGGAATCATGTCTACTGGAAGCCAAATGCGCCAAAGAAGGTGTCATCAGTGGCGTTCGCTCCAACGATACTCTCACCGTACTTCCATCATGTTGTTAATTTTTTGCAATGACGAGCGCGACTTTATTATTATTTTTGAGCATGAGGAAAACATTATTATTCCATGGGTGACTAGCCAAGAAAGCACTATCGATATTATTCTAAATGAGTTGTTCAAAAAATGCATTTTGGTTGCTTGAGGAACCCATGCACATGTAGTCTTCCCCCCTCTTGAGCTATGGGGAGGGAGGAAGACAAGTAAATGAAACACACACACACACACACACACACACACACAGATGGGAATTTACAAGATGAGCAATGGATTATAATATAAAGAGTGCTTTTCTGCGTGGAGGTGATGGAGCGTCAATGTTGCAGCGGAGGAGCACTACTCTGTCTCTTTGACAAAAGATGTGACAAGGCCTAACTTGTTGACTATGAATTTGCTAGTTCAGACAAGGGAGGCTAGCAGATCACATGCATCCAGTACATCAGAAGCATATAAGTCAACAAAGTTTTTGTCAAGATGCAATACTTTGTTGCCTATGTCACCCGCTAAGGAAACATCAATTGGGGAAGTTTTGTTGGTCAAAATATTTCCTTCAAGCTTGGGCATCAAAACAATAGTTGTAGATTTTGAGCAGATAGAGAAAAAGTCCGCCTCTTGTTGGTGATGAATCTTAGTAGATTTGCATTGACCGCAAAAATGTTACACCAAAATTGAATTCACATTCACAAAGTGCAATGTGCCAGTCACCTATGTATAGCCACTTGACAAGTTAGAGCTTTCCTGAGCTATTATGGTGAAAAGGGAAAAGCAAGAGCAATACTTACTTCTTGATTGTGACCAACATCAAGAATATGGGCCTTATATGCTTCCTCCAAATGATGCTTGAGAAGACGAGAACTTTTGACGCGTGCTAGGATAGTAATATCCAAGACTGAGAGTGTATTGCTTTGGACTGTGAAGGAACCTATGTTCCGCACAACAAAGATAGGATGCACATCGATGTCAAGAGCACAAAAGATAGCATGGTAATTGTCTTTTCGTGCATTCACGAAGCTAAGCTGTGATGGCAAGAGAGGGAAAATATTAGAAAGTAACAAATCTATAAAAGGGCAAAGATAAGGAAGTCTTACAGTGGCACAATCCTCAGCTGCTGCTGGCCCATCTGCAATAGCAAGATCACCTTGGAAAAAACCAACTTTTGAAGTGCTAGCATGGCCCTGTATAACGACAAAAGCTACAGTTCCAAAGGGTGTACGAGTGCCCTGTGCATGCAATGACTGTGCCTCATCCAAAAATTGACGCACTTTGCACTGTGGGTAGAAACTAAGGTTGACTTCAAAGGCTTTGTCTTCTCTACAACCGTGGAAGCATTGAAGAATAGTACATAAGGAGATGTACAACCATTTGACTTAGTTTTTTTTTTTCACATTCACATTCTCAATGTGCACAAAGTCTCCTATAGCAAGAGTGTCAATGAATTGCGCAATAAATTGATCGCTAACAACAGAAGTGATGGTGTCAGTGTTGAGTGGATCAACTAGGTCTGCCTTAAGGTAGCGCATATACTTAGCAACTTCTGGGCTTTGTTTGTAAGTACCATATTTGTTCAGTATGCACCCCTCAAATGCGAAACGAGGGCAAGTCTCAATGATGTCAACAATGCACAATAGAGGGATCTTAGTGGGAATATAAGGCACAAGAGAAGATGAACTAGCGGGAATTACATTCTCATGGTAACACTCAAAAGCAGTATGCTCATCTAGTTTGGCACCCATTGTAATGATCTCGTGTTTTGCAGTTATAGGTGTACACTTACGAGAAGGTTTGGCTGCAACAAAAAAAATAAAAAATTGTAAGGGATGGACACAACAATAGAATATCTACGGGGTGCAAGCAAGCCTTACTTAGTTCCGTCATCACCTTGCAAGGCTTGAAAAGCGTGCGTGCTACTGTACCACTTTGATTCACACGCTTGAGGAATTTGGGGCCAACGCAAGAGCAGAAGAAACATCAAGCTTAGGTAGACTCGAAGCGCTCCTCGTGCAGAGTGGAGACACATGATCAAGAATGAGGCCACTATCGAGTTCAAGGAATGACGTAGCCGTATCACGGTGCACTATCTTGTTCAACTCTGGAAAAAAAAGAAAGGAAAATCTCATTATTGCCAAGCACACATCAAGCATTTTCTATAAGTTATCAAGCTATTGAGTCACCATCTTCAAACTCCATTGAGCGAACATCACTAGATTCATCGCACATAGGTTCCACATTGTCATCATTGCCATTGTAATGTCCATCAAGTGGATTTCACGAGGAGGAAGAGGCAACCATATTAAGAGAGGATGGTAAATAATGTTCATGCAACTATTTCTTGACATGTTCAAAAGAACCAAAGGGAAAAGAACATCCTTTAGCTAAAGGATAAATAAGTTTATAGAAACAATACTTCACACAGTCAGTCACAGGGATCTTAGGATCAATAAGGGAGAGGGATAGACTTGAACTATTTTTTTGCAGCAGCAACACCACTTATATACTACAATCCTCCCTTCTCTTTCTCAATGTTTACTAAGTCTTAAGACTAACCTACTATCAGATCTATTAATTGGATTTGACACATATTTAGACACATGCAAGAAACATCAAATTCAAAGGCATTAATGAACTAGTGGACAAAGGTACACCAATCAGAAAGCGTACCCCCACTTTATCCATTCATGCTCTTCTTGTCCATGGACTGTGCAATTTGAGGTCCCGAGTTGAGTTAGATCCAAGAGTGTGTGTTGGTGGTCTAGGGTTCCCACCATGCTCATGAGTTGAACACCAAAGAAACAACGAATGGATGAGCGAGAGAGAGAAAGACAGAAAGAAAAAGAGAAAGAGGTGTGTAATCAGGAGGCTCGCAAAAGGCAAGCAAGTCATCTGCATGGTATGAGCCACTACGAGTGTAGCAACTCTGCAAACTCGCTACATGAAATGGGAGGGAGCCGTGTTTCACATGTTGCCAAGCAGTGTTTGGGGAAAAAAAATTTGAGCTTAAGAACGTGTCATTCTCGATCGCAAGAGTGTCACTCAAGAGTAAGAGGACAAGGAGGAACTCCACCCCTCAATAGAGAAAAACAATGTAAAAGCTTGATAAATACCCCTACTTTCCTAAAAGTTGCTCTCGGCAAACTCAAGGAAAGCAATTTCGCATGTTTGGAAAATGGATTTTTTTTTGAACGCTATTGCGAGCCTAAATGATGGCCAAGGTTCAAGTTAATTGCATGCCAATTCTAATTTCAAACTTGCACTTAAGAGCAAGGGGAAAAGGAGAAATCCACCCCAGAATAGAAAAAAGTAGTCTAAAATCCTACAAAATGCCCCTAATTTCCTAAAATGCTCTCTTGGAATACTGAAGGAAACAATGTGAAACGTGCCTCATGTTAGTCTCGTGCTGTTTCCAATTTCAAAAATGCCGGTTGAGTGCAAGGGGGAAAGGAGGATTTCTGCCCCAAAGTAGAGAAAAGTAAGGCAAGAACCTGCAAAACACCACTAATTTTCTAAAATTTTTTCTTGGCAAACTCAAGGAAAAGAAATTTGCATGCTTGAGGAAATATTTTTTCCCGAGCACTAGAAGGAAAGGATTTCCGAAAACCAATGTTCGTGGGAAATTGTGTCTCACTTTAATAGCAAGCCGGTTTCATTTTCAAAAATGTCGGTTGAGGGCATGACAGTGTTCGAGAAAAAGCATTTTTCTAAACATACAAAATTCCTTTCCTTGGATTTGCCGAGAGGAAATTTTACAAAATCAAGATAATTATTTTGGAGCAAAATTTTCCCCATCTTAATAGCGTGCCGGTTGAGGGCACGATGGTGTTCGGGAGAAAGCTTTTTTCCAAACATGCAAAATTCCTTCCCTTGGATGTACCAAGAGGAAACTTTAGAAAATCAAGTTAACTTTTCGGGTTGTTACACTATTTTTCTCTATTTTGGAGCGGAATTTTCCCCTTTCCCCTTGGCCTCAACCAACATTTTTGAGGTTGGAAACGACATGATAATAAGTTGAGGCACATTTTTCTTCAACATTGGGGCACGAGGAAAAGGAGAAATTCTGCCCAAAAATTGACCAACAATAGTGTGAATGACCAAAAAGATAACCTACTTTTTAATCAATATTTCCTCTTGACAAAATCAAGGAAAGAAAGTTTCAAAGGAAAGAAAGTCTCGCATGATTGGAATTGCAGGCCGCTGCACAAAGCGCAGGCTCTCCATACTCATGAGGATAGCGTTAGTCGATGACTCAGCATCGCACAGATGACTGCAAAACTCGCACGCTACTGCAGGTTGCAACAAAACGCGAGGTGGCGATGGAACTCGCGAGGCGGACATCATCAGGCGTTAACGTAGACGGCTCTACAAAGTCGCTCGCATGTGCATGCCTTCTCCACACTGCCATAGTGTTGCACACCTCAGCCTACTACCCACATTTCCTCCTCTGCCACACTGACTCGTCTTGCGCTCTGAATCACCGCCTTTAAAGCTTCACCCAAAACCCTCAAAACATGATGGCCATCCATGTGGACGACATCCTTCAAAGTACGCCCAACACAATCCAACACTAAGGCCTTTCCTCAGCAAGCCAAAAAACTTTCAAATTTGAGAATTGGAGTTTCTTTGTAGCTTCCAATGGAAAAATAGACTCGTAAGTTTGACTTTACAGTGTCAAAAGGTCTTAAGGTCTTTCATTTCCTAGAGACTCTCTTCACTTTTGCATTATAAATCTTATCCTTCACGTTTAGAGTGCAGAATAGATGTTTCATAAGGTTTTGTTTGAATTGAACCAATGAGTGACACATGGAAGCTCTCTCCTTCCTTGAAAATTTTAAGAAGCATTATATATAGTATAGATAGAAATTAAAAGAGTACCATTTGTAACTTTCTTCATGTGTACCTCCATGGCTAGGGAAATCTTAACAAAATCCCCCTTGAACTAGTCATGGATACTCTAAGGTGATTCATCTAGGGTTTGCGATGGCACATTGACACATCATAGGTGGTTCATCAGTTTGATTCATCTCTCTATGGTTCACAAAGGTGGACATTTGATATTGCCTAGATTCAATTCTAGAGTACATCATAATCATAATCATAAAAGTGGTGAAGATTATGTTGCTCCATGTGTCATGGTGGTCTTCTTCCTTCTTGACTCCCATTCGTGTTGTTCTTCATCTTCATCAACTTCTTCTCCTTTGTAATCTTCATCTTCCTCATCTCCTTGGTTCATGTCTTCACATACGTCATAGATCATATAGAGCATATCATCTCTTTATGCAACTCACTTTATTATGCATAGGGTGCAAATGCTAGGAATTATAGAATTTTGGTTACGAGGGTGTGTACTTATATCACTCATGGGCGATTAGTATAATGGAATTAATTGCAAGATAAATGACAAACAAGCTCAATGTAAGTGCAAATGACAAAGGAAATGCATTAGATATAAAACGAACGGGGGACATAGTGCTTTTATAGCCCAAGGCTAAGTTACTAAAAGCGTAGATGTCAGGGACCTTCTTTAAAGCAATCTTTGGACTTCATTTAATGTAGTCTTCATGGGTCATGGATGTATGCATGCATGTATGTCTCATGGAAGTTTTTGGCCATCATGTCATAAGGGAGAGAGGGTATTCTCATAGAAATCCATGGCAACAGTACGTAAGACCTATCTTGACACCCATTTGGCAAGCAAAGTAAAAGTCTTCCATAGAGTAGTCATTTTGACAACCAACAAAATAATCTCATCAAAATCTATTCCCTACTTCTACTTGAAACATTTGCAATCAATCTAGCCTTGCAACCAAATCAGAAGTCATCCATAGAGTATGTCATTTTGACAACCACCTCCGAAAGAATCTCTCAAATTCTATTTCCTACTTCTACTTGAAACATTTGCAATCAATCTAGCTTTGTAGCTAGGCTTTGTAACATTGGGTGTGATATTTAACTTGTGCAGTCGTTTACACAACAATGCATTCTTTCCTTTTGGCAAAGGTACCAAGTCTCAAGTCTGATTCTCATGAAAAAATGCCATCACTAAATTCATAAAATCCTCCCATGTAAGCTTATTATCTTGTAAGAGCATCTCAACAATCTATAAACACAGTGTACTCTAGGCTTGATATCAATCGTTCAAGCATCTTGCAAACTATAGTTTGTTGGAAATATGGATGCAAGAACACAGAGATGGAGATGATGTAGGAAGAAGAGCACGAGCACAAAATACAAGAAGTAGTACCACTGAGTGTGCTAATACAAAGAATAAGGCTTGTCGTAGAATGATGGGCATGTATACATGTTGAGAGAAAAAGACCTCCTAACGAGGGAAAAGATGACCCTACATTCGTAAGTGTGTTCATACACATCACTACCATAATATGGTAACAAATTCACCACCCTGGGAGTAATTTAGTGAACATGAGTCCACACTCATGTATAGGGAGGTGGCAGACCCTATTCGATCAAGGCCACAAAAGGGAGTGAACATGAGTCCACTCTCATGTATAGGGAAGTGGTAGACCCTATTTGATCAGGCCACAAAGGGGAGTAAACCCAAAGCTTTGCAAAAATCTTCAAAGTTCTCACCAGGTAGGGTCATTATGAAAAGATCAGTAGGTCTATTATGGATAGACATGTAAGCCACCCTGACCTAGCTTGTACAAATACTCTTCTCCCTGACATAATGATAATGCACCTTGATGTGCTTTGGGCAAGCATGGAACATTAGTTTCCTTGAAAACAACCAAAGCACTCTTGACTACCAGTGAAGATCTTGGTGATAGACTGATGTCCAAAACCCAAGTCAATCAAAGGGCATCTAAGCCAATCACACTCAATAGTAGGTATAAAAGGTGCATTGTACTTAGTGTCACAACTAGGATTGGCCATTGTAGGATGCTTCTTTCTCAACCAAGATAGGCATGAGTTTTTGAGCATGAAACAAGACCCACTAGCAGACATTGTGTGTCATAGCAAGCAACCCAATCAAAGTTTTAAACAAACATGTAAATCTAGTGGCAATGATCCCCCTCTTGGGATAAAACAATCAAGTAGTAAAATTGGGATAAAACAACTAAGTAGTGAAAGATCCGCTTAACTGCCTTCCAATGCGTTGACCCTAGGATTATGCATAGATCTACTTACCTATAAGACTTTGGACTGAACATCAAGCCTGTATAGTGCCAATCAAGTAGCAAAAGATAAGCTTAATTTCCTTCCAATGTGTATACCCAAGGTTATGCATATATTATATTATACTATAACCCCCAACCTCAACCGCCACTTTGCTACTTCACTGCTCTCTTGTCACTACGCTACTAGGTTCGCACACATGAACATTCCAAAATGGGCAGGCATAATGATGATTTATCCTTGCTAAAGTTAGTTGTCCTGCATTTGGCGAGGGAAATGTTGGGATTACACTGCTGATTAGCGAGGTCATTAGTGCTGATTAGCTTTTTTGGTGTATATATGTTATGTACAAGGGGTTGGCTAGCAGTATAATTAGGGCTACAAATTTGATGAGTATTAAGAGGTGGAGAGGGATATATTGTTGTAGGGGTGATTATAGCATTTGCAAAGATTCCATGGGAGTTGCAGGGAAAGGAACATGGTGACGGGGATGAGGGTGATGGAGAGGATGGTCAATCTGAGTGGGACGGGTGCTCTGCTATACAACTACTAGCAGCGAATGCGGATCTTTGGGGAGATGGTGAGCCACAAAAATTTGGAGGGGCTAGTGTGAATGACCTTAGGAGAGTAAGTGTGGATGATGATGGGTTTGATTCTGCCGTTGTGGTATTGTTGGGGAGCAAGTGGGTGTTGCTTGGGGATGGAGGAATGGGGATCTTTGATAGCTTTAATGTTGGTGGTCTGGTGGTCGAGGTGTGCCTAAGTCTTTGCTAATCCTTGGAGGGTTGTGATGAGATTTCTCAAATGTTGAGATCCTTTCGGTGATATAGATTGTTTGAGTGCCCCTTTACGAGGTCTCACCATAAGATATGTATAGAGAGGACTAGATGCTTTTGATTCCATGTTGGCAATAATTTATTAATTGCTTACATGCATTTCTACTCAATGGTTTCCCTTTATACAATGTTTTGATTGCTTTTATGTTCATTTTAGTTTGATATTTTGCTCATTTTACTAGGAAATCTCTACCAAATGTTTATAAAGATTTCACCATAAAATTGACACGGTAGTTATGGCTTGTAGTTCTAAAAAAGACATTTATACCATTCGGAAGTTTAATGGCATAGAATTTATATCTGGAAGGGGCATATTCAAGATATTTTGATCCAAAAAGGTCAATTGGAGCCACTGTTTAAATGCTAAAAGCATGGTGGTTTAATAGATGCCCAGTGTAAATCACTTGATGCTAAAGCTAGATTCACTATTCGCTTACATCTTGTAGAGTCAGTGTATTTCCCTCTTTTTGGTGAAGCTACTTTTGTGACTTATGGGGTAAGTTATGGAACACATATGAGATCAAGAGTGTAAGTAATAAAGTTTACTTGATGAAGAAGGATCTTTGTATGAAAGAAGGTACCACCATTTTTGGACACTTGAATAAGTTCAATGTTATCTTCAATCAAGTGATATCACAAGGACTCAATTTTGATGAATAGGTTCACTCTTTCTTCTTGTTATGCTCTCTACCTTCCTCATGGGATACCTTTTTTATAGCCATAAGTAACTCTGCAACTAAAGGCAAGTTGGTCTACAATGGTGTAGTTGATAGTTTGCTCATCGAAGAGATTTGTAGGAAATTTCTTGAGCCTACTAAGAGTGGTGAGGCTTATGTTGCACATTCTTGCAAAGATAGAGATCACTCTCATGATCATACCAAGTCTAAGAACTGCAAAAATTCTCATAGTAAGTCTCATGGTTCTATGTGTTATGTTGAGTGCTACTATTGCCAATAAGAAAGGGCATGTAAAAAGGCTTTTCATGCTGCACAAAGAGACAAGAAGTCTCAAGAGAACGAGAATTTGACAATGATGTAAAAGGCAGGCTAAGCTTGAGGAAATTCATGCCCCTTCTCCATCCAGATGGCGTTGCCACCACAATGCAAACTGCAACCATGCTGCAATGTAGTCATAATCATTTTTTTCCAAGTTAAGCTTTAACTTTAAAAAAAGGTCTTGAGTTTGGCCTCCTTTCACGCGCCACAAATTGCCGATCCAAAAAAGGTTCCATAAAAATCATTTTTAGTGTGGGTAATCCCATGGTGGTGCAAACGGGCCACAATCAATCCAATAGCACTTTGAGAAGAGCACGACTGCTACAAGTGTTGGCAATCTTCAAACCGCATCCGATTGGAGCACTACTAACCATTGGGCTTCATGCATCCAGAGAGCTTTGAAATCACCAAAATAGTGAAAGCATGCATCATAGTACATATCATGGCACTAGCTGATGATCACATCCAACAACCTTTGACACTTCTAGGTATCCCGACCAGTTGAGCTTGAAAACCTCCTTTGGTCATCTAAAATCCACATTTAACATACACTTCCCGACAGTGCTAGCCGTACCTTGCATCAAGCTGCTACCTTGCACAGGTATACCATAACATCAAAAAGTTTATGGCAAAATAACTAGCAGAGCACCGAACTCTGTGTACGGATTGACTAGTCCACCCATCAACTTCCGGCCTACTATGGACAGAGAGAATTTCACTTCTCCGGGAGCGAGCCAGAACACCTCCAACCTACCTGAGCTAGACATAGGCAAAGCCAAGGAAAAATCCCCAACGCGTTAGCCGTGTAGATCATTCAACCCTCGACGCACTAACCGTGTAGATGAGCCTAACAAAAAGAAGAAGACCTAGGCAACACCCCTGATCAAGCAAAGCCCCAGGTTAACGACCCTGTAGTTTAAGGCTAAGCGATATACGTGATCCTAGTCTTGTAGAGACGCTGCCATGAGAAACATATACGTGAGTCCAATCACAACAACACTTTTTGTATGCACAAACAATCTTTTCCAAGCAGTTAGACTGTACATGGTCTCTACCCTTACACATCTACCATAAACCATCTAGATCAGTTCATGATCCATTCCCAAAACCATAAACCATAATCCAATCACATCACACGGGCGAGCACTCCACCCAACTTGGGCGAGGCACAACCAATCCTGCATAACCACTTTAGAACATAACATGGTTGCAAAAGTTTAGGCAACATAACCATATCTAGAGAAAAAAACCATGAGCCACACCAGCTTACACCATAGAATATCAACCATAATCCATAAGGGAATCTCAGCCCTTAACCATAAATCATGACCACACTGAACCAACTCCCACACTGAACCAACTCCCACACATAAGGGAATCTCAGCCCTTAACCATAAATCATGACCACACTGAACCAACTCCCACACTTGGAGTTTGACATATCCCCTGCACAATCAATTGGAGTCCATACACATGTGACTCTTAAGACATGATTCTTTCATGCATAAAAAGAGTCCAACCAGCAACTAATCATGATATAAAAATCCAATTTTGACAACATCCAACCATGCAAAGTTGATGCATCGCATCTGCACTTCACCTCTCTAGCACATAGAGCTAGTTTTGATTGTGCTTTAGAATCGATTAGGGAATGTCGCAAGAGAGCGATGATGAGAGCTACGTAGAGGTACCCGCCACGAAAGCTTCCAAAGAGCGCGTACACCGTGAAACGAGAGAGAAGATAGTAAGAAAGTAGAGAGAGAGTATCCTTCTTCTTCTTGTTCTTCTTCTTCTTGAGAAAGAAGAGCTTATGGAGATGGTGATGAAGAGCTTGCACCACTCCGTATAATAGATACGTATACCCTTGCGGTAGTAGACGCAACAGACGACGCTGAAAACTGAGGTTTGCAAGTGAATTTATAGGCAAGTGCAATAGGTTAGAGTGATGCCCAAGCCAAAAGGTAGCGCTAGTTTTTGAGCCAGGAATAGCTGCAAGGTTTTAAGGACTTTGTTAAAAATATGCCTTTGCTTTTGGTGGTCAACTCTCCCACTTACCATTCAATTTTTACAACAATATTGGCCAATTGAATAGTATTCGGCCAACTAATGGAAACTGTACCTAGACTATGCCACACCATAATGTCCCGACATGATTATGACTTTCTTGTACTGCCTCGACGTATTTACGGTACCCCTTTTTGTAAAAATAATTCTCGTAAAAATCTCGTTTGGTCCCGGTTTTGCTCCGGGTGATCATTTTTAAATCCGACGCAGACTAAAATTAATAGTTTTATGTTTAGGTCATCACAAAAAGCACATTGCTTTTCAAAAACGTTGAAAATCACGAAAAGCTTAAAACAGCGTAGAAAGCAAAAAAAAATCTAAAATTGAACCACGGGTTCCCCTCATCCACTAGAATAAGAAAGCAAACTCGCTTTTCACTAAAAAAACACTAAAAATCATGAAAAGCTATAAATAAAGTGAAAAACACTTAAAAACCAGATTTTTACAAAATTGAACATAACTTCCTTGAACACGCAGACCAAGCATCTGGCTTTGCTTTTTGCAAAAAAGCACATAAAAGCATAAAAAGCATCAAAAAGCTAAAAATAGTGGATTTTTTCAAAACTGAACCAAACTTTCGTCTAACCTACTAGAACATGAAAACGACCTTGCTTTTTACTTTAGAACCTTCTAAATACTGTCAATCAAGCATCTTAAGTTAAAATTTGACAAAATAGATATTGAAAGCTATTTTTCTTATTTTTAGAAGAGACCCAAAAATTGAGGATCTTACATCCTCCTACACTTGAAAAATTCGAGTTGTCCTCACCTCGACATGCAATCTCATTACATCATCACGTTCCCAAGTGACATCTTCTTGAGGATACTTTGACCATTTAACAAGGTGTTCAATAATGGTCTGATTATGTAGAGGCTTGGTTCTGCTCTGAAGTATTACTTGGGGATATACTTCAAAAGTTTCGTCAGTAGAGGTGGATAATAGAGAATCATCAAGAATATATTGCGGATCAGGTACATACTTCTTGAGTAAGCTGAGTGAAAAAAATCATGTACCTTTATGTGTGGTGGTAACAAGAGTCTGTAAGCTTGATCATTAATCCGCTTGTGATTACAAAAGGCCCACAATATCTGACACTTGACTTTTTACACTTACCCATTGATAAAGAACTACGTTTGGGTTTCACTCTCAAAAATACCATATCGTCTTCTTCAAAAAATCTGGCAGATCGTTTTGGATCAGCATAACACTTCTATCTATCTTGAGCAATATTAATATCTTGTCGTATAAGATCTGTTTGTAATTGCATTTCATCCAACATTTCTTTGGATGCTTGAACTCGTATGAGAGTGTCTGTCCGTTTGAGTGGAGTAAGACACTCTTGTCCGTACAATGCTTGAAAAGGAGACATTCCAATTGAGCGTTGGAATGATGAATTATACACAAATTCACCCAAATACAAATATCTACTCCATTTACTCTGTTGATGCATACAATAAGCTCTTCACATGTCTTTCAATGATTTGATTTGTTCTTTCTGTCTGTTCATGAGTTTGAGAATTATAACTGGTACTAAAGGCTAACTAGGTTCCGGTAGCTGAGAATAAGGCTTTCCAAAAATTAGAGGTGAATTTTGCATCACGATCAGAAATTATCCATCGAGGTAAACCGTGATACATAAAAACACCTTTCACGAAGACTTAAGCTATATCCTTAGCCATAAATGTTGTCTTGACTGAAAACAAATGGGTCATCTTTGTAAGCATATCAACAACCACAAAAATAAAGTCATATCCCAGAGATATAGGAATTCATGTAATAAAATCCATGGATAAGCATTTCCATTTCATTTGTGGAGCATCAATAGGTTTAAGCTTACCGGGGTATAGAATTCCTTCAGCTTTAATACGTTGACATGTTAAGAATCTTGTAACATAGTTCAATACATCACGCTTTAGTCCTAGCCAAAAGAAACTCTTTCTTACAGTAGAGTCAGTCTTAATGTATCCTGGATGTCCTGCTATAGGTATATCATGAGCTTCCTGTGATATTTGAAGTTTGATTCCACCTTGATTTGGAATACAAAGACGGTTACGGAAGTAAAGGTCATCTCCTTCAACGTGAAAGCCTTTGATTTGCCTCTCTTGCTTCTCCGTGCGATTCTTTAAGTTCATCAAATACTAGAATTTTAAGTAGTACGTGTCTTGAGTCATACCTTCTCGAATAAGGTCAATTAAAGAAGTAGTAGAGGTTGTGACAACCGCTACATTACTCTTCCTGCTTAAAGCATCAGCCACAAGATTTTCCTTCCTAAGTTTATACTCAATTCCAAAATCATATTTGCATAACAACTCCATCTATCTTCGTTTCCGCATATTAAGGTCATGTTGGGTGTAGATCCACTTCAGGCTTTTATGCTCGGTATGTAGTTCAAATCTCCTTCCAAGAAGATAATGTCGCTATACTTTAAGAGCATGCACAACAACCAATAATTCCAAGTCAAGTGTAGGATAATTTAACTCATGTATACGTAACTTACGAGATTCATAAGATAACGGTTTTCCTTCTTGAGATAGAAAGCCACCAATTGCTTGTCCACGTGCATTAGTGAGCACAGTGAATGCCTTTGAGAAGTCTGGAAGCTGTAGTATTGGAGCATTCACCAAAGCTTCTTTTAGTTTCTCAAAACTAGCTTGAGCACGTTCATTCCAAGTAAACACTTTAGCCTTCTTAAGCGTATTAGTCAATGGAGATGAAATCTTAGCATATCCTTCGATAAATGTACGATACCATCCTGTCAAACCAAGAAATCCACGTACTTCTCATACTGATATTAGTGTAGGCCAAGCTATAACAGATTTGATCCTACTTGGATCAGTAGAAACACCATCCTTAGATACAATAAATCCCAAATATTCCACCTTGTCAGTAAAGAAGGTGTGTTTGCTACGTTTGGCATAACATTGATTTTGATGGGAAAGTTCAAGTACTCGCCGCACATGTTGTTCATGTCCTTCTCCGTTTCTTGAGTAAACCAAGATGTCATCAAAGAAGACAAGAACAAAATCATCAAGATGCTCTCGAAATACGTCGGTCATGAGACGATTAAAAGTTGCAGGAGCATTACTAAGTCCAAAAGGCATAATTGTAAATTCATAATGTCCAAAACGAGTATTAAATCCTGTCTTTGGTATGTCATCTCCTTGATTCGGATTTGGTAATACCCTGACTTAAGATCAACCTTTGTGAAGATGGAAGCTCCATGTAATTGGTCAAGTAGTTCATCGATCCTTGGTATTGCATACTTATTCTTGAGTGTTACCAAGTTCAATCCACAATAATCAATACAAAGATGTAGAGTACCATCTTTCTTTTGATTAAAGAGAACAATAGTACTCCATGGAGAAACACTGGGTCGAATGAAGCCTTGTTCAAGGAGTTGAGTTAATTGCTCCTTGAGTTCCACAGATTCGGGTATTGATATTTTATAAGGTGTATGAGCAACTGGTTGAGCTCCTGGAGTAAGCTCTATTGCATGATCAACATCACGCTTGGGTGGTAACTGTGAAGTAACTGTGAAAGTTCTTCAAGAAATACATCATCAAATTCTGTTATCCATTCGGGTTCAGATGAATCTATGTTCTTCTCCTTAGGGTTAAGCTTTACTGTGTAAATCCTTTCATTATTCGTATGACTCTTCATAAGTTTGTTAAAATTCACTAGTCTGAGCTTAGGATTCCCCGGTTTCCCATAAACTGTAACTCCAAAGTTTTGATCATTTTTGAAAGTCAATGAAGCATCTTTACAATGTATGTGAGCATCATTGGCTTTAAGCCAATCCATTCCTAGAATTCCATCGTAGATTCCTATGAGTAAGACTCTGAAGTTTGCAGAAGTATTATGACCATCCAAAATAAAATTCAAGTTACTCACTAAAGTAGAAGATATAACTTTCCTACCTGTAGCTAATTCTAATGTAAGGTTTGTATCAAGTTGTTTAGGAAAAAATGAGCACTTAGGAGATATGAAAGAATGTGTACTCCCTGAATCAATCAATAAGGTAAAATGGTTACCTTGATACTCTGCTGGGGTTTGAATTACTAAAAATTGTTCATTCACTCCTTGATGTTCAATTGCAGCATGAACATAAACGTTCGCTTGATTTCCTTCACCTCTAGTCCCTTGAGCTTTGTTAACTTGAGGTCTTCCTTGAGGTCTTTGATTTCCTCCTCCTCTTGGACGAGGTTGACAATTAACATTCCCATTATTGTTATTGTTGACAGGTGGTCCATTCCGAACAAAAGGTGGATTGTCTGGTCTAAAATTCCCTTGGTTTTGAGGTTGTCTTTGGTTTTGGTTAAAAGTTTTGCTGATTGAAGTTCCTATGAACTGCCGATGGTCTGGGTCTCAATTTTCCAAAATTCCAATTTGGATTGAAGTTTTTATGTTCATAATTGTCCACCAATCCTGTGAAGCTTGAATTGTTAAATGGACAATCCTTGAATTGATGACCAGGATCAAGACAAGTGTAGCACAAATGATCTTGTCTGGCTTTCATACGTAATAAGTTCTCTCTCTTCTTTGTTGTGGATTTCCAAACCTCTGTTCCTCCTCTGGACGAATCCTTTTGATTTTACAAAACAGGTTCTGGTTTCCTCTTTCCGGTAGTAGATAACTCTATTTCAATAGGTTTGCCTACATCAAGGACATTTGCAAAATTGGTAAGGTGAAGACTCTGGAGTTTAGTCTTTATAAGATTATGTAACCCTGACACGAATCGAGCTACTTTGACCTCTTGAGTCATCCCTACTGGAGCATACTTGACAAGGGTCAAGAAATGTTGATAGTATGATTCCAGATCTCTGGTTCCTTGAGTACAATCAAGAAACTCATTCATACGGTCTGAATGATAGACTTTGTTCCGACAGTTCTTCTTGAGCTGGGTTTTAAGACAATCCCAAGTTGCAGCATTAGGATCAACATTGTTTTTGTGCAATGGTCTCTCCATCAATGCTTGGCTATTTTCTCTAGTTTGAACTTAGCGATGATAGCTTTGTTTACTTCTGACCAATGAGCCAAATCAAAGTAGTCATCCATGTGCTCAATCCAATCTTCAAGAACTTTGCCTACATCTTTGCCTTCCCCGCTAAAATTCCCAAGTTGAGACTTGCAAAGCATAGCATCGATGTCTCTATCAATGATGGCGTGTTGAGGAACAATAGGCGCATTTGCGTTAGCAACAGCCGCATTCCCTCTAGGAGGCATGGTAACTTACTGCACCATATCAACCAAGGTCACACTTGGTAAAATATTCTAATCCACTCAAAGTCCTTAAATAAAATAGAATAGACAATTAAAGATAAGATGAGAGAAAAATAGGAGAAAGAATAATGAATAAATTAATCCAATTTTTATATCACAGAACTTTGGGTTTTTGAAAAGTCTACAAGTATCTCAAAAGCTTCTAATAAATCCTAATGGCTTTGACATAATACAATCGATAATATCCATTGTGACATTCTTCTACCAAACGAGCATAGTTGTCCCATTCCTTGAGTATATCGGATGGGTGATTCCAATAATCCTTTGTGATCTTTGGCTGGAACATCTCTTCATTGGCCTGTGAGTCATACCATTCTTGAGTAAGGTATTTTTTTGTTAGAGGTACCCCCATTTCGGTGTGAACAATTGCCTTCTTGTACCCGAAGTAATCATCGAAGTAGGCAGTTCCTTTTGGAAACACATCCGGTGTGTCCCATCCAAATGAGCTGTGGATATTTGCACAATCTGCAAGGCACTGAGGTCTATTGTAGGGTAAAGGGGCCAATAGAGTGCCACCTAAGAAAGGGAGGTATTTTGGGGAGGTAGATGTCAAATTTTTTGACATCTAGGGTATTGGCCAGGATCGCTAGGTGTTCCTCTAGATGTGGAGGTAAGTTAGTGGTTGAATGGTGAGGGTAGGTGTTGTGAATTGTGATTTTACAAATTCATGTGTTAAAAAAATGAGGGCCAATGGCGTGACAACGCGTCCCCTGCATTGTGTGAGGTGGCCTTCACTCCATGGTGTAATAAGTGTCCAGTACAAGGATGGGTGAGTACCACTCTTATTTCATGGGTTCTCCCTAATTAAGCTTCCACCGGACGTATGTACTGCACGTCCAACAATCTAACTCATGGCTCTTGGCCTCTGGCATGGAGCTGAGGCTCTGCCATTGAGGTTCTCTACGTTCATTCTCCTCCTACTGCAACTTTTTGAATACAGCTTCACATCAGCAATTTACAGCAACAAAGACAAACGCTGGCGACCTTGTGGTGCTGAAGGCATTGTAGGTGTTAAGCACTGTAGAGAAAGCACTGTGGATGTGAGCGCGTGTAGGTGTTGGTACACATAGATGCATGTACATGCAGATGCACGTGCACGTGAACTGACACACACAACTAAAACCTCATGATAATAGCAGTTTATTGGCATTGAAACCCAGACAGAAGTGAGCGATAGAGATCATCTGCAGAAAGAGATGGTATTGATAATGGCAGTAATGCCAGTGACAATGCAAATGGTGGTCGCTGTATGAAGTAGGAGGATGTCAATGCCGAGCTCCCTTTGAATTCTTTTGAATTGCGGCAAGAATTGGGCTTGTATACGCCTAACAAAGAAGATGAAGAAGAAACCTTGCTTGGAGGCGCAATCTGCCGTGCATTCAAACTTACAATTGCACAAGTGCCTCTCACATCTCGACAATATCGCTGATTGGACGAGCTCGGACCCCTGCAGTGCAAAGTGCAAATCCCAGCATCTTGAGGACAATCCCTTGCAAGTTGAGGACAATCCCTTACCCGACGACCTCGCAGCTTCAACGACTCTCGTGACTTCACAGAAGAATGTCATAACCATAAATTTGACCAAATCTCACGTAACAGGGACAATTTTGCCAGGTTTGGGAAATTGGACATGCTTATTGAAGCTCTTAGACGTCAAAAACCTTGTGATTTTGTTGTCATAGAGAACAACAACAACACAGATTAGACAAAGACGGAAGGGCTGAATGGAGGTGAGAATTTCTCACTCAGCTATCATGAAGTTGAAGCTTGTTCTTGTTAACTACTTTGAGATGTAAGTACTAGGTGGAAGTCTTTCACAATGCTTATAGCATAATCGATGAAGTCTTAACTTTAACATTATCCATTTATGCTTGTAGTGAGCGATAGAGATCATCTTAACAACAATGTACCACTGAAGTCTAATAGAAACCATCTTGACAAAAATGTACCTTAAACTAACATAATAGGAGATAGAAAGGATTCTCGCATGCTGGTCTGGACTACAAAGCCACAATATCTTGCTTCTTGTTTGTACAAGATGACAATGTCATATGTCAAAGATAGAAGTGTAAGTTCCTCATAATAGGGACAAAATAAGTGCCCTTATGGCTGGCTTAAACATAGTGAATATTGTCAATAGGAAAATAAATTCCGAAGTAAAACCGATTGTTATTTGGTAAGGACATCAAAATACAAAATACCAAATGTGAAAAGCCTGGCTACCAAAACCTGTTGACTACACCCTTTCCTCAGTGTTCAATGGAGGTGGAGTGTTTTCACTTGCAAATGGGCTTGCTTGATGTTGATAGTTGATCCCCAGTGAAACTGATCTGAAATGCTGAGAGAGATGTATGTGAGAATTGTCTGGCCCATCTGGTTGTTGATTTCCCCCTAAATCTACTGGCTAGCTTCCAAAACCTGTTGAATGCACCCTTTGCTCAGTGTTCAATGGAGGTGGATTGTTTTCACTTGCAAACTGGCTTGCTTGACGTTCATAGTTGATCCCTAGTGAAGCTGATCTAAAATGCTGAGAGAGACGTATGTGAGAATTGTCTGGTCCATCTAGTTGTTGATTTTCCCCTAAATTTACTGGCGGGCTTCCAAAACCTGCTGACTCATTTCCACACAATTCCTCATCTTCCTCCAAGAGTAGTGTATAACTCATTAAATTAGTTGTTTCACGCCGTTTAGGATCAGGCATGTCTTCAAGCATCGTAACATGATCTGTTCCAAATAAGTTCTGGTCAAATTGAACTGCCAAATCATTCAATGCTAAGATAGCCTCATCCTCAATATTTCCGTGTACTGGGGTTGACTGCACTTGAGAGATGTCTTCTTTGATAGTTGAACTAGGATCATCAGTCAAATTGGTGTGATTGCAAGGCATGCCTTCAAATACCACAGTAGAAGGATTTAGAGGCCAAATCCCTGTCGCTCAAAAGCCCGCTCTTATGTTGGACTCAGTAAAGGAAGAGGAAATGGCCTTTGCCACTATTGAAGCCAACACTGATTTTGTTGCCTGTCTTGAACATGTACTTTGTTGCCATATGTCTCTTTCCTTGCGAAAGTGAGTCTTCAATGACTTGAAAACAGAGACGTCCAAAGGTTGTAGTTTATGTGATGTGTGTGCAGGTAACGTAAGTATGTCTATCCCAGATTCATAAGCTTTGGTAACAACTTCCAATGACACATGACTCCCATGACCATCTAGAACTAGAAGATGTCTTCTACTTTTCCCTATGCTTTCAGTAATTGCTTTCTCAAAGTGCTTGAAGCCATGCTTGAAATAACTCACCTGTCATCCATGATTTCTTCTGCATAGCCATTACAGCCCCTTCTTTACAATCCTCTATATAGTTGCCAGTCGCTCTGCTTCCCTTAAAGATGTAGAATTATGGAATAGCTTGACATACAACATTAACACAACATAACACAATCATCCCCTCTCTAGAGTCGCATGTAATTCCGTAGACAGCTTTTGAACCCTTTCTTGCAAGAACTTTCATCCCCTTGTCCCTAGACCCTTGAAAACTTGTCTCGTCTGCATTCCAAATATTGGTTGTCGGATAGTTATGCTCGTTGACTTAACTATCTCCGATCTAAAGCGTGTTGCTCTTGATTGATAGAGCCCCTCTGAAACACGAAAAACCAATTTTGGATGGCTTTTTTGAAAGCTATCCCACCAGCTTTTACCTGGAATTCCGTTTGAAAATAGTGTGTGCCTGGTTTGACATATTTCTGCCACTTTGAGTTTCACATCTAGATTGGATACACCATGCCCTGACTCACACTTCAAGAATATCCACTTGAGTAAGGCATCCTCCTCTTTTGTTGTCAATTGAGTTGGGGGGCCCTTCTTTTTGGTTTGAGTTCTCCCCTCTTCCCAATTGGAAATGGCTGTTCGACTCATGCCAAATTGAAGGGAACATTTGTTTAGGGAGAGACCATTATCCCGTGCCTTGAGAGCTTTTGCCATGTCTTCCTCCATCCATGTGAGTTGTGTGCGCTTTGTAGGCTGCTTCAATGGTGGTTTTTGTGCTTTATCTGGAGGAGTACTTTCTGGTGCAGGGGTTTTGAGTGTTGCAATCCTTGTCTTTGGAAACGTAGGCTTTGCCAAGAGAGCTAGCGGAGGTTGCTTGATTTGCTTGCGACTTTCTAATCTGGCCTTCGAAGATGTCTTTGTTGAAGTATCATCATTGCATTCTGACTTCCTTGAGAACAACTTTGTTGGCGTTTGCATACCAAGTCTGCGACGCCTCCTTGTTCTTGTGCCTCTAGGTGACAAGATGGTTTGTTTCCTCTTTGCCATCTTGCTGTATACAATAGCAGGTCTGAATTAGAACAAGGCTTTGCCAATAAGCATGTAAGTCCAGACAAGATATAATTTTTAGGATGGGTTTGCTGATTAGCGTACATGAGCTGAGCTGATTGATATTATAACTCGATCAGATGGAAATAATCTCTAGATAAGATGAAAATGATGCAACCAATAAACATCTATTTTGTTGAATTACACTCTTTTGTTAATATCATGTGATATGATGCTTGAGAAATGAAACAGCTCACAATATGAAGTGGTTTGAAAGATACTTGGCAAATATTTGCAAATGGTTCAAATACCTGGGAAAGCTGAGCGCACTACTTAGGTATGTCTTCGAGTAAACGCGAGTACTCCTTCATTGAGAATTTTCTTTTTGGGGCAGGCTTTTGTGGGCTGGTTTTAGGACTTGGTGCCTTTGTAGAAGTGATTGTAGTGTCTACTTTTGGGGAAATGAATGGAGATTTCTTGCAAGGGATTTTGCACAGAAAGACAAGTATCACATGTACTCAGCCACAACAGCAAACTCGTCCACCTCCCATGTGTAGTAAGAGAGATGTGCAAAGCAACCCTTCAAGCGTAGGATGTCGTTCTATAAGGCAAGATTTGCACTCACATGGAGGAATGTTAGCCATAAGATAGACTGGGGCATTCTTTGAGGGAATCTGTGTAAGCTCTGTGTATCTGATGGGGTCCTGCAAGCGTAGTTGTATGCAGACCTTTGGTTAAGTGATAATTATGGTTGTGTGCACACTTCAATGCAATCTACTGTGTGTTATATGCTCAGATGGGTGTTAAGATAAGCATGTGTGCAGGCATTCTCTGAGGTAAGTTATGTAAGCTCTGTGTTTCTGATGGGATACATGAGGTAAGAAGAGGATTTTGGTTGTGTGTAGACTCCTTAGTGCAGCCTACTGTGCTTTATATGTTGAGAGGGCTGTAAAGCTGAGGATAAATACAGACGTGTGCCTGATGTTTGGTTGTTTTGTGTACGACTGGTGTTAAACAAATGAAATCAAGAAGTATCAACTGCTAAGGAATTTGTTTCTGTGCAAGAAGTGGATTGTTAATGAATAGCACGCTGCCATGATGAAGATGACTTGATCTGGATATAGAGGGCGGTCATGAAGTTATTTTGAGGGGACTCCTATTGTATGATGAATCTGACGTCATTGGTTTTAGTGACGCACGAGACCCAGAAGTGTGCATGTGGGATTTGTAATTTGGAAAATTTGCCGCGTTTTGAAAGTAACCTTGTTTTGGTCTCTTAAATGTCTTGTTGTGGTCTTTACTTGTTTCTAACAAGTGTCCTTGTATTGGTACCCTGAATGCTTTTGGCCCCTTTACCCTAGGCATTGTATAAAATTTTTACATTGCGAGGATTTCAAATTAGTGACTTCCCAAACAAGTCAAAGAACAACTTTCAAGGTATCGGGATAAAGGAATATCGATCGTTGTTTTCGCATTGACGGCCCCATACATTAAACATAACAATGTCAAAGCATCCCGTAGCCATTCCTAAAGGAAGTATGTTTCTGGACATCCATGTTTCCTTTGTCGGTCTTAGGGTAAGTTCATAAGCATGTATGTACAATATTTGATTAGTGACTACAATCTCCATTCCCAACTTGGATTGTATCCACTCAATACTCCCAACATGCGAGGGTTTATGCTCAGGTGATCTAAACTCGGGGTTCCTTGTAGCATAATGATACCAAGCCCGGAAGGTATTTGGTACAATAAAATCCATAGACATCAACGTTTTCTTCTCTTCCCCATTATGCATAGAAATGACAAGTCATTGCACTTCCACTCTAGTTTGGAAATGCTCTTCCACCATAAGGCAGGAGAGTATATCCACCCATATCCCTCGAGGTAAGATGTCAGTCATCTACACACCCCCCCCATCACTCAAGTTAGTTAGAATGATAAAACCAAGATTCAAACTCAAATATTATATCTTCAAAACAATATGTGTTATATCAAAATCAAGTTTTTATAACTGCAGAAGACCAAAAAGGTACATAGTGTTTCTAGGGAGATACATAAATACGAAAGGGTCCAATGAACCAATTCTTGGTTCCTACAACCGAGGTCCACCCCTATATTTGTTCACATCTTGGGTGTCAAAGTTTAGCACTTCAATTTGTGCACTAAAAGTAACGTCTTTGTTTTCGTACCATTCTTTCCCCCGTGATACATCCTCGGATGATAATCCATTAAAGCAGTTTACATGAGCATGTCGTTTATTTACATCATTTCTGTAGAAATATCTACTCAAGTTCACTGCCATTGATTGTGCTTGGACAAAGTCACCAATGCACCTTGGTTTTTCGTAGTCATCAAAGGTAACGGTGACATTGTGAGGGTTGTATTTGAGAATAGGTCCATAGACTCTATTAAACCAATCTTGGGGTACATAATAGAATTAATTCTGCCATTTGACTTCTTCTCTACTTTGATTGTGACCTTGTCACAAAACCCGTATCTTTGGTTTAGCATAAGGACCTTCTTACTAAGTATGAGTTCACGGCTCGGTATGTCCAAAAGAGAGTATAAGTTAAGGTAAAGATCATATCCTTGCACTTTACATCACCTTCTTGGATCTTTTTCTTTACCCAAAGCTGTTGGTTGGTCATAAACCTATCAAGAACTTGTGTTCGATGTTTAGGCTAACTGAACCAAACGTCCGTCTAACCTACTAGAACATGGAAACGACCTTGCTTTTTACTTTAGAACCTTCTAATACTATCAATCAAGCATGTTAAGTCAAAATTTGGCAAAATAGATTGAAAGCTATTTTTTCTTATTTTGAGAAGAGAACCAAAAATTGGGGATCTTACAGTAGTGCACCGTCCACCTGCTATCTTTCATGTACTTGCTTCACGCTTCATCATGGGTCAACAATTTTTGGCTGCACTATCATTGCTCAACCCCTAGTTGAGAATTTATGCTCAACTACAACATTATTTAGATATGATAAGGCTGCATAAGAAAAAGATGATATATAGCATAAGAAGAAAGAGATAGAGAGAGATATCATCAAAAACTGCACCACCCTCTTGGGTCAAACGGAAAGCCATAGGCTCCCCTACACATGATGCAAACTACAACTGGATCGAACTGACGACATTGACCATTGTCATGTAAAGCACCCCTAACCTATGCCCTTAATGCATTGGCAATCACAATCTTAAAATCACATAGCACATCTTCACAATAACTACTAACTGCAACCTGTATCCACCAACGGTCTTCATACACACGATAAGCATCCCCATCCATGTGAGGGAATCCTGAATCCCGGGCAACCACACCAATATCCACTGAAGAGGTCTTCATATCAGAATCTCCTTGCAAAGAGCATAGTATCTGGCATAAAACCTGCAGAAAAACAACCCTCAAAAGCATAACCATCAACCCATTGGCACAAATCTGTTTGCATATAGCCTAGCTATCCCTTGTCATCAATCCCAAGTCCATATATTTGCCTTCTTTGACAGCTTTTCCTGTAGATGTTGAGCCAAATTTCCCAACCAATACTTCCTCCTCGTCAAGTAGGAGAGAATCACCATATCTCCTTGCCATAAACTGACGCTGTAGGTACATCTTTACCTTCATGCTGTTGTGAGGAGGCTTGCCCACCCCCTTGGTCTTGGATATCATTCGATTTTGCCTCAACTTCCTGAGTATCTTCTAGCTTTGTATCTGCTTCAATAACTAGAGCCTTTGTTGATTCTTGCATAGTCGGCTTGATCTCCTCTGCCACTTGATGATCTTTACCCTCTACTGACACCTGAGAACCAACGGCATCTTATGTCCCTTCTTCATGCATATCCTCGTTTATGCACCCTTCATCCTTGTTGATGAGATCCTCCTTTGTAGGTATGGATGTATAACACATAGGGGGCACCAATGAAACACAATATGAAATAGAGATTACCCATGAAGAACTTGCAACTGCTGCATGTTGGCAATCGGTGTGAATGAATTTTACCTGCTTTATATGCTGCAAGGTTGTCAAACAAAGGAATAATCACTAGGCTTAACCAAGCCCATTTCCAACTTCTTTTTTATCTTTCTACTCTTCACTTTGGCGACATACAATGCATCCTCATAGCCTATGCACCAACAAATTCCACCTTCTCTCGAATCTTAGGATGTAAACACTCCAAAAATCTCTCTTATTTGAAGTAGTCGCTGCCTCCGGGACTGTGTAGCAGCTTCAAATTGCTACTAAATATCTTCAAATTGCTTTAAAAAGGTTGAAAACTCACCACTTACATCTTGCTTCAAGTCCTTCAATTTTGCATCTAACTCTGCAAGTGAAATCCTCTGTTGGAAGTCTTCAATAAACCAAACTTGAACCAACTTCCATGACTACCGATTGGGAACGTCCGACCCCTCGAACCAAGCTTTGGCCTTCCCTCGCATCACCAACGGCACAACCCTTGACTTGGCTTCGTTGGTCGCCATCTGCATCGACCACATCCAGAGCTCCACATCTGAAATCCAATCTTAAGCATCTTGCTCACCTGAGAACACAACCTCACAGTCTGCCACCATGTTATTGAACCACACCATCACTTAAACGATCAATGTGATCCTTCATGGGGGCACCACAAGATGGAAAGGGGAAATGGAAAAACACTTAGCACCCAGTATGACTACCTCTTTATAGCCCGATAATTTCATAGCACCCCTATCCCCTATTTAACATACACACAAAGACCCAATCTGCTAGCCTCAACTGCCCAAACCCTTACTTGACCAACCCAGACTAAACACACTCTGTCGCAAAGCATACCATGATGGCTTTCATCTATAACCCTTCAAAGCACCACAAACGCATTGACAGGCATTTCAATAACCAACAACCTTCCAACCCCTATCAAATATTTTTCATGCACCCATTCACTTCAGAGCTTATAGATTTTCACACACCGACATCCACATAGGGGGTTTTCTCACTTATCAGATACCCACAAACTTTACTACCCCTTGCACATAGCATACTCGCACACAAACCAATCACATGCACTTCACACGAGAGAGATGTACTCAAACGCTATAAACATAGAGACCATCATAATTTTGATGCAGTTGGCTTTAATTAATAGAGCTTGTAGTGATGCTTTCAATAAAAAAGCGCCCTCTCATCCCTTGGCTCTGGCATTTTCCTCTTGTCGTTGGGAGTTACAATAGACAACCCTTTGTTTTGCATTATGGAAGCTTTGGTAATCCCATATCAATTTCCCTTGGCCTCTCTCATGGCAACCCTCTGTCACCTTTGCTTTATATGCCAGTCTTGGCCCTCCACAGCTGGTATGGAAGTGGCCCCCTTGGAAATCTTGTAGTGCTCCTCCCTCTGGTGGCCCTCTCTTGCCGTTCTCAGCCCTCTTTCTGTAGCTTTCTTGTGGAACTCAGACCCACTTCACAAACTCCTCCACACTCTGCGACACCAAGCAACACTCTCTAGTTCTTCTGATGATTCTTTCAGCCTTGTACATTAGACCCCAAGTCCCTTTGGTTGCATTGCAGTGGCATCCTCAGCTCATGCTTGTCCTCCTCAAGCCCTTGTAGCCAATATCCCAATCCACAACACATCCAAGATATTGCAAATGCCACCTTTTCATAGTAATCCCCCCCAACCTTCTCACAATCGGCTCCTACAAGCCTTTGCCAACTTGCTACCCATCACCTTCCTCAGAGACCCCCCCTCTCACGTACAACTCTTATGATGCAATGGCTGACCCTCTCTGCAATAGCATCACCCAACTGTAGTGCTCTACACAACAAGGTAGCTTTACCTTTACCAGCATGGGCTCCTCAAAATCTATCTCCTCACTATAGAATTATGACCCATCATCGTGGCTACCCTCTTTACTTGTCATCCAAATTCTGGAACTTGTAATCTCATTATCATCACCATAGGTAGACTCTGTATCAACATCTTCAACCTCTAGCTGCTCCACAAAAGCTGGACCATCACTGTGCCCACTTTTCTCATCCAGCTCCAAGCTCTCAGCACCTAAAACGTGGCCACAATGTGCTCCCTTTCCATACAAACACTCCACCAGAATAGGTTCCACCTCCTCAAGCTACATTGGACACTTGGCATCTACTAATTCCTCCACATATAGATCGTCTTTAACAAAAGGCTCATCTTTGCTGATGAGCTCCTCCACCATGGGCATAGACACCTCTCACAAATAGGAACCTCCAAAGGAACAAAACTGTTCAAAGGCCCTACCCTAGTAGGCTCCGCCCTTCGCACATTTGGCACCATTTATGATTGGTCCATAGAACATCCTTTTTCCGCAACATACATACAATATGTAGTCTTTAATAAGCCTGCCTCCAGCTTTCTTTTCATTTTCCTACTCTTGACCTAGGAAACTTTGACAGCCTCGCATAGCTTCCCGGATTTTCATAGTTAACCTTCTCTCGAACACATAGATGTAGGCAAGCTAAGAACTTTTCCAGCTTAAAAATCCGCACTGACCACTTGGGTGACAGCCATAGAATCCTTCCAGCTTGCTTTGAATTTATCAACAAAAGCATCATAATTTTTTTTACTTTTTGTTGCATCCCTTTGATCCTTGCATCCGCTTCAGCAATCGGCACCACTTTGCAAAACCCACACAGTAACTACTCTAGAAAATCAACCCAATTATGTATGCCTCTAGTTTTGAAACCATCGAACCACACCTTTGCTTTACCTCGCAGCACCAATGGCACCATCTGCACCTTCTCTTTCTCACTCCACTTTTGCAACAAGAGCATAAATAACTCAAAATTTGCTAGCCACTCGTTCGCATCTTCATTACCATGGACAATGGGACCCAAACTCTACCACATCTTTGATCACGAACTCAACATTGGGGAGCAATCAGTGTGCTCGTTCGTGGGGGCACTAGAAGGTGGAGAGGGGGAATGAGAGAACACACCAAGCACACACAAACTTGCCCCTATAGGGTATTCACAACACCCTTGTTCTCTCAAAAAATATCTCCAAAAAACACTTTTCTGCTAGTAGACCACCGCCTGCACACCTCTCAACTCGACACACCCTCTACACGATCATAACTCAATGCACACCCACAAATGCCATTGTTTCCTTCGTTCCCATGCACTCAAACACCTCTCTCTCTCTCTCTCTCTCTCTCTCTCTCTCTCTCTCTCTCTCTCTCTCTCTCTCTCTCTCTCTCTCTCTCTCTCTCTCTTCACACATAACCATCAAGGGGACACACACCCAGAAACACCCCGTACAAGAGAAAAAGAGAGGGGGGGAAAGGGAAGAGACACCACAAAAATGAAGCACTTCAAGGGGGTTTTGTTACCATATACATGTGCTAGTGATGTGTGTGAACGCACTAGGACTGCTAGGGAATTTTTCCCTCTTTAGGAGGTTTTTACCCCGTGCATTGTAAATACACCCATCACTCTAGGTCTATCTATCTTTCCATTGTACACTAAGTAACACACTCTCTCTTGTGTGCCTTGAGCTTCTTTCATCTTCTCCAAGCTATGTGCATTTTCCTGCAACCCTAATTCCAACAATTGGTATCAGAGCAGGTCACGTCCTCCCAGGCTTAGTGGCCAGCGTTGCCAAAACACCCTTGCTTATTTTCTCAAATTTCAACAAGCTTTGGTAAGTGGCAGCAGGTCGACCAAAAAATTGGGAAAGCTTAAAGAGGTCGGTCTACTTAAAATTTTTCGACCTTCGTTTCCACTACAGCCAGGTCTGAACAGGAAATTTTGTCATTTTGTGCAAAATTTATGTCAGTGCCAATACCTGCATAACAGGTCCCATAGAGTCTACTGCGGGTTGTGATATATAGCACGTGCTGGTCTCACTTAGTTTCTCCTCATTTCTGGTAGTTTTCACATCAGCGGCATGCATTTTACATGGCTGACAACAACACATATGTGTTCAAGATGTTGCTGCTGAGGAGAGATTGGATGGGACAATTACCCTATGTGGGCTTACATGATGCAACATGTTCTTGCATCAAAGGGAGTTTGGAACATTGTGTAGGGCATTGATGTACGTCCTCGTACGTTGGATGCTCCAGGTTTTGCTGCCAGGGTTGCTGCTGTTAGAGTTGTTTTGCCTATGGTTGAGCAGACTTGTTGGGATGTAAGAGATGTGTAGTCTCATGCATTGATTGCATTGTCTGTGAAGCGCACTATCACTCCTCACATCCATTCAGCAAAATCTACAAAACAGGCTTGGGATATTCTAGCAGGTCTTTATGCAAGCCGCAATGAGGCTAAAATTGCTTTGCTACATATAGAACTAGAATCGAAGATTATGCATGAGGAAGATGAAATGAACACTTTCCTTGCTGGTGTCAAGGATGTTAATGGGAAACTAATTTTTGCAAGAGAAGTCATTTTTGATAGTTCACTTGTCTAGACTGTTTTTGATGCTTTTCCAGATTCTTACTAGACTTTTGCTAGTACTTGGAGACTTATGACCCAAGGAAATCTTGAAGTTGTCAAGTTTGATGCATTATGCACATTGCTGTTGCAAGAGTCACTTTTCAAAAAAAAGTAGGACTAGGTAGCATGCAATTGAACATGCTTTTATTGCAGCTCAAAGAAAAGGTGGGAACATCAATGTAACCACTTCTTATGGTTCTATTACGAGTGGCAAAACTTCTATTCCTAATGCTTTTGCTGGCAGTACTTCATCTGGAAATTCTAGTGATAAGGGCAAAAACAAGATGCATTGCCATTATTGTAAAGCTAATGATCACTTGATCAAGCAATGTCCAAAATTGAAGGCAAAAGAGGCTAAGAGGAAAGAGGCTGGATCCACTACAGGGTCCAATACAAGTGCACTGATTGTAGAGTCTTCTATCAAAGGATATTCTGATGATGATGTTGATGTAGAATGGGCTTTTAGTGCAGGGTGCACTTATGATCCTATTGTCCATGATGCATGTATGTCAGTTGCTGCAGATTCACATGTGTGGTATTTTTACAGTGGTGCTACAAACACATTACCTCACATCATGATTTTTTTACCTATATTGAGTTTGTCCTTCATGGGAATATGGTGACTTGTGCCAACAATGCCTCTAATTGTATTCAAGGAGTTGGAAAGATTGTGCTCACTACTGCAAATGGCAATTCTTTCACACTTGATGCATTGTATGTACCTGGGATCAAGAAGAACCTTTTGTCTGTATTTGCACTTGCTAGACTTGGTCTCATAGTCAAATTTGTGGATGACAGATGTACAGCTCATGATCTCAATTTTGGTGATGAAATTGTTGCATCATCTGGCCTTTTGTGTTGTGGGCTGTATAAGCTCACTTTGTATGACAAGTGTGGACAAACTTTTGGAAATGTAGTTGCAGATTCAAGGGCTATTTTAGATGCAAACCTGTGGCATACAAGTTTTGGGCATCTGAAATTTGTCAGTTTGTTGCGTTTTGCAGAAATCTGATATGGTTGCTTCTTTGTTGCCTCTTGAAGCACCTGTCAAACATGTTTGTGAAGGCTGTATTTTGGATAAAATGAAGCGTGCTAAGTTTCCAAAGGATGGTTTAGTTTGTGCTACATGTAGATTGCAACTTATGCATAGTGATGTTTGTGGACCTATGCAAACTCCATCCTTGGGAAATTACTTGTACTTAGTGACTTTCATTGATGACTACTCCAGGTATGCATGGGTATATCTGTTGAAAGCTAAGTCCAAAGTGTTTATGTGCTTCAAGCAATTTCTTGCTATGGCTGAAAATGTCTCAAAATGTACTATGGGCACCCTCTGTTCCGATCGATGGGGGAGTATTATGTATATGTCTCATGAATTTAATGCATTTTTGGCTAGCCATGGGATAAAACACCAATGTACAATGCCATATATATCTTAGCAAAATGGTGTTGCTGAGAGGAAAAATAGGTCCCTTACAAAAAGGGCACAATGTATGGTCAAGATTCAAGCTTTACCACATTTGTTTTGGCTCGAGGCTGTCATGTGTGCCAGTTATGTACTCAACAGGTGTCCTACAAAAGTGTTGCAGTTTATGACTCCATATGAAGCATGGCATGATAGAAAGCCATCTATTGAGCACATGCGTGTTTTCGGCTATTTGGCTTATGGTTTACTGCCACAAGCGCATCCCAAAAAATTGGATGGTTAGGCTATCAAATGTATTTTTGTTGGTTATAGTGTTGAAAGCAAAGGTTACAGGTTGTACCATCTGCAAACAAAGTGTATTTTGGTCTCACGTGATGTTGTGTTTGTGGAAGATTCTGTTCAGCCTTTGTTGTCATGTACTAGAGATTATAATGTAAGCTCACAAGACATTTTATGACAGTTTACTGCCTCTTTTCAGTGGTGGAAGTTCCAATCTAAATTCAAATGAGACAAGTGTAGAACCTAGGGGGGTTTTTGAAAATGTTACAGATCAGCCTATTATTGATGCAGATCTACATGATGTACTTGATGATGAAAGGGCTGGAAATGAGCAGGCTAGAGGTATGCCAAAATGGTTGGTGCACACTTTGCATGACAGTAAATTGGATGCACCTTTGTCCAGTCGTACTCGTTCAGGTTCTCACCATGCCTCTTATGCATCAGATTGTTATGCTTTGCCTGTGTCTAACTTATGTGATATAGAGGAACCCCTATCTTTTGATGAAGTTTAGAATTTAGAAAATTGGATGGCTGCCATGCAATAAGAATATGATGCACTTATAGAAAATGACACATGGGATTTATGTGATTGGTACAAAGTGGGTTTACAAGTTGAAACTCAAGCCAGATGGTGAGGTTGATCGCCATAAGGCTTGACTTGTTGCAAAAGGCTATGCGCAACAAAAAGGCATAGATTATGAAGAAATATTTGCTCCCACTTATCATATGACTACTGTTTGTTTTCTATGTCCATTGGCAGCTCATTTTGGTTGGGATGTACATCAATCCAATATTGTTATTGCTTTCTTGAATAGTGACATTTTTGAAGAAGTCTATGTAACGCAGCCTCGCAGTTTTGTTAAGAAAGGACAAGAGGACAAAGTGTGCAGATGTAAGAAGGATTTGTATGGGTTGAAGCAATCTCCTCGTGCGTTGGTCAAATGAGACTTTTGTAACATTCCAATAGAAAACACATTGTATGTCAAGCGTGAGGGCGATGTACTTCTCATTATTGTTCTTTATGTAGATGATTTGCTGATCGCTGGTCCCATTGAGGCACATATTGCTGAATTTAAGACTGATTTGAATGCTACTTTCAAGATGAAAGATTTGGGGTTGTTGCATCATAACTTGGGCATACAGTTTAAGCAATGTGATGGTGGTATTGCCTTGAGTCAGAAAAGTTACATAGAGATATTGTTATGTAAGTTTGGACTTGAGGATTGCAAACCTATTGCCACTCCCATGGAAACAGGTTTGAAATTGAGTCTACAAGATGCTGGTGATCCTGCCGATGTCATTCTTTACCAAACTGTTGTTGGTTGCCTTATTTCCATATGCAACATGAGGCCGGATATTCAGCTTGCAGTCTCACATGTCAGTAGATTTATGCATAGCCCAAGGTCTAAGCATTGGCAGGCAGTCAAGAGGATTTTTTGCTACTTGAGTGGCACTTTGCATCTTGGCTTGTTTTATTCCAAGGGGGGATCATTACCGCCAGATTTACATGCTTTTTCGGACTCCAATTGGGTAGTTGTTATGATACATGAGTGTCCACAAGTGATTTGGTTTCATGCTTGGCAGTTCATGTATTTCATGGTTGAGCAAGAAGAAACCTACCATGGCCACTTCCAGTTGTGAGGCTGAGTACAAGGCATACTTCACAGCTAGGGTTGAGTGTGTATGGCTCAGATGCCTTATGGATGATTTGGGTGTTGGACAAGACATTGCCAACATCATCTACACTGACAACTAGAGCTCATTGGCAGTTGTGAGGAACCCAATTTTTCATGCTCGCACAAAGCACATTAAGGTGCATTACCACTATGTCAGGGAAAGGCTCTCAGCAGGAGAGATCAGCTTTGCTTATGTGCAAACATAGGACAACCTTGCAGATCTTTTCACAAAGGCATTGTCTCGTGAGATGTTCAAAGCTTTTCGCAAAGCTTTGGGCTTGCTCCCCTTTGTGGACTGATCTTGTCCTCAGGGCATGGCACTTTCCTTTACTCTTTGTGCCAGCCCTCATTCACAACATCACTCCCAGGGGGGATTTGTTACCATATACATGTGGTAGTGACGTGTGTGAATACACTAGGACATCCGGGGAATTTTTTCCCTCTTTAGGAGGTTTTTGCCCCCGTGAATTGTATATACGCCCATCACTCTAGGGTTATCTATCTTTCCATTGCACACTAAGTAATACACTCTCTGTTGTGTTCCTTGAGCTTCCCTCATATTCTCCAAGCTGTGTGCATTTTCCTGCAACCTTGATTCCAACATGTTTTCCATTCATCCACAAAAAATGGTACAACCGTCTTTACAACACCATAACTGCACCTCGGCTTTCTAGAACACCGGCTTAACACCATAGCTACACCTCAGCTTTCCTTGCACTCGGACATACACCTCCATGACGTCGACACAGTGGCTCCTCTTTGACTCCTCACTCCAAAAGAAAGCCCCTTCATGGGCTCACCCCCCACATGACAAAGCTCAAAGGAAGAAGCAGCTCCTGAAACTCTCACATTGTCCAAACAAAGAATCCTTCTCCTTTATTTTTCTTTTGCACACATGCACCCCTTTTTTTTTTACCCCCAAGGGGTAGTGACAGCACCGTCGTTGCTCCCTTTCTTCTCTTTTTCTTCTTCCCTACCTTCCTTAGCAAATCCAATAGAGCCGAGCACCACTACCTTTTGTAAATCTCACCCCATGCTTCTCCCCCCCCCCCCCCCCCTCCCCCCCTCCCTAACTCTTTAAGCTCCTTTCCCTTTCTTTTTCCAAGTCCAGCCACCAGTCTTGTGTACGTTTACAACTAAGGAGTTTCTGAGCTCTGAATGGTGATCCAAAAAGACCAACATGCTCCAGAACTCAAGCTTTACATACACACTTGCATGTTCTAGCTTGGGCTACTTGTCCCCATCTGCCTTGCCTGTTGGTAATCTGCAAGACCTTTTAAATTTAAATCGACATACCTCGCACACCATGGCTCCGCTTGACGAGCCATCTAGACAGGCTCCTATAGCATCTTGGGGACCACATTCTAGAGAACTAACTCAACATCTTGAGCACTTTGACCTGCCATCCCAATTAGTCCACTTTGGAGGCCTTCTTGCCCTAAAACCCCACCTTAAGCATACATTTTTGATGCCACTATCTTGCCCATTTCTCCCACATTGGCTTTAGCCCTTTACCATGCACATGTCAACATACACAAGACTTGATAGCACACTTTCTAGAATATACCAACTTTGGTTGCACGAGTGTCTTCTTCTCTTGATAGTCTACTTTCCAGCATGAACAAACCATACTCCCACAGCTAGGTTTCCACATCTTCCACCCTAGTGAAAGTAGAGAAACCCATCCATGCCATGTTTAACAGTACCTTCTCTCCAAAATGTGCACTTCATCAACTCCAAAACCACAACTCCACCTTCAAATTGGAGCAATCAGATGCTCCTCAGTGGGGGCACCAGAAGATGGAGAGGGGGAATGGGAACACACCCAAAAACACACCCAAATGCCTCTCTATAGCCCAGGGTACTCATAACACTCCTATCCACTACAATAAAAATTGCACATCTCGGTAATAGCACAACACTTTGCATGCATAGCGACACGTGCATGCTTTGCACCATCAACTAATAGCACGACACCCCAATTTTTCTTGTTTACAGAAATTCCACAGTGCACACAACTCTCTCTTTATCTCTCTCACACACGCAGACGGCAGACGGCTCGAGGAAGCACACACATCTCACACAGTAGCACCAAGTTCTTGGAGTAGAGCAAAGATAAGAAGGGGGAAGAAACCACACACAATTTGGCTATGGTTTGCTTCAACTTTGACAAAAAACACCTTCTACAAAAACCATGAAAATCTGCTATCATCGGCTATGTCGGCACGACATAGACGAGTGCAACAAAACGTTGGTAGTCCTTGGCTTCACCTCCGTGGAGCTCTCCTCATTGAGAGTGCAGAAAAATCTCATGTTGGTGCCCTCACTAGCCCCAAAGCTGTCCAAAAGCCCTTCTCTAGGAGCTCCTTGTTGAGCCTCCAAAAGACCTCCTTGAGCTCTCCCTTTCTCCTCGCAAGACAAGTCGAGAACTCCTCCCCCACTTGCAAGAAATCAACCTCCTTAAGGCATGGGTAGCCAGCCCAACCACCCTTGTAGATTGCTTTGTCTTGCATGTGAAGCACCTTCTATATCCGGTTTTGTTTGAGGCCCAAGTCACCACATGAGCCCTCTCTTAATTGGGGCATTGACGGCGTTGTTGTTGCTCACCACTTCAACTTCAGAAGTATTTGACTCTTGGGTACAAGAACAACCCTTTTATGGGCTGCCATGTCAGCAGTGCAGTATCGTCGCCCAAGAGCATCAAAAACCACCATGACCACCGGCACACAATGGCCATGCTGCCCAAAACCACCTCAATGGCCGCCAGCACAACGCCCGTAGACGGGACCCCATAGCTTATGACCTCCAAGACTTCACTCTCCATCTCATTGCCTCAAATGGCTTCACGCTGCACCCCATATACCATGTGCCTTTGGGACCTCCCCTCGTATGTAGGAAAATGCTATGTGCCATGTGGTACTTCGAGGGGTGTCCATCCTGCCAAACTCCCAAATGTCCTTCAAAACTCACCACAAAAACCTCAAACGAATATTTTTTTTTCTCCTGCTCCAAGGCCGTGCAACTTGATGCCCACCAACCTAGTGACCAAACCATTAGAGCCCATTAAAATCCCTCTTTGCCAACTACAAACTTTCTATCTTGGCCGCACTTTGAATTTGCCAGACCCTTCAACCAATGTAGCAGAAACGGCAAAAAATACCAAATTCTTCCCGACTACTATAACTGTCGTCAACTTCAACTTGCTATATATTGCCAATCCAAACTCTGTTTAACAAGCCGTCACTTCCTACTAGCTCCACATAGTGATACCACATTCCACAACTTTGTCAAGGCCCAAAAACCTCCAGATGGCATGCTCTCCAATGCAATCAAACCTATTCAGAAGCGTCCCCTGGCAAACATTCAAACCCGTGTAACCTTGTAACCTAGCGACCGGGACTCCGATTGTTGATCTATAAAGACCAACATGCTCCACTATTCAAGATCTACATATCCATCTGCTAAATCTTGCTTTGATCCCCTACCATTACTTGCTCTATCTATCTAGGATCTGCAAACAACTTCGGCTTCAAACATCCATAACTTTCACACCGGACCACCATGCAGACCACTTCAAGATCTATTTCAATAAAAAAATCCAACACTCTGAACATCATTTCTTGTCATCCCATCTTGCCCATTTTGGAGCCCTTTTGGCCTATAAAACCACATAAAGTATACATTCCAGCTATCACATGTCTTCCTAGTTCTTCCACACTTGCTTTAGCACTCTGCCATGCATATGTTAGCATACATACACATGCATGTGCCCTCTTCCATGGTTGACATACTTTGGCTACACCAATGTTGCAAGTTTTGAAATCAAAATGTGATTACTAGAGATTAAGATATGATTACTAGAGATTACTAGTAATCACATTTTGAAATCAAAATGTGATTACTAGAGATTAAGATATGGCGATTACAAAGCATGTGAGAGTAGCCGCTCTCAGCCGTACGCTTAAACTCAATCCTTCAATAATGATAACTCCTTTTTCCACTTACAAAATGAACTTTACTCCTAGGACTTCTTAGCTAATGGCTAGTTTTACAAGGCCCAAACCCAATTATAGAAATTACAACTCAGATTTTACATAAACAGACTCATCAAATATCTGATTAAGAGTGGAGGCTCTCTCATTATTACAAGGCTTTCCAAAAAAATAACAATGGATAATCAAAAGTTTAGAGCTCATGAAGAAGGGGTTGACTAGGAGGGTGCCTGTCTGATTTGACTACTTACTCTCTCTCTCTCTCTCTCTCTCTCTCTCTCTCTTCTATTGCCAATAGCACCACTGAATTGCTTTCTTTACCTGAATTCTCCTCCAAATTAGCCCTTGATTGGGACTACCATGCTGTTATTGCTGATAGAATGAAGTGGATAGGGCTAAGGGTGCTCTCTTCAATGGGCTACACAATTTTAGCCTTCAATTGGGATGAATTTTCTCCCTCTTGAGCTCTTCAAACTCTACTCAAACTTCTCTCAGTATCTTCTCTCAAGCTTCCAATCGAGCTCAATCTTCAAGCTCTAAAATTACACTCTGGTGATGTCACCAATTTCCATTTTGCTTGACTTAGTCCAATTTTGCCCAGTGAGCCTTATACTAAGGCTCAATCACTCCCCTTGTTGCTGATGATGGGATACCTACTCAATTCCCCTACAGTTAATAGCTCGCTTGCTCATTGTATGGCCATATTGTATTTGACCAACTGTCAAGCTTAGAAGATATAAACATGTGCAGACCTTCATGCTCCACCTTAGCCATCATAGGTAAGACTACACATGTTGAGTGGAGCTCCTTGCTCTCTCCAATCCCCTCCCAGATTTGCAAGCGCAGATGTTGAACCCTGCTCCCATCACTTGCGCACAAGTGTCACCCCCACAAAACTCCCTGCTCTGCCAGGTTGTGGATTTGATACCAATTATGAGTACGTGTGCATGGATGCATGCATGTGTGCTGGCGAGTGGGGAAGGGGAGAAGTAGGAGAGAGTGTGTGTACATGGAGTAGAGTAGCAAACAACAATACTCATTCCTTATTCTTGGTGTACATAAAGTAATAAGTAAGTGGGTCAATGAGGTCAGTGGGCGACGCACGTCCATTCTAGGGCAAGGCTCATGCCACCTTTACCCCAACATAGATGATTACTTGATTACTAGTCCACATAAGATGCACATTGCTAAATCAAACTTTTAATGCTAAAGATTTTCTTGTGTGACATAGAAAACCACATATATAGTAACAAATCCCCTTTGGATTGATGCGGTTGGCACATAGTGTATAGAGAAGTTCCATGTCCTAAATGTGTTGACACAAATCACTACCACATATATGGTAATCCCCCTAGTGATGAACAAAAGCTGGCACATAGTGTATATGGAAGTGCCATGCCCTAAGGACATGATCAATCCACAAAGGGAAGCAAGCCCAAATCTTTGTACAAAGAAAACTTCTCACAAGGAAATGCCTTTGTGAATAGATTTGCAAGTTTGTCTTGTGTTGGCACGTAAGGCAAGCTAATCTCTCCTATCAAGAGTCTCTCCCTGACATAGTGGTAATGCACCTCAATGTGCTTTGTACAAACATGAAAAATTGGGTTCCTCACAACTGTCAACGTGCTCTGACTATCAGTGTAGATGATATTGGTTGTCTCCTATTCACCAACACCTCAATTAGCGATAAGGTGTTTGAGCCATATGGGTGGAATCACGTTAACTTTTACCAAATAGCATGTCCATGAACACTACTAGATAGCACATGCTCTTTGGCTTTTCCATTATCTGAAAAGATGACTTTCCATAAATACATAGGCCCTTTTTATTTGAAAATAGAAAACAAACAATTTTTATCCACAACTCCCTCCCATATCTTTAGCTCATAACGCAAGGGGCCTCTCTCTCTCTCTCTCTCTCTCTCTCTCTCTCTCTCTCTCTCTCTCACTCATTGTGAAATATCATGGACACTTGAGGAGAAGCTATAGGTTGTATTAAGGATAGCAAGGGTGCATTCACAAAATTGATGGAAGAAGGTCCTATAAGACTTGGGAGAAGAAACTTGAATCACATGCCATCATTAGGGAGTATGAGTCCTTAAAGATGAGAAAATATCAAGAGTGTAGCAAGCACAAGAGCTATGCAAGGTTGTCAAATGTCAAAGAAGAATCAAAGAACACAATTTCTATGAGATAGTAAAGTACTTCAGTGACATGATCAAAGCATGGAGAAGACAGTTAAGTGTGATATCCTTAATTGAATTTTGGAGCATCGAGCAATGCTTTGACTACTTGATAGAACCTTGAGGGAGGAGCAAGAAGTGCAAGAAACTCAACTAGCCAATGTCTACAACACATTGGCAGTTGTTAAGTAGCTCTCAAATAAAGATGAGATGTTTCTTAAGGAAAGCACTTTGGCAATGCTGATGAATTTATATGAAGACTTTCTTGTGGCTAAGGTGGTAAGGGTTATGCAAGTCTCAAAGCCATCCTTGTAGAGTGAAAGGTCTAGTGTCCAAGCTACCTCAGATCATGGTTCTAGCTTATTCTCATTGGAGGCATGTTGGAAGCAACAATGTGGTAGTTCCATATATGAGGAATTGCAGGAACTAGTTTACTCATTTTGGCAATTTGAGTCACATGTTGCTCCCAATAAGAAAGACTTTTGTAGAAAATGATTGGGGAGGAACAACCACATCAAACATGTTGTTCATCTACTTGATGAGCCACGAGTATACCATTTCTACTATGCTAAAGAAATAGAGGAGATGCTATTTAGCACAATTTTTGCTATTGATCACGTATGAGATATTCTAAATACCTTGTGTTCATTATTGATACCATATTCCCCTAGTAATTATCAACTAATATATGCACAAAAAAATACAAGCCATGCCTAGTAGCATACACACCATGCTAAGTGGCATATGGGCCATGCTTCCTTGCATACACAACATCTTGACTAGTTTACACTACATGCTTAGTAGAGCACACACTATGCTTGGTAGCATACATGCTGTGATTAGTAGCATACAACCATGGTAACTAACATATACACTACTCTTGGTACCTTACATCCCATACTAGCTACCATATGGGTCATGTTAAGTAGCCCCGGGGCCGTCACTTTTTAGAATGTGTATGATATCACGTGAGTTAACCGGAGAGGATTATTAAAAGACCAAAATGTATAAAAATGTATACATACAGACGGGGGTGGGGGTTTTTTAAATAGGCTCACAGTGTAAGTATAGTATGTATATTGGGGTATTATTAATTACCTCTTGAACGCACATGATATAGGGGTCTTTTGATAAGTGACTGCCCCAGGTAAGTAGCACACATGCCATGCTTACTAGCATACACACCATGACTAGTAGCATAAAGTCCATGGTCACTAGAATATGGGCCATACTAACTAGCATATGGGCTACTTAGCACACCCTGCAAAGTAGCATATACACTATGCTTAGTAGCTAACATACCATGCTAACTAGCATATCGGCCATTCTTGGTAGCATACACACCATGCTTACTAGCATTGAGCCCATGATCAATAGCATATGAGCTATGCTAGCTAGCATGCACTCATGCTAACTAGCTATTATTTATGCTTGATAGCATATACTCCATGCTTAGTAGTATATGGTCCATGCTTGGTAGTTTACATTCCATGCTAACTATCATATTGCTCATGCTTGATATCCTACATTCCATGTTAACTCATATGGGACATTCTTCCTTGCATACACATGTATGCTTAGTAGCATACACTCTAGGCTAACTAGCATACACAACATGCTAACCAACATAATGTTCACTTCCTACTGGATAGCATATACATGAAGTTCTAAGTTCCATGTTTATATAGCTGGTGGCATATCTTTTGGCATGTGTGGTTCCAATTGTTGAACTTGATTATTTACAAAGTTGACAAAGCCCTTCATCTAGAAGAGTGCAAAATTTAGTATCATTCTTTTGAGTATATAAAGCTTTCTTCTCCGTCGAGTGAAGGATAGATACATATGCTACTGTGAGTATTATGTGCAGATGTCTTTTTTGAAAGATACACTCAATCGCATGTGTTGCCAAAAGTTTGGCCTCTATGTTGGCAAATGTAGATGAAGTTGTCAGGTTGGAGATGGTTCCAATAGTTTTTTCTCCTTTGTGGTACATACTTTTATTGGAATCACCTAGCTATAGGAGTTGATGGTCTATCTAAAGTGAGAGGAGGAGCCCTCCCATAGCAGAATGTGTTTGATTGGGCAATGAAAAAGTTGTGGAGTCAAGAAATTGGTTTGCTTTCCTCTAGAGACTGAAAGGAAGGGTTATCCATTATAGTAATGTGTTTGCATTTGTGGAGAGTAAAGACAAGGAAGGTAACACAAGGAAGAGGAAAGATCTTCTAAATAAGGGAATAAGACATACAAGTTTCTTGGACTTTTAAAATCCCAAAGTGAGCATCTTCATTAGTCACAACTATGTTGCCCGTTGGCAATAACAATAGTTTAAAGAAATGTATTCGTAGCTTCGTTGATGATGTGGTTGTATTTGTGATCAACTTTGCAGAGAACTACTCCAAAGATCAGAATGAAATCCAGTTTATGCATTGGCATTTGACAAAAGTCACAATACTTGTTCATATAACCTATATTACGAAGGCTGGCGACATCATCAAAACTATCCAGTTTTTTTCATTTTAGATAGAGTTCATTTCAGATGACAGAGTTCGTGATACTTTATTTGTACAATCGGAGGATAATCAATTGTACACAAGCTAAGAGTAGTACAGAGTTTATGGAATATCTCTCTCTTGAATTGGCCATCACATTTTTGGTCTCAATCACTAATGATATTTGATGGGAGTCCATATAGCTTATACGCATTTTCCACAATTACCATTGCTATTTTTGGAGCGTTGAGACTGTTGTCTTTGTAGAAATAAATCTATATATCTAGGTCAAGTACTCTACTACTACCCAAATAGAATCGTGGCCATGAGCTTTCATAAGCACACCAATAATGAAATCCATAGAGATGCTTTCCCAACTCTCATTTGGGATCTCTAATGGTTGTAAAATCCCGCTTAACTTGAGATTCTTAGCTTTTGTCACTTAACATGTTGGCAATTTATCATGTAGTCGTGTACATCTTGGTGTAAACCTATTTAGTAAAATTGCCTTCTTATTAATGCATAGGTGTTTTGAATGCTAGGATGACCTGCACTGTGTGGTGTCTAAGTCCCTAAGTACACATACTCTCCCCTTATGGAGTATCCTTGATAGAGAAATTCTTCCATCACTGTAGTTTTCCTTGTGATAACGTAGAACTATGTGTAGAGTTTGCACGCAATTCCATGAGCTTTAGAAGGATTCCTCATTTTTACATGACTCCACACCATACTTACTGTATAATATATCATGCTCACATTTGACTCAAAGAGAGACCAAGGATTTGCTCGTAGTTTCCATAAAGGAAGAAGCATTAATCTCTTGCATGTGGCTTAAAGCATTGGCTACCACATTGTAATGACCTTTACAATAATGTGAAGAGAAATCATATTCTTAAAGCATCTCTGACCATCAAGCCTTGCGACCCTTTAAGTCAATTTGATTTGTAAACCACTTAATACTCTCGTGGTCAAATACAATCTAGAAATCTACTCTATATAAATAACACCTCCATTAATGAAGGCCATGAATAATGGCACACAATTCATGATCACACACAAAGTAATTCTACTAAGAACCATCTAATTTCATACTTCCAAAGGCATCTTGAAGTATTATTGCACCAGTATCCTTATTGCTAGCATCAATCTCTTAAAAAAAAGGTTTTGTTGAATCAATCATGTGCAATACAGGAACATTAGCTAAAGCTATTTTAAGCTTATGAAAACTGCTCTATTGTTTTACTTTGGCAAGTAAATGGACAAACGTAACCCTTTAAGTAGTAATTCATAGGCACCACTATTTTTGCATAATTCTAGATGAATTTGCAGTAATAGCTATCCATGCCCAAAAAATTTGAATCCCTTGTAAACTTTTTGGAGAAGGCAATTTCAAAATAGCCTCAACTTTTCTAGGGTCCTCCTTAAAGTGCTCAATAGAGATAATATGACCAAGAAAGTACATCTCTATTTGCATAGAGGCATATTTTCTCTTCTTGTCATATAAAGTTTGCTTCTTAAGCAGATCAAAAACTTGACAGAGATGATCTAAATGTTTTTCTTTGGAACGACTATAAAAATGTATGTTGTCTAGACATCCCACTACATATTTACCCAAGTAACACAGTAGGACTATGTCCATAAATGTCATAAATGAAGCTATTGGAAGCACAAGAAATTCAAAATTTTTAAACCATGTTGAGAAAGTTATTTTTGGATACCCCTCGCATTAATTTTTAAATGATGATATTCTAATCATAAAGTAATTAATCTTTGCAACATATATTGCCCCACAGAGTTGATCAAAAAGGTCATCAAGCATGGGCATAGGATACTTATTCTTTATGATAATTTTGTTGAGACCTCAATAGTTTATGCACATAGGCATAGAACCTTGTTTCTTCACATATGATTCTTCTTTCTTCCTCACCAAAAGCATTAGTAAGGAAGAAAGAAGGTTCTATACGTATGAACCTTCTTTCTTCCGCACCAGAAGCACTGGGATGCCTATGGAGAAGAAGCCACTAGTTTCGCTTTGACTAAGCCTATAGGCAAGTTTGCTAATAGTTTAGTATAAGCTTTCTCATCAATACTATCCTCTCTTGAGATAAACCCAAATGTAAACCGTCCAAACAACATCTTTATAAACATGCAGCACTCAATTAAGGTCATCACATTCAAAAACAACAATCAAGATTTTTATTTTCTTGTACAGAAAGAGTGGACAAGTAGTGACACCAATACATATCCTTTATTTCATTTTCTTTCTGGAGTAACTACAACTCAGTTGTACATATAAGAGGAGAAGAGAACTAATCCCATTCTACAAACAATATCACATGATTACCACCAACCTCAAAGTGTAAAGTGTCGCTCTAATAGCCACACTTCAAAGTAGGTCCTCGGCTGTATAACCATTCACACCCGAGAACCATATCAACTCTTAACATGTTCATAGCTTGGAAATTGATGCTCATAGGATGTCCCTAGGCTTCCAATGGGACATCCTTAACCATAGCGTCCCATAGCATCCCATAAATCATGAGAAACATCATGTAACTATGGGTGCTCTTTGTCTGTGGAAGCTTCAAGCACTTCACCAAATCATAATTGAGAAAGTTATGAGTTTCTCCATCATCAATGAGTACATGCAGCTTGTGCCCCTTAATATATCCATGCAAATGGACTAATTCATATAAACCCATTGGTTACTACCACATTGAACTTGTCAGTAAGCACTCATGTGCTTTGATGGAATGACAGACTTCTACCTGAGTATATTTTGCAGATTGATTTAAGTGTAGTAGTTAGACAATTTGTAAAACTTTTTCCTTACCTTTGCTTGCCTCTTTGTCATTTCCCTTGGCTTTATTGTGCTCATCCTACATTCAATGGGCAATCATGCTTGATTTTTTTGTCAAAAAGGCACTTGAAACATAAATTATCTTTCTTAGCCTTGGCGAAATCTATTGTGGCCAGAGGAACATAAGGACCCTTGCCCTTCTTTATTGCTTCTGAATCATGAAAAGTTCCCTTGCATTTATGGTGATAATTATGTTGAGAGACAAGTCTATTATCTACAATCTCATAGCCTCTTTTCCTCAGCATGATATATTGATGCTTAAAAAATGGCATCCCTTAAAGTTTTAGGATGCAATGAGTAATCTTAGTGGTGCAAACCTAGGTCCCACTTTTGGAAAAGAATATTTAGTTAATATTGTGGTTTGAAAATTTTGGCAACACCAAGTCAATTTCATTTGAATACATGGGTAGTCCACAAAGTTTCCAGCTTTTGTCTTTGTGTATGTATCACCGTAGCCACACAAATAACTCCAATTAGCAACAACCATGTGAAGAACCATTGTATCCATGTGAAAGCCATATGCTTTTTTAACCTAGGATAATGATGCTATATGTAATGTATCTATCGAGTATGCCTTGCCCCATCACATCACCCCATCAAGTTAATGCAAGCATTTTCCCTTTATCAGTATGAATGGTTGTCTTGCTTATCCCATAGGAAAGCATGTACTTTTTTATTTGTTGAAGTTGTCAAGTTTAAGAGTTACTTCCTGATAGTGGGAAATGTAATTGGTGGGGGATGACATATGCATGAAGCATTCATCTCAAGCATACCAATTTACATTCCATTTCATCTATGTGGCAGAGCAAGAGATTGAATTTGTGGATGTTGATGAACACATGGTCATCGTGCAATTAATCCCGCTCCATAGCCCGTATGTTAGTGCAGCCAAACATTATTGACCCATGATGAAGCCTGAAGCAAGTACATGAAAGATAGCAGGTGGACGGTGCACTACTTTGTTAGTTGCTGATAGCCGAAAATGACATCCCATATGGGGTGGCCTCTACACCACACATAGCCTGAACATCCCCAAGCATCATCTCAAGGTAGGAGTAATCCTATAACTAGAGAGGGGGCACCACCTAGCATAAGTGCGGCTAGGACACAGACATACATGACCTAGGGTAGCAAAAGTGAGGTGCCCTCTAGGTAACCAACATGAAATGGTGATACAGCAAACGTCTACATGTAGAAAATGCCTAGTAAACAGCCAGGAGTGTGTGTACGAGAGAGGTATGTGACAAGGTTGGAATGGAGCATACTGACTAACTAGAGAGGCCGCACGTGATGGAGCACAAGCAGAGTGATATACAAGAAATGAAACATCCCGCGAATGTGGGAAAACAAAGCTAAGGAGAACAGAGAATGGACCCAAAGATCAAGACAACATTGCACACTTTTATTGGTGATGATGATACTTACAGACGGTGGTCTTGACTATTACAAACCTGGCTCTTGGCACTAGGGATGCATGATGAAATGCGAGCACCATATGGTGCATGGCGAAGTTGGAGTTAGTGGGAGGTTAGGACGTTAGCGGGAGGTTAGTTGAGGGGAAACATCAAGATGATGCAACCACCGATGACGTCAATCACCAGCATCGAGAGTGGCCCGAGGTAGCATGGTGTCGGTGCATTCAATCGTAACATGCTCATGCTGCCTTGTGAGGAAATAGTGACTACCTTATGTGCATGGAGTGGTCGTGACTAGTAGCTCAACCATGGTGTGGTGGAGAATGGGGAAAGCGGTGATGTTGTCAATGCTAAAATGCCCGTGCTTGCAACAAGACATGATGCCATGAGCTCCTGAGCTTGGGAGGTGCATTATGTGCTTAAAATGTAGAGTGCATGGAGCTAGTGTGTTCCTCCTTCACTTGTCCTTTTTGTGCTTAGTGGAGGGCTCTTTATATAGGTTTGAGAGGTGGTCCTTACCTAATTGTCCTTGCAAATATCCACTGGTCAGTGTAGAAGGTCTAGATGCCTCTCTAGTAAGAGAGATAGAGAGGGAGAGAAGGTAGAGATAGAGAGAGAGAGGAAAGAGTGGGATGGGGAAAGTTTTTTTTACAATCCACTAGCCATTGGCTAGGTTATTAGGGAAGAGTGGAGTTTGGGCATTTACAAGGGTTTTGTCAATGGTTTGGGTGGTCGGTGTAAGGTTTAATGCTGCCAGAGTTGGTACTTTGTTGCATGAAGCCAAAATGCTACGTGTCACCTCCTTTTGGTGCCAGCTGGGGCACACCTTCAATGCCTTTTATTGTTTTGGTGTCGGTTCCTCGTGCTTTTGGCGTTTCTCCTTCATCGATGTCGAGTTCTTCTTGCTTTTTCCTTTTTCCTTGTGAGTGTGTATGACGTGCATGTGATTGTTCTAGTGTGTGCGTGCACGTATGCGTGTTCGTGTATGTATGTGTGAGTGCACGCATATACGTTTGAATGTGTGCGGATGCATTAGACGTGTGTGCTCGTATATATATGAGTGAATGTGTGCGGATGCATTAGACGTGTGTGCTCGTATATATATGAGTGTATGTGTTTGTTTTGTGAATGTGTGTGCTCATGTATATGGTTGTGGGTGTGTTCGTGTGTGTGTGTGTGTGTGGGAACGAGAGAGAGAAGGTAATAATAGATATAATATATATATATATATATATATATATATTATTTTGTTTTATTTTCTTATGCTGCATGGTGTGCAAGGAAACATACAGAGGGAACGAGATTGAGAGAGGGAGAGAACACGGGCGTTGGGGAGAGAGAAGGGGGGTAAAGAGTGTGTGTGTGTGTGTGTGTGTGTGTGAGTGTGAATAGGAGAGGGGTGTGTGTGTATTGTGGGAGAGAGAGAGATGCATAGTGCCTGCGGGCCTGTTGAGAGCACCAGAGGGAGAGTGTGAGAGTGGCGGCTCTGTGTCCGACAGAGACGAGGAGGGGATGAGGAGCATGGGGGGGGGTAGCGGGTGAGTGTGTGGATAAGAGAGAGAGAGAGAGAGAGAGAGAGAGAGAGAGAGAGAGAGAGAGAGAGAGAGAGAGAGAGAGAGAGAGAGAGAGAGAGAGAGAGAGAGAGAGAGAGAGAGAGAGAGAGAGAGAGAGAGAGAGAGAGAGAGAGAGAGGGTGTATTATTGCTTTCTATGCACCTGCGGGCTTGAACAAGAAGAGCGTGAGAGAGAAGAGAGAGTGAGAGAACTTAGGGCCTCGAGCTCCTTGGCCGACAGAGAGCTAGGGAAGGGGGTCGGTTTTTTGGTCAACGGGGTGGGGTAAGTGTGTGTGGCTGAGAGAATAGCGAGCCAGGGTGAGGGGTAATGGTGAGGTAAGGAGGAGAACAAGGGGAGGGTGGTGTGTGTGTGTGTGTAGGTAGAGAGAGAGAGAGTGTATTATTGCTGCGGCCGCGGGGCCTGAACGAGAGGGCGAGAGAGTGTTAGAGAGTGTGAGAGAGTTAGCGAGAGTGATGGGGAGAGCGAGGGCTGAGGGGTGAGGGGAGGGTGTATTTAAAAGAGAGAGAGATTTTTGTACTGCGCCTTCGGGCCGTTCACATAGAGAGCGGAAGAGTGTAGAAAGACGAGGGAGGGAGAGAGAGAGAGAGAGAGAGAGAGAGAGAGAGAGAGAGAGAGAGAGAGAGAGAGAGAGAGAGAGAGAGAGAGAGAGAGAGAGAGAGAGAGAGAGAGAGAGAGAGAGAGAGAGAGAGAGAGAGAGAGAGAGAGAGAGAGAGAGAGAGTTTTCTAAAGCATGGCAGCCCGCTGGGGGGGGGGGGGAGAGAGAGAGAGATATCTTATGCACCCTGTGGGGTTGGTGGAAGAGAGAGAGGGAAAAAAAAAGAGAGGGAAAGTGTGTGCCAAAAGGGCTCGGTGGCCTACCTCACGCGTGCGAGTTGGTGACGACGATAATGATACAAAAGAAATGTTTTTTTTGTTTTTTTTACCTCCGACTTCCTGGATGGGTTGATTGTTTGCAGTTTTGATCCCGAAAACTCGGCCGACTTCAGTTTCTTTAGCCGTGCTAGAGGGCGGTGCGGCGAAACCGGTATCATTAGCCCTCCCCCTAAGGTTAGGGCATTTATGCCTCTAACGCATTTGTTTGATCATTGTCATCGGAGGTGGAGGTTGATGTTGTATCTTCATCAGGAATGTCGATAGGTGGAGTCTGATCAAATCGTAGAAAATAAGGTTTGAGTCGCCAACCATTTACTCTGGTCTTATGAAACTAGTCATCAGCTTCCATAAGCTGGTAACTCCCATTGGCATACTTTTTCCTAATGATGAAAGGGCCTTCCCATCGGAGTAGGAGCTTCTTATCTTTGCGTGTGTCAAAGCGATTATCATAGCGGAGCACCAACATGCCCTTCTTTAAATCTTTGCGCCGAAGATGCTAGTTGAAACTAAGCCGTCTGTGCTCTGCCTGTGCCGCATAATAATTGATTGCTTCTTCTCTGTCCAGCTGTAGTCTTTCCAAGTCAAGGATGTGATCTCTCAAATGCATGTTGGGCCATTGAAGCTGGCTTGCCATCATTATGAGACTTGCTAGTTGCACCTCAATAGGTAAGAGTGCTTCCTTGCCAAAAACCAAATGATATGGGGTGAGCCCCAAAGATGTACGGAATGAGGTTCTGTAGGCCCACAAAGCTGGGAGTAGATACTTATCCCAATCTCCATGATGATTGTTAACCTGATTGGTGATAATTTTACAAACCATTCCATTCACTTTCTCAACTAGACCATTACATTGAGGGTAATATGGTGAGGAGTGCCTCCTTGTAATGCCAAGTTTTTGCATTAACTCTCCTACCAAGTCTGCTCTGAAACCTGGCCCTCTATTAGAGATGATTTCTAACGGTGTGCCAAACCTACAACATATGTGATCATAAACAAATTTAGCCACCTCTACAACTGTGATCCTAGTTGTGGCTGTAGCTTCCGCCCATCTAGTCATATAGTCGACTCCCATGACGATGTAGAACTTTCCTGAGTTGGCCCTAGGCAATGGTCCTATGGCATCTATACCCCATCTTTCAAATGGTCCATGTGAAAGGATAGGTGTCTGTGGTTTAGGCATGAGTGACCTGGTGCCGGCCCTTTTGACATAGCTTACATGTCTTACACGAGTGGTGTACATCACGGTTGAGGCTAGGCCATACAAAACTAGCCTGCAAGATTTTCCTACTTGCTATATCTAGGGCAAAGTGACCACCACAAACACCATCATGACAACTGGTAATTACCCCTGTAATCTCATTAGAGAGAGGGACCTTCCTGAGTATTTGGTCCTTACCCTTACAATAAAAACTATCATTGATAAGCCGATACCTTGTGGCCTTCCGGGTAAGCCATTGCTTCTGTCCTTTTGTTAAATCTAGTGGACATTCCCTTGTTTCCAAAAATTGCATGATGTCAGGTAAGGTGTCACTACCTTGAAATAGAGGGAGATTTAGCTTTATAGCCCCAACCACCACTTCCTGCAGTCTTTCGCTTGCTAAGGCATCAGCTTCATGGTTTTGAGCCCTTGGGATGTGGTGTAGTTGAACTGCTTCAAACGTACCCAACAAAGTTTTTACACAGCTTAAGTGAGTCCTCAAACTAGGATTCTTACATGTCCATACTCCATTTACTTGCCTTACCAAAAGTAGAGCATCCCCAAATATGTTGAGGCACTTTACCCCTTGCGACACGCACCATTGTAACCCCTTGGTTAGTGTTGCATACTCAACTTCATTGTTAGAATGTGATTCCAACAAATGGCCAAGCGAAAATACCTTGATACCTTTGTCATCAAAGACCAGTATGCTTGCAGCTGCTTTGTCAGATGGTCGCTTGTAGGCTCCATCAAAGTAGAGAGAGTGTGCTCTTTCTACCTCCTGTAGCTCTGGAAATGATTGAATTCCTTCCCCTTTAATTTGCTGTACCTTCTTCTCAAATTTTTGGTAGGTCATGAGTCCCCCCAAGATTGCCCTTGTCGTGCTTTCCACATGTACCGTGTAGTCAAATTCTTGCAGATGAACTAGCCGTTTAGTAATCCTAGCAGAAACATCCATGTGTTGTACAACATAGGGAAACATCTCATCCATGGTTAAAATTACAAATTTCCTAGGTAGCAAATATGACCTAAACTTTGTAGTTGCAAATCTAAGAGCTAGGACTAGGTGTTCCACATGGGTGAAACCTTTCTTTGCTACTATCATCATTCGACTGGAGAAGTAGATTGGCCTCATGAAAGATGTTATTGTATCCTTCTGGAGTAGCACAACCCCCAGGGAGTCATCACCCACACTTGAGGTGACATAGAATTTTTCATCCCACGTAGGTGGTGAGATAGTTGGTAGGGTGGCTAAGACCTCCTTTACCTTGTTGTAGTGATGTTCGCTCTCCTCGTCCCAGGTGAAAGTTGATTGTTGAGTGAGCAGTTGCAGTGGTAGAACAACTTGTGATAGTAGATGTTTGAATATACTCAAGTACCTCACCTTTTGTAAAAAAGAGACTAGTTGACGTGCGGTTGTTGGTGAAGGTAGGGCTATGAGTGCGGACACCTTACTTGGATCGGAGTTGATACCTTTTGCTGAAATTTCATGGCCTAAAAGAATGACTCTACTTTCCCCAACGTGGCACTTGTCTACATTTAATTGCCCACCTAAGCTTTGCAACCTTGCCAAACCCTCAGTTACCTTTTCTAAGTGTGAAATGCGAGGGCTATATATACAAAAATCATCAATGAACACTCTTATGGATGTTCCAAAGAACGGTTGAAAGACATATGTGACATATCTTTGGAATGTGGCAGGTGCATTTGTGAGACCAAATGGCATAACTCTCTATGCAAAACAACCCCATGGCGTAATGAAAGTAGTTTTTAGTTGATCTTCCAAGGCTATGAGTATTTGAAAATACCCGGAATAAACATCACACACGGTGTAGCATTCATAACCCGCCACTTCATTCATAATGTCATCCAAGAAAGGGAGAGGAAAGTGGTCTCTCTTTGTAGCCGCATTTAGTGTCATAAAATCTAATATCTAACTAACCCAAATGATTTTCTCATATTAAATTGATCACTTAATGTGGGAGAATAAACGAGAACAAGTGTTAAGATATAGGTATGTGCTTTTAGATCTATCTCAACACGGGGCCAATGTAAAGGGGCCCAAAAGGGAGATGGTCTATCAAAGAGCAAAGCTAACCAATGGAGCATAAGACCTTAGGGTTAGCTTCATTGAAGACCTCCAATAAATGTGTGTAAAAGTCCTTTTGACCTTAAGTAAGCTAGGGCTGAGCTTGAGGTGGGAACCCGGCCCAAGCTCGAGGTGCTTGTCCTGCTTGAGGTGCTTGTCATGCTTGAGGTGTTTTTCATGCTTGAGGTGCTTGATTAAGATGCTTGAGGTGCTTGACTGGCTCCATGCTTGAGGTGCTTGACTTGCTGCATGATTAAAGTACTTGAGGTGCCTTGAGAAGCTTGCCTGAGATGCTTGTGGGAACCCCCCCTAGTTCAAGTGCTTTGTCATGCTTGGTGAGTAAGGTGCTTGATCACCTAAAAGTCAAAAGCATTCCTACAAGAGGGGGGGCGAGCCCTTTTCCTAGGGCCTAGAGAGAGAACACCCACTCACACACACAAGGGAAGCCCATCTTGAAGAGGCAGCAAGGACACATGTCAGGCCCCTACCCATGTTACCTTCATGTGTTGCTTGAAGCCTATTGGCTAGGCTTCAAAGGGGTCCAATGATAAATTACATGAATTATCTAATTGTTTTAGCATTTATCAAGTCCTCTCTCTCAAAGGGGAAAGGGGGACACTTGTCCCAAGGCTACCCATGTTGCTTGTAATGGCTCCTGCTTGTGATTGGCTAGGTCTGGAGGGGTCCAATGAGCTTCAGGCATGAGCTACAAGGGGGGGTTGACCCAAGCAAGCTAGGGGGGTGCCTAGGGGGTATACTCACCCACACACACTCACAAGCACTCTCATTGTGTGATATGCAAAGTGCAAGAGCTCCCTCTCCAAGCAAGTAGAGGTTGAGAGCCTACACCAACACTCTTGGCTATGGGGTGCAAATCCAACCAAGAGCCATGCTTCAATGCTTAAGCTTGCCATCTCCTTCTTCTTCATTACTATGCTATTATGTATGCTAGCAACAAGAGTATGATAAGTGAGGAACTAATTCTTTCTCCTACGAAATGTTTCTTCTTCCTCTTCCCTACCCTCATTCCCTGCTAGCTCTCTCCACCTTCGAAGGTGTTTGAGGTCTTGGGACTGAGGATTGGTATAGTTAAAGCTTTCTTCAAGTTTATGTTATGTTTGTGGTGCATGAAGCCTTCCATCTTCATGGCATCACCTAGGTCACAAGGAACACAAAGACTGTATTGTAACAAGTCTCTCTTTATGGGAGAAATCATAATACAAATGCCTATTGGAGGGGGGACAGGCTCCACATAAATCCGGTCCTCAATTGTTGTCATGTTCTCTAAACTCTCTCTCTTGCAAAAGTATTGTCTATGCCAAGTTAACTAATTGCTATAATTATGTTGCTATCTTCAATTATGTATACCCGCTATGCTCACAAAATAATTTCTTGAAAGTACTCTCATTAAATTCCGCTATTCTCAAATTGAATAGGCAAATTCCATTACATTGGTATCAGAGCATTTGGTTTCTCTTTTCTTGCTTAAGAAGAGAGGTCCTTAAGTAGCCTATAAATGGTTGATGTTGTTAATTATAATAGAGTAAGTGGAACTGGGATCTAATACCGGTTTTGTTAAGCCCACTATGTGGGGGATGGTGCACACCTCGGGAGCTTTGGACTTAATGATGGAGTCTTTTTAGACTTGCCTACGGCTTTACCATTATTGAGCCATAAGAAGTCCGAAAGGAGCTAGCCCTTGGCAACTCTGCTATGTTATACCTACTCCTCTACTCTCTATAATTAACCACTTTGAGCCGTGGGTGTAGATACTTAAGAGCCGATTTTCAAAGGCTAAGAGGAGTGGCAACTAAGGTTTTGAATTGCCAAAGCATACACTAAGTACATACATAAAATTTTGTTAACATGGCTGACAATAATCAAGAGAGTAGAATGAACATTGATAGCTTTGATTTTGCACATGAAGGTGCTAATGATGATGCTCCCATGTTTGTGAATTATCTTGTGACTAGGTTGCAACAAGCTATGGGCAACCCTACCTTGCAAGCCGAAGTTACTCAACAACTTCGTGCCTATGGAATTTCCCTTCCTCTCCAAGAGGAGAGAGAGCTTAGGAGGCCTCTTGAAGAGACCCCCAAAAGAAGACTCTCTCCCATTCGAGAGGAGGAATCCAAAGAGAAAGAAAGCAATGAAAGTCTAAGTTCTTCTGAAGATGTGGCTCCACGAAGAAGGCGGTCTAGACGATCGCCTACTCCTCCCAAGAGGAAAAGAGCAACCCATAGTCCTTCTCCTCATCACTCTCAAAGGCAAGAGAGGAAACAAAGGAAGAAAAGGGCTAGGAAGAGGTCACCCTCTTCTCCTTCTTCTTCACCTTCCTTCTCTTCCGATGAAAGTTATGGCTATTCTCCTAGAGAATACAAGAGGGGAGGGCATTGCAAATCATTTCCTGCATGGCGAAGGTCACAAAAGCTAAAGAAGTTCAAGGAGGGAGGAAAGAGTATCTCTTTTCTCACCTACGATGGCACCTTTGGTGCTACCGACAAAGTGTTGGCCTTCATCCAGCAATTTGATGCGGCCTTTGGGGACGAGGGCTTCACAGAGTCCTCCAAGCTACGCCATGTAGCTATGCACTTCCAAAAATCAGCTCGTCAATGGTGGGCTAGCCTTCGTGGCAATGGAGAAGCCCCAAAGACATGGAAAACTCTACGAGTTTCCATCATGAAGCAATTTCTTCCAAGCGATACTAAAGATAAAGTTCTTACCGAATGGCGCGGCTTGAAGCTCCTCTCTCATGAGTCTATCAACACGTATGTAGATAAGTTTTGGGATTTACATCTCAAAGCTACTGTCTTTCAAAAGATAGACTTTGCCGAGCAAAGACAACAATTCTGTGCGGGATTACCTGAAGAGATGGCCGAATATATCAACTCTCAACGGCCCGGTACTATTACCGAAGTAATCCACCACACCATGGTTGCTTCACGCATCAATTTCCATCAAGGGGCTAGACGTAATGTCAAGCCCATGGAAAACAAAGATAAAAATGATGCAAAGGGGAAATCCAATGCTCAAAATAATTCCCAAGGCACTTCCAACAACAACAACAACAATCGGTCCAAGGAGAAGGGAGTTTACAAAGGTAAAAACAAACTCTCTCCTGAAGAGCTTGAAGCTTTTCGCAAGGACCATAAGTGTTTCAAGTGTGGGGAGCAAGGACATGGCTATCGTTCTTGCCCCAAGAAGAATACTCGCAATGAGACTCCTAGGGCTTCCACCATCGAAGCTCCAAAAGAGGATGCTCATTGCAAAGGATCATCACTCTCCTATGCTTGGGGAAAGGTAAGAGAGCATGATGCCTTCATCTTGTTTGACCCTGGCTCTACTCTCAACTTCATATCAATAGAGTTGGCCACCAAGTTGGGCATTCAAGCTTTTGAGATGGGAGATATAGTAACAGCTGATGCAGCTTTCAAGGGACAACAAGCCTCCGTTACTCCCTTGATTGGGAAGTTGAGGCTTCATGTCCAAAGCTATGTCGACAAAGAAGACTTCTTCATCTCTCCCCTCCAACATCAGGATGTTATCCTAGGGGCACCATGGTTTGATCGCATGGCTGCCAACATGAAGTTCCCTGAAAGGAGAATTTACTTCACCTACAGGGGAAAGAACATGTATATAGATGCTAGTGAGCGTGGTCGCACTATTCCACTTGTAAATCCTCTTTCTTTTGATAAATCAATGAAGAGCTCAGTTTCTGCGTACATGATTTATGTCAAAGAGTCTCTAAAAGCTAATAATGTTTCATCAAATGAAAATGATAGGAATCAAGAAGAGTTAGACTTGTCTACTTTTCTAAAAGGATTCCAAGATGTGTTCATCGATGATATCCCTATGGACCTACCTCCAAAACGAGGGGATGATGACCATCGTATTGAGCTCCTTCCAGGAAGCTCACCGCCTAACAAACCTCCTTATCGAGTCTCACAAGCTCAACAAGAGGAGATCATGAGGCAAGTACAAGAGCTGGTAGACAAAGGGATGGTGAGGCCTAGTTCCTCTCCCTTTTGTTCTCCAGTCCTTTTAGTGCAAAAGAAAGATGGTACATATCGTATGTGTGTGGACTATCGAGCACTAAACCATATCACTATCAAAAACAGATTTCCCGTACCTCGGGTAGAAGATCTGTTTGATAAGCTACAAGGCTCTACCTACTTCAGTAGGATTGACCTTAAGAGTGGCTATCATCAAATAAGGATAGTGGATGAGGATATCTTAAAGACCGCGTTTCGCACAACATTTGGTCTTTATGAATATCTAGTCATGCCTTTTGGCTTGACTAATGCACCAGCTACGTTCAATCGTTTGATGGAGAAAATTTTTAGACCATATCAAAAATTCACTGGAGTGTTCTTCGATGATATCATCATCTACTCCAAGTCTTTGGAGGAACATAAGCAACATCTCCAAGTGATTTTTCAAGCCTTGAGGGAGAACAAACTTTTTCTCAACCAAAAGAAAAGTGAATTCTTCCTTCAAGAGATTCAATATCTAGGCCATATTATCTCTCACGATGGTATTCGTATGGATCCATCAAAGTTAGAGGTAATAAAATCATGGCCTAACCCAAGGAATCTACATGAGCTAAGAAGCTTTATTGGTATGTGTGCATACTATAGACGCTTCATAGCAAAATTCTCTCAAGTAGCAGGACCACTACACGACTTAACCAAGAAGAACGTTAAGTTTGTATGGACTGCTAAGGAGCAAAATGCTTTTGAAAAACTCAAAGAGAAGCTTACTTCCCAATCAGTCCTCGTGCTTCCGGATCTCTCAAAGCCATTTGAGGTCCAATGTGATGCTTGTGGTGATTGCCTTGGAGCGGTTTTGCTTCACGAAGGGCATGCCATAGCATATGAGAGCCGAAGGCTCAATGGTGATGAACGAGTCTTGGGCATTTATGAGAAAGAGCTTTTAGCTGTTCTACATGCCCTAGACACATGGAAGCACTACCTATTGGGGACTCCATTTATCCTACGAACCGACCACCAAAGTCTCAAGTATTTCATGATGCAAACCAAGCTTTCCGACAAACAAATGAGGTGGGCAAATTTTCTTTCGCAATTTAATTTCCATATTGCTCACATAGATGGTAAGCACAATCAAGTTGCCGATGCACTTTCACGACGACCAAAAGTTAATGCGGTGTCTATAGCTACTCACAATGATCTATCCTCTATGATAGATGAGTATGCTACTGACCCTGACTTTAGAGACATAATGTCAGCCCTTGCTTTGGGGAAGAAAGAGGAACCATTCACCTTTCAAGATGGTTATCTTCTCCACGGCAATAGGCTATGTGTTACCCATTCCCTTCGTGAGAAGGTTATGTATGAATCCCATGCTCCTCCATACGCAGGGCATAGAGGTATTCAACCTACTCTCCGAGGAGTAGAGACGTATTTCTATTGGCCTACCATGAAAGTGGACATACAAGAGTATGTTTCAAAATGTGTAGTATGCCAAAAGACCAAGTATGATAGAGGGAAGCAACCTGGATTACTCCAGCCATTGCCTATTCCAAATTCACCATGGGAGAGTATATCCATGGATTTCATCTTTGGATTACCCAAGTCTATCCATGGGAATACAGGAATATGGACAATAGTCGACAGGTTTAGCAAGCAAGCACATTTTATTCCTGTCAAAAAGACTATTAAGGCACATCAAATGGCAACTCTCTTCATATCTCAGATTTTCAAACACCATGGATTACCCACATCCATCGTGTCAGATAGAGATCCTAGAATGACCAGTAATTTCTGGAAAGGTCTCTTTGAAAATCTAGGAACAAGATTGAATTTCTCTTCAGCCTATCACCCACAAACGGATGGCCAAAGTGAGATAGCCAATCTTACGATACTCGATCTACTCAAGACTTATGTTACCGAAGTAGATCAACGCTCACAATGGGAAAAGTATTTACCGCTAGTAGAGTATGCCTACAATAATACTGTACATACTTCTACGGGCAAAGCACCTTTCGAGATCATAGAAGGAAGACCTAAAAGTCCCTTGCTACTGAAAGTACATGGGAAGATCTTCGCCGCCGATGAGTATAGCCGTGACCTACAAGAATCTTTTCAAAAGATTAGGGAGGCTATAGCCATCTCTCAACAAAGGCAAAAAGCTGCTGCTGATAAGCACAGAAGAGCCTTAATGTTCAAAGAAAATGATTGGGTATTACTCAAGTTTCCTAAGGCTCGATTAAGGCAAACGACGGGCAAAAATCCTACGGGCCATCAAAAGTATTATGCTAAACTAGCAAAAAGATACTATGGTCCTTTCCAAATCTTGAAGCCTATCAATGAGACGGCTTATCAACTCAAGTTGCCCAACCATTGGCTTATACACAATGCCTTTCATGTAAGCTTACTTAAGCCCTACAAAGGAGAGCCACCAATTGAACCAATTATTGAAGACCCTCCCGAAGTTGAAGACCAAGAAGAGGTGCTACAACCCGAAGCTATCCTTCGGCATGAAGACAAGGTACTACGACATGGTAAGATTATCCGACGGTATCTTATTAAGTTCAAAAATTATCCTTTTGAAGATGCTAAATGGATGCAAGGAGTACAACTTAAGGATAGTATGAACCTTGTCAATGCTTACAATGCTACATTAGAGTAAGCAAATGTACAAATTTCTTTTAAATAACTCATGTTTTTATCTTATATGACTAGTCCTCTTTTTAATTGTGCACAAATTTAACTAGTATGCATGCTTAGAATCATGTTTGTGATGACGACGTCTCTCAAACACCAAGTAGAATTTGTCACTCTACTTTGGGAGAATGAAATGGACTAAAGAGCAGACATGCTTGCGGCAGCTATGTCTCCCAAGCACCAAATGGATTAGTCATCCATCTTGGAAAGATGTCGTAGGGTAAAAAGGGATCCTTTACCCGCTAAGTACGATTGACTAATGACTAAGACTTTATCTCTTCTACCTCATAGTCGAGGACGACTATGATTTCAAGAGAGAGGTAATGTCATAAAATCTAATATCTAACTAACCCAAATGATTTTCTCATATTAAATTGATCACTTAATGTGGGAGAATAAACGGGAATAAGTGTTAAGATATAGGTATGTGCTTTTAGATCTATCTCAACACGGGGCCAATGTAAAGGGGCCCAAAAGGGAGATGGTCTATCAAAGAGCAAGGCTAACCAATGGAGCATAAGACCTTAGGGTTAGCTTCATTGAAGACCTCCAATAAATGTGTGTAAAAGTCCTTTTGACCTTAAGTAAGCTAGGGCTGAGCTTGAGGTGGGAACCCGGCCCAAGCTCGAGGTGCTTGTCCTGCTTGAGGTGCTTGTCATGCTTGAGGTGTTTTTCATGCTTGAGGTGCTTGATTAAGATGCTTGAGGTGCTTGACTGGCTCCATGCTTGAGGTGCTTGACTTGCTGCATGATTAAAGTACTTGAGGTGCCTTGAGAAGCTTGCCTGAGATGCTTGTGGGAACCCCCCCTAGTTCAAGTGCTTTGTCATGCTTGGTGAGTAAGGTGCTTGATCACCTAAAAGTCAAAAGCATTCCTACAAGAGGGGGGGCGAGCCCTTTTCCTAGGGCCTAGAGAGAGAACACCCACTCACACACACAAGGGAAGCCCATCTTGAAGAGGCAGCAAGGACACATGTCAGGCCCCTACCCATGTTACCTTCATGTGTTGCTTGAAGCCTATTGGCTAGGCTTCAAAGGGGTCCAATGATAAATTACATGAATTATCTAATTGTTTTAGCATTTATCAAGTCCTCTCTCTCAAAGGGGAAAGGGGGACACTTGTCCCAAGGCTACCCATGTTGCTTGTAATGGCTCCTTCTTGTGATTGGCTAGGCCTGGAGGGGTCCAATGAGCTTCAGGCATGAGCTACAAGGGGGGGTCGACCCAAGCAAGCTAGGGGGGTGCCTAGGGGGTATACTCACCCACACACACTCACAAGCACTCTCATTGTGTGATATGCAAAGTGCAAGAGCTCCCTCTCCAAGCAAGTAGAGGTTGAGAGCCTACACCAACACTCTTGGCTATGGAGTGCAAATCCAACCAAGAGCCATGCTTCAATGCTTAAGCTTGCCATCTCCTTCTTCTTCATTACTATGCTATTATGTATGCTAGCAACAAGAGTATGATAAGTGAGGAACTAATTCTTTCTCCTACGAAATGTTTCTTCTTCCTCTTCCCTACCCTCATTCCCTGCTAGCTCTCTCCACCTTCGAAGGTGTTTGAGGTCTTGGGACTGAGGATTGGGATAGTTAAAGCTTTCTTCAAGTTTATGTTATGTTTGTGGTGCATGAAGCCTTCCATCTTCATGGCATCACCTAGGTCACAAGGAACACAAAGACTGTATTGTAACAAGTCTCTCTTTATGGGAGAAATCATAATACAAATGCCTATTGGAGGGGGGACCGGCTCCACATAAATCCGGTCCTCAATTGTTGTCATGTTCTCTAAACTCTCTCTCTTGCAAAAGTATTGTCTATGCCAAGTTAACTAATTGCTATGATTATGTTGCTATCTTCAATTATGTATACCCGCTATGCTCACAAAATAATTTCTTGAAAGTACTCTCATTAAATTCCGCTATTCTCAAATTGAATAGGCAAATTCCATTACATTTAGTGGTTTGTAGTCAACACAGACCCTCCACTTACCATTCTTCTTAGGTGTCACTACTACGGTGTCGAGAAATTTGCGGTCTTGCCAGGAAAGCACCGGGCTTATGGTTGTGAGAGTTTGTGAGAGAACTCAACAAAAAATATATGAAGGAGTTAAACCATAGATGCCATGAAGACTAGGGTTTGGAAAGAAGTGCAATCAAAGAAGACTCACTCTTTCTCTCTTGCATTCACACACACAAAGAAAGAACGCAAAAGAGAATGTCAAAACAATACGAAGATGAAAACATCAAGGCTATGGTCATATCGTATCATGGGTAATATGAAAGGGTTAATGGATGAGTTAATGGCATTCAATCTTGGCTGACCAAATAGGCTACGAATTGTTCTTTGGAATTGTAGTTTTGTGCTTACCATAATATATATATTTTGTCTAGTGATTGGGATTAATTGTGTGTACAAATCCTCTTGGTTCATAGCAAGATAACTACGCTTACATCAAAAGAAAAATTATAGTCTATGAGAGGTAGTATGATGGGATCCGGTGATAGAAGTATTTCATTAAGCCTTTCTGGGCCAAAGAGAAACACTATACGTTGTTGAAAGTGTATTTTTCGGCTAATCCATACGTTAATTCTAATAGATCGTACAGAGTGAAAGCGATAGAAATGATCATCATGTGGGTTATTCATCTAGGATAGTATGTGAGAAATGTAGATATGAGAGAAGTGAAGAGATGAGAAGTTTCCCTCCCAAGCCCTATTCTTGCCCGTAGGCAATAAGGATACTGCGGGGAGAGATGTACCTGTAGCAAAGAGAACCTAGAGAGGATGAATTACTAAGAATGAGAGAGATAGGCTTGGTTAAGGAGATGAGATTAGATACATATATATATATATATATATATATGTTGGATTAGAGATGAAAATGAAAACAACAAGAAATCAAGAAAACATCAATGTAGAACACAACTTACTTGAAACCCTTCGGCACCATTATTGATGGGAGAGAGAAGAAGAGTGGAGAATTCCACTTTGATTGATACACCAAGTGTAAGACCTTCTTTGATTAGATTTGATCTTCCAAGGTTAGCTTGTTGCAAGAATGGCTAGTCTCCCTCTAGGAGAAAGTGTAGGCTTGGGCTTATGTTAATGGCTAAGTACAATTAGGCATTACTACTCACTCCCTCGAGAATTCCTCTCATCAATGGCTTGAATGCTTGAGTTTCTTCCAAGGAAGAAGAGGTCCCCTTTTATAGGTGAAGGGAACCCACAAGGGTTTACACAAGAAGAGAGGAGCCAGTGTGAACAGAAATTGGAAAAGTTGGAAATGAGCTGTCCCTGCATGATGTGGGCAGACTAGGGTCCAGTATTTTGATCATATCTCCTCAACCGTAGCTCCAAATAAAAAAGTAAAAATATGGGCAGAAACTTCAGCTTATTAGCTACGATTTTCATTTTAAAATCATTTTCCAATTCGGATTGGAACCTTGTGTAAAAAATTCATCAAAATAGGGTCCATTTATGGCAGCAAAAGTCTTCATGTGGTCTCCTTAGCCTTGAATTTCATTTAATTCCAAAGGACACCTTATGCCATATGAAAGCATGACATTGCTCCTTGACAAAGTTTTGTAATCATGCTTGCAATAATGCATTAAAATAAGTGTATCTTTGAAATCATGCCACCTAGTGTCCCACTAGGATTTGATTCTCTCCTAGTAGCTATTTAAAAAGAAATATAAGAAAAGTATAAAAAATACATAGAATATATATATATATATTGGAGTTTACCCTAGATATAGGATCTAGCTAGGGTGTGAGATGATAATGAAATAGTAGAAATAAAGAATCAATGCTTTTTGCCCCAAGTTAATAAGTCGGAGCTATTGATGCTTTTCCCATAGTATTTTCTGATGGTAAAGTAAGGATATGTTACCCTTGAGAAAAATAATAGGATGAGATAGAAGGCTTATTATTATACTTAAATATGCATATGTACACTATAGGAAATATAATTATGTATCTAAAAAAAATACAAGATAGATCTTGTAGCATGCGTTCCCACTATGTACGTGTCACAGCACGACATCCACCCCCTCTAAACCTGCACATCCTCCGGTATGTGCCACATTGTCTCTTTGTAAGATTAGACCTCTTGTACATTTTCCTTGTCTTCTTCTTCACTGGATGATTCCAGAGCTTCATGTTCACTTCGATCTTCACCTGTGTTTTTCTCTTCTTCCTCATCCATATCTTCTAGATCATTGTCTCCTCTTCTCTTAAACATTTTAATCCTTTTTCCTGCAATGGGAATCTTTACTTCTGTACCATCTAGTTCAGACAAGCTGTAAGTAGCATTTTCATGCACATGCTTTACAACATACGGTCCAAACCATCTTTTTGAGAACTTACGCATGACTGTATGCTGGTTATCAAGGCTACTATCATACACTAAAACCCAGTCACCTTTGTCAATTGCTTTGCTCCTAAGTCGATGTCGCTTATCAAAATAGTCCTTGTTTTTCAACCTTGCATTTTTGAGTCGTTCTTTTGCAGCTTCAATGTCTCCAGGTCTTCTCTCTAGCTGCCTTATACGCAGTGCAAGGAGATCTTCCCTACTAAGCCCCTCTTGCCAAGGTAGTACATTCCATGTAGGAATTGTATCTTCAATCGGCATCACTGGCTTTTGACCATACATTAGCTCCGCAGGCATGTAGCCAGTTACTGAGCTATGTGTTGTACGATCAGCCCATAAAGCATATGGTAACAGTTTTGGCCACTCACCAACTCTTCCTTCGCAAGCCTTGGCCAAAGCTTTGATGATAGGAGGATGCCCTCTTTCACTCTTTCCATTGCCTTCAGGGTTGTAAGCTGTAGTAAGAGAAAGCTTGATCCCTAATCTAGAAAAGAACTCCCTTGCTTCTTCGGCATCCAGTTCACCTCGATCTGCAGTGATTTTTCCCACACAACCATAACGACAAATCACCTCATCAAGAAGGAATTTTCACACAGCTTCTGTGGTCTTAGCTCTTAATGCTCTTCCTTCAACCTGGTTAGTTAGGTCCTCTCGTGCAAGAACCAAGTATCTCATCTGCCAGAGTCCTAAAGGCATCGTGACTAGATCCACAACCCATTTATAGTGCATGGCTAGTGGATATGTAGGGTGCAATCCATCACGATGTCGAACATTTGAATACATTTGACAAGTTACACATGACTCTACAAACTGAGATACATCTTTATACATACCCTTCCACCAGTATTTTTCTTTCAACTTGGAGAAGGTTTCCCACACACCCCTGTGTCCAGCCCATAGACTCTCATGAAACTCTTGCATGAGCTTTACTTGAGTCTCTTTTTTACATATAACCCGTTGTGGTGTAGCACCCTTTTGCTTAGGATGCTTCCACAAGTAACCATCCCTTAAAAAGTACCCATATGCTTTCCTGCGTATCCTCTTGAATTCTTGTTCAGACCAATCATCTTGTTTTGTTAGAGTACTCAAGTACCTTCCAATAGAAAGCCAATCACCTTCATAAAGATCTTTCAAGAACAATTCAAGTGAATTAGTCATGCAGACATTGTTACCTTTGACATGAGAGATAGAATAGAATTTTGTGCCTACATCATCTCCCTCATCAATCATTTGTGACTCATCTTCATACCTTGCCCTTGATAGCATATCTGCCACTGTATTGTCTTTACCTGCAATGTGCTTAAACTCGAGATTTAAGGACTTAATGTAGGCAATCCACCGCAACATAGCAATGTCTGGTGTTGAGCAGCTTGTAATCATCCCAAGAAGTGGTAGACAATCTGTTTCTACAAACACACATGCACCAATTAGGTACTCTTTTCCACTTTTCAAGGCTGTAACCATACCCCATAACTCTCTCTTTATCTGTGGATAGTTTCTTTGGCGAGCACTTAGTACCTTTGCTCCAAATCTTACCATATACCTGTGTCCTTCTTTGTCATCTTGCCCTATTGCCCATCCAATCCCTGTAGGACTGGTATCTACTGTCACAATCACTGGCCTTTGACACTCATAGTCTACCTTTCTCAAAGTCGTTGCTGACTGGAGTAACTCCTTTAGCTTTTTCATGGATTTTACATGTGCTTCTGTCCATTTAAACTTTTGATTCTTTCTAAGCAGCTGATAAAGAGGATCAGCTACATGTGCATAATGTGGAATCCAAATAACATAGAAAACACATGCTCCCAGAAACCTTCTAACCTCAGTGATGCTAGTGCATGTTTCTTTCATTCTTTGGATGGCATCTACCTTTGATGGACAAGGTTTCCTACCATATGGCCCGCACATGTACCCCACAATGAGCACTTCATTGACACCAAACATAGACTTTTTCCCTGACAATGTAAGATTGACTTCTTCCAACCTAGACAAAATTTTATCACAATCATTTATGTGATTTACCACAAACCTGCGACATCCCTTGAGATCCAAAGCTTCAACTTTGTCACTTTCTTCACATCCTTTGATAGGCAAATCATCAATGAAAGGCATTGTGATGTGAGGAATAAAGTCACATAAGACCTTATTCATCCCATTCATCATATGTGCAACCGAGTTGGTTGCTCCCTGTGGCAAGGTACACATCCTTACCAAACCCAAAGGTGTCCTCATGGTTGTCAAGTCTCTGCTTTCGATTGCAAGCTGAAATTGATCATACCCTGAGTAGAGATCCCCCATTGAGTAGATTGCTCTCCCTGCAAACGCCTCTGCAAATTCATCCACAATTGGACCTGTACCTACATTTCTAATTGTCACCTTGTTCATTGGTTGCATATCTTGGATGAAGCGTAGAGAACCATTCTTCTTTGGAACTGTGAACCACCTGTTTGAGTATGGAGCACAAGAAGGCTCCAAGATTCCCATTTTGATTTTCTCATTCAGTAGCTCTACTAACTTTGGCAAATGAGCCTTTGGAACCGGAATAGGCCGCAGATTCCAAGGCACATGAGGTATTGTGAAAATTACCATAGGAGCTACAATATAAGGATCAACACATCCTATCTCATGTGGCTCAAATGCAAAAGCCTTACCATGCTTTGAAAGCATTTCTTTGAAGCACTTTGTCTCCTCCTGTGTTAGAAAGTCCTCGCAACCAATCTGCAACTCTTGGAAAGACTCCTTTGTGAAGGTATGCCCGATCTTTTTAGGATTCCGTAAACTTGGTTGTAAAGAAGCCTGTTCAATCTTTTCCCTGCTGTTGGGTGGTAAGGGTGAAGTTACTTGTTTCACCTTCTTTGCTACACTCTTGTATTTAGTTTCAACATGGACTTCTGGGCCAACTGTTTGGCTTTCTTTAAAGGCTTCTATTACTTGATACATTTCCATAGAGCAAACTTCCACAACTTCATTTTCAAGATGCAAACTAAACCTCATTATAGCATCAAGCTCACCCATAGTATCTACAAAAGAAACTTGTTCACACAAACCCAAAACATTTTCAGTAGGCTCTAGCAACCCACTCTTTTTCATGCCTATTTGTACATTATGCACATATTGCTTCTCACATCTCTTCAAATCTTCAAGTTTTGTAAAACATACTGATCCATTCTTTGTTACCAAGGAGCTCGTTGAAAATGCTTCACCTATTTTTGGATCAAGCGAGACCCTTTTTCTTTCTGTACCACTGCAATCCCGCTTTACAATGGTACTTGGCCAAAACCCATCATTTCTCTATGATCATGAAGCTCTTTGCTCACCTTTGGTAGAGGATGTTCTCTGAGGTTGTCACGATTTCTTTCATAATTTACACAAACTGTGAGGAATTGGACAGTACGTTTACCATCTTTGCTACGTATCCTAGCATATGCTGAACCATCGTCCATTACCTTTGTTTCCATTCGAACTCCCACAATGTAGGGCTGTCCAAGGATGAGATGATATGAAGATGTATCCTGTACAAAGAAGTTTTGGTCAATCTTTACATCACCTATTGTTACCTTCACACCTGGACATGCTGCATACAATTCACCAGATGAATTGTTTGCCACTTTTACCATCCAGCCATGATCTGTGTCCATCGGCCATTTGCACTTGTTGTAGAGACTCTTTGACATTATGTTTATTTCTGAACCATGGTCAATCAAGGCAACAAATGGCTCTTCAAGATCACCTACCTTGACCAAAGTTTCTGTAGTAGCCCTTGCCCAATGACTTCGTGAATAGTAACTCCTAGGAATATCTTCAACTTCTTCATCATCATTTGAGAAATACACTTGCTTCACTCTCCCACTAGATTGGTAGCATCCTACCACAGCTCCATCATTCTCCTTATTTTGCAGTTGCATCCCTTGTGTCTTTGAGGTTTCCCCTTCAACTTGTGGATGAGAAACTTCAGCAAGGGTTTGCCTCTTTCTCTTGATGATGTCAATGATCTCCTCATGGAATTCACGCTTTGCAATGCCAAGAACTTCTCCCAGAGTAAACTCAATCTTGCTATTCAAGATCCTTTCCTCCAAGACTTTCTTTAAATCTGTAGCAACCTCAATATCAGATTGTAGTTTATAAGTTGGGCCTTTTGTCTTACCTTTCGTTGGCTCTTTCTTCTTTCCTGTTGTAGACTCCTCCATGAGTACTTCAGGTGGAGATGCTCCTTGTATTGAGGGTGTTTGAGAAGGCATTGAGTCGCTTCTTCCCCCACTTCTAGAAGCTCTTTTTGATGGTCCTTCATCAGCATTCTCACGTCTGCGCTTCTCTTCTACAATTGCCTCATTTTGTTGGCATTTTGTAATGTAGGCATGCACTGACAATGAGTCCACTGGATCATTCCATCCTGTTTCTAGACGTATGCAATCACCTGCTTCATGTAGAATCTCTTTTGTAAGCTTTTCCTTTTTAGCTAATTGCATGACATTTGGCCAAATTTGACCATGATGGTCACTCACTTCTTCATCACAAAAATGCTCAATTTTGACTCCATAAGTAGCTGCCTCAACTGAACAGGTGGCATGCTTGGTTGCCATATCTTCAACTAAGGTTTGCATTCCCCCCTTCCCAAAGTTAGTTCTCAAGGGTAGACCTGTCTCTCTTAAGTGGATTTTACCATCCTTAAAAAAGACAACATCTTTTGACAAAGCATCACTAAAATCATCACAATCCCTTCTTACATGGTTTGTACTATCACACCAAATACATCTATTAACAAACCCTTCTTTGGGCTGTTGTCTTTGCCGAGGAAGTGGCCCTAATGGTTGGACTTTTTCTTCAAGCTTTGCAAACTTCACCTTCAAGTCACGCATTCCCTTCACAAGCTCATCTAGCATGGACTCATCAAACTTAGGAGCGATAAAAGTAGGCTTTACCATTTTGTCAGAAGTTGAGGTGGAAGGACTTGTAGTGTTTACTACCATCTTGTCCCTTCTTCTTTGTCGTTTGGCAAGCAGTGAGACAGCACCTTCAACCTCATTCCAGTCGGTCTTTAGTCCTTGCTCAGCATCTTTATCTTCAAGAAGAAGCTCCAAATTTTCTTGAAACTCTTTACCTGCAGCTTGTAAGAAAAGATCTGTCTTCTCTACATCTAGTGTGGCCCTTTCTGTCCTAGTGAGTTGTGCATAGCGCCGCTCAAATTCCCTAAGTAGCTCTGTTATTGATAGTCCTTGCTTTGGCTTGACTACCCATTCTAAGAATATCCTTTTGGTCACTCTCTCAGAGTCCTCCATGAAATATTCCTCCTTTAAAGCTACTTTGAGTTCTTCCCAATTTCTCCCATGCCCATCTTTAATTGCCCTAACATGCTCCCTAATTTCTGGAGCAACAACTAGCTCAAAGCTTTGAATCATCTCACCTTCTGACACGCGATGCAGCTCCATCTCCTTCACATACTCGCTTAAGTACTTGGTTACATCTTTGCCATTGAACTGATCCATTCTGTTGACGACCGCTTGTATGGCCTTCGTTGCTGAAATCTCCCTTCTTTAATTAGCATGTTGTTGTTGCATGAACATTGCAAATGCTTGAAACATTTGCATTGTTACTGGGTCAAAATGCATACCCTGTTGCTCAACATGATCACCCATGGTTACCCACAAACTCTCACCCTAGCAGATTCGCGTCGGGTTCACCAAAAATATGTCGAGAAATTTGCGGTCTTGCCAGGAAAGCACCGGGCTTATGGCTGTGAGAGTTTGTGAGAGAACTCAACAAAAACTATATGAAGGAGTTAAACCATAGATGCCATGAAGACTAGGGTTTGGAAAGAAGTGCAATCAAAGAAGACTCACTCTTTCTCTCTTGCATTCACACACACAAAGAAAGAACGCAAAAGAGAATGTCAAAACAATACGAAGATGAAAACATCAAAGCTATGGTCATATCGTATCATGGGTAATATGAAAGGGTTAATAGATGAGTTAATGGCATTCAATCTTGGCTGACCAAATAGGCTACGAATTGTTCTTTGGAATTGTAGTTTTGTGCTTACCATAATATATATATTTTGTCTAGTGATTGGGATTAATTGTGTGTACAAATCCTCTTGGTTCATAGCAAGATAACTACGCTTACATCAAAAGAAAAATTATAGTCTATGAGAGGTAGTATGATAGGATCCGGTGATAGAAGTATTTCATTAAGCCTTTCTGGGCCAAAGAGAAACACTATACGTTGTTGAAAGTGTATTTTTCGGCTAATCCATATGTTAATTCTAATAGATCGTACAGAGTGAAAGCGATAGAAATGATCATCATGTGGGTTATTCATCTAGGATAGTATGTGAGAAATGTAGATATGAGAGAAGTGAAGAGATGAGAAGTTTCCCTCCCAAGCCCTATTCTTGCCCGTAGGCAATAAGGATACTGCGGGGAGAGATGTACCTGTAGCAAAGAGAACCTAGAGAGGATGAATTACTAAGAATGAGAGAGATAGGCTTGGTTAAGGAGATGAGATTAGATACATATATATATATATATATATATATATATATGTTGGATTAGAGATGAAAATGAAAACAACAAGAAATCAAGAAAACATCAATGTAGAACACAACTTACTTGAAACCCTTCGGCACCATTATTGATGGGAGAGAGAAGAAGAGTGGAGAATTCCACTTTGATTGATACACCAAGTGTAAGACCTTCTTTGATTAGAGTTGATCTTCCAAGGTTAGCTTGTTGTAAGAATGGCTAGTCTCCCTCTAGGAGAAAGTGTAGGCTTGGGCTTATGTTAATGGCTAAGTACAATTAGGCATTACTACTCACTCCCTCGAGAATTCCTCTCATCAATGGCTTGAATGCTTGAGTTTCTTCCAAGGAAGAAGAGGTCCCCTTTTATAGGTGAAGGGAACCCACAAGGGTTTACACAAGAAGAGAGGAGCCAGTGTGAACAGGAATTGGAAAAGTTGGAAATGAGCTGTCCCTGCATGATGTGGGCAGACTGGGGTCCAGTATTTTGATCATATCTCCTCAACCGTATCTCCAAATAAAAAAGTAAAAATATGGGCAGAAACTTCAGCTCATTAGCTACGATTTTCATTTTAAAATCATTTTCCAATTCGGATTGGAACCTTGTGTAAAAAATTCATCAAAATAGGGTCCATTTATGGCAGCAAAAGTCTTCATGTGGTCTCCTTAGCCTTGACTTTCATTTAATTCCAAAGGACACCTCATGCCATATGAAAGCATGACATTGCTCCTTGACAAAGTTTTGTAATCATGCTTGCAATAATGCATTAAAATAAGTGTATCTTTGAAATCATGCCACCTAGTGTCCCACTAGGATTTGATTCTCTCCTAGTAGCTATTTAAAAAGAAATATAAGAAAAGTATAAAAAATACATAGAATATATATATATATATTGGAGTTTACCCTAGATATAGGATCTAGCTAGGGTGTGAGATGATAATGAAATAGTAGAAATAAAGAATCAATGCTTTTTGCCCCAAGTTAAAGAGACGGAGCTATTGATGCTTTTCCCATAGTATTTTCTGATGGTAAAGTAAGGATATGTTACCCTTGAGAAAAATAATAGGATGAGATAGAAGGCTTATTATTATACTTAAATATGCATATGTACACTATAGGAAATATAATTATGTATCTAAAAAAAATACAAGATAGATCTTGTAGCATGCGTTCCCACTATGTACGTTCCTTACCTCGATAAGGAGTGCCTTTTCTTGTATGACCCCCAACCGTTGTAGCTTTTGTACAATTGGTTTTACCCCTTCCTTCAGCTTAATATGATGTTCCACTACTGTAATACCTGTGATTCTTTCGTAGTTGTCAATGAAAAGGTCAGGAAATCCCATCAACATTTGCAAAAATTTATCTTTCTCTTCAATTGTTAACTTTATAGACAACATACTCTTCAACCTACTTTCTCCTAGGCTAGATGATTTACTTTCCTCTTTGTTGCTTTGCCCTTCTGGTGGCCGGTCGCCAGTTGTGCTTACCCTTTGTAGATCCTTCATGATGATACCCATCACATCAATGGAAATGTCTCTTTCGTCGATGGATGTGGTCTCCTCCTCAGAAGTGGAAGACTCACTAGTGGTTTCATTTGCTGATGTCTCTAGGTCCATTTGCTTCTGCTTGCCAGTCTTCATGTCGTAGTAGATTGTCTCCCCTTTCTTACTAGTCATGCGTAAAGGCCAGTGCCCCAGTCCTTCTTTGACTTCATGGCCATCAACCATGGCCTTCCCAAGATTAATGAATAGCCCTCCCCCTTAGTAGGCATCACAAAAACATCTACTTCTACCTCAGTGTTGAAAGCTTTTATCTTCACAGCACTTACCACACCTGCACATTTTACTTTTACGTTGTTTGCCATCTTTGCCTTGCAAGGAGAAGGCCTGTCAACCTCAAGCCCCAGTCGAAGCATCATAGCTTCACTCATTACACAAATTTGTGCACCTCCATCAATGTAGGTGTTTCCAACTCTCTTACACTTTATGTTGATGTCGACAATTGGATGGATGTCATCCATGTTGCAACCCAAAATTGCTCTGCTACCTTTGCTTTGGAGTGCCTTATACTTACCATTTTGGAACATTTTCGCCTTAACTTTGGTGCGAGATAGCAGTTGTGGCCATGCAATCTTTGGTCCTTGCTTTGACACATCCAATGTTAGATCATAGAGCCTAGAACTTTCCCCCAATTGGAAGTTGGTGATGCCTATTTTCCGTTGTGGCCTTGATGGCCTCTTGCTAGTCTCTCCTTTCATGCTTCTCTCATTATCAGATTGTGTAGCTTTCTCCCTCCTAGCTCTCTTTACAGTCATGGCTTCAAATGGTTCTACAAAGGTTACCTTCTCCTTACCCTTATCCCTCTCCTTTAGTCTGGGTGGATCCACTACTACGGCCTTTCCTTTCTCTTCTAACCTTATGATGTTTACAAGGAGATCAGGTGGTGGTGCTGGTGGAAGAGGTGGAATGGGTGCTTGTGGTGGTGCCTGGGGTGGACGTAGAATTTGTGTTGGTGGGGCTGGTGCTTAGGGTGGGGGTGTTCTCTCTCTAGGGGGTGACAGTTGGTTTCTCCTACCTCCTCTATTATAGTTTTGTCGTGGTTTGGGACAATAGTACATACTGTGACCATTTTCTTCGAAGTTGTAGCAGTGATACTCCCTGTTTTGTCGTCGTGCTCTTCCCGGGTCTTGATATCTTTCATGATTCCTTCCTTGCTATATCAAGTGGACAAACAAATTTTGCAGTTGGTCATTAATGTGGGCCAACATATCTTGTTGGTCATTTCTTACCCCAAGAGCCGGTGATGGTGGAGGAATGGTGGTTGTTGTGGTTGTTGGTCGATGCGATGTTCCTGCTTCTGTTGACTCGGTTTCTTTGGCTTTCATCCGCAGCTTCTTGTCCTTAAGGTGAGCAATCTCCACGGCTAACTCATACGTAGCCGGGAATCTACCCTTCACCTTCTCCTTGAGAAGCGGCCATAAGCCATGTGTGAACAGGTCCTTTTTTAGGAAATCGGGTGCAGCTTCCCATTTTGCCAGTGACTCAACCCACCGTTCCCACAAATCCACAAACTTGGACTCATAGGTGGCATATTCTAAAAGACCCTCTTGCTTCAAGTCTCTCAACTTGTCCCACAGCTTCTCTGAAGTGGTACCTCCCCCAAAGCGCCTCTTTAAAGAAGTTTTTAAGGGTTCCCAGTCATCCTTACTTTCTTGTGGAAGTGCATTTTACCATGACCTAGCTTCTAGCTTCATGAGATGCTTAAAGATTCTAACCCGGGATTCATATGTATCTTTGTTGCTTACTACACATGCTACATCAAAGTCATCTAGGAAATCTGTTACCAAATCCTCCCTCTTCTTTTCTTTAAATGTTGGAAATGCTACACTTGCCATGATTACTGAGAGAGAGAGAGAGAGCTAGAAAGACACACTACTTAGCTTGCAATCAAAAGTTTTTTTTTCTTTACAAGGAGGCGTGTATACCCTTTTATACTAGAACATAGATTAAAATCTCAAACGGTACATTGCCTTGTACCAAAGGTAAGAGAAATGACTGATCTGATGCCAAAACCTCAAAGAAGCGCTCCCCACCCAGCATGGTGTCGATGGCGTGCTGGTAGTGAGCCTTCCAGTCCAGTATTACCTTGATTGAGCATACTCGTATCGGAATGTGTGATCTGCCTTGAGGTAAGTTGTACTGATTCATATGAAGCTTAGAGGTGCTTAGTCACTATCCAAGCTTGTGCGAGAGGGTGGTGTTCTTTCCTGAAACAAGCTCAGTGGATCCCTAGTCTCTCTAGTGAGAGCATGAGCATATGCTTCCATTATCTATGGTGCAGCATCAGGTGCGACTTGGAAACTGACTGTGATAATTACCTCGGTGACTTGAGTTACCCGATTCTCGAAGTAGAATAGTGTTGATTCTCTATTGTGTAGAGCTCCCAACATCTTTTGGTTGCACCTTCGGGCCCTCCCCTCATATGTGGGACAATGCTATGTGCCATGTGGCACTTCAAGGGGTGGCCATCCTCCCAAACTCCCAAATGTCCTTCAAACTTCCACAAAATCCTCAAGAAAATGTTTTTTTCCTCCTACTCCAAGGCCCTGCATCTTAATACCCACCAACCCAGTGATCAAACCATTGGAGCCCATTGAAAGTCCTCTTTGCTAGCTACGAGCTCTCCCATCTTGGTTGCACGTTGACTTTGCCAGATTTTTAACCAATGCGACAAAAACGGACAAAAATACGAGATTCCTCCCTGTTGACAACCGTCGTCAACTTCAACTTGCTATATCTTGCGGATCCGAACTCGGTTAAATGAGCCATCACTTCCTGCTGACTCCGTACAGTACATAACACATTCCAAACCCCTGTCAAGGCCCAAAACACTCCCATATGGCACGCTCTCCATTGCAATCAAACCGACTTATAATTGGCCCTTGGTAAACATTCAAACCCCTATAACTTGGCAATCGAGATCTGATTGTCGATCCGTAAAGACCGACATGCTCCATTATATGGCACGCTCAAAAAACTACTTTATTCGCCTAGAACCTGCAAAAGTAGACGACACCAGGAGCAAACCAAAAAAACTACCATATGTACAAGGCCCTTCTCTTGCCTGCTTCTACCAAACCTTAAGTGGGTTGCCCCACCCCCTGCATAGTCTGACCTCCTTGATCAAACACGTGGCTTTGGTCGCTTCCATCCATGTGCATCACCCTCTTATAGTTCTTTATCTATGCACGTAGCCATCTATGCACACAATATGCACACATCACTTTAGCACCTCTTTGAGCATCAGCCCACCTCCTTAACACATCTGGCTCTACCCTCACACCATCTAATCCAACAAACGCATTTGACCCTCCCTCCCAACCATGTAAAGTGGAGATGTCCTCAAGAGAACCACGTATCTAACGGGTAACATACTAGACAAATGCACCTACAAGTATACTTTTCAACCATGATTTGCATACCTCTTTAGAAATCTTGGACACAACCTACGAATCTCCTTCATATGTCATAGGACCCAACTGCCGCATGGGTTCCATCATTCACTCCATACTTTCCTTCACATCCTATTCAAATTCCATGCCAGCATCATCAAGCCCTTCTTCATCAATAGGCCCCTCAAGGTCAACCAGCACCTCTGTCTTGTCGTCTTCATCTGCTTGCTCTTCCAGATAGAGAATCATACTCTACCGCACTGCCCTGGTCTCCTTTCATAGCCAAGTATTTTTTTCTTTCATGGAAAAACTCCATACCTGTTGTACCATTGTAGCACATTCCACTGCAACTTCCACAAGCACATCCATTAACATGGCACCGCATAACATCTTTACCTTCATGTCCACTTATGTAGGCCCGCACTCCTCCACTTCGACTTCAACACGCACATCGATCGAAACTTTTTCCTTCTCCTCCAGCACATCTTTCATGTCATAAAATATAATATCTAGCTTTACCCAAATGATTTTCTCTTGTTAAACTGATCATTTAATATGGGAAGGTAAAAGGGGAATAAGAGCTAGAACATAGAAATGTGTTGATAGACCTAGCTCAACACGGGACAAAAGGAGAGATGGTTGCATATCGATAGGGGCTCAAAAGGAGATGGTCTACTGAAGGACAATGTGTTAAAAATGGAGCTTAAAATACCTTAGGGTTAGCTTCATTAAAGGCCTCCAAAGGTTAGTGTTTAAAGTCCTTAGGGTAAGCTAGGCATGTCCTTGAGATGGTTGTCGTGCTTGAGATGACTAAGGTGCTTGAGGTGCATGATGACTAAGGTGCTTATTGTGCTGATGACTAAGGTGCTTGAGGTGCTTGTCATGCTTGATGGCCAAGGATCTTGAGGTGAATGAAGTCAAAAGGGTGCCTACAAAGGAGGGGGCGAGCCCAAGAAGTAGGGGAGGAGAGAGAACACACATGCACCCTCTCAAGGGTCACCCCTTCCACAAGAGGCATATAGGACACATGTCAAGCCCGTAGCAAGGTTTCCCTCATAGTGTGCCTAAAGTCTATTGGTTGGCCTTTAAGGAGATCCAATGAGAACTTATATTAATTAACTAATTATCCAAGCATTATTCAAGACCTCTCTCTCAAAGGGCTAAGGAGGACATTTGTCCAAATGATACCTCTATTGCTAGTTATGACCAAGGCACTTGATTGGCTAAGCTTGGCAAGAGCCAATGAGGAGCAAGCATGAGTAGACAGTGAGAGGGGTCAAACAAGATGAGGAGGGAGGCTCTTTTTTTGTTCATTCTCTCCCACACACACTCTCCCATTGAAAGCTTCATCTCCTTCTCCAAGCTTGAGAAGTTGAGAGCCTACACCAACAACTCTTGGCTATGGAATGCAAATCCAACCAAGAGCTATGCTTCAAAGCAATGCTTGCTATCTTCTTTATCTCCATTGCTATTCTATGCTATGCTATGCCCTAAGAGTAACGATAAGTGAGGAGAATATTTCTTTCTCATATAATACTTCTTCTTCCTCTTTCCTTCCCTCACTCCCTGCTAGCTATCTCCACCTTTGAAGGTGTTTGAGGTCTTGGGATTGAGGCCACAAACAAGATAATGTTTTTGCAAAGTAGCTACGAGCATAAATTTGGTGCATGAAGTTACCATCTTCATTGCATCAACAAGGTCTCAAGGAACACAAAGCATGTATTGTACCAAGTCTCTTGTCATGGGAGAATCTATAATACAAAAGTCTTTAGGAGGGGGGACCGGCTCCAAGTAAATCCGGTCCTCAACTTTGTCAATTTCTCTAATTCTCTCTCTCTCTTTTACAATCATTGTTCATGCCAAGCTAATTAGGTATAATGTTCATTTTGCTACCTTTAATCAAGTGCTCTCCTTATTCTCTTAAAGAATTCGCGTAAGGAAATGCTCACTATTGTTACTTTAATTCCCCTACAATCAATGTTATAGCCATATTCCGTTACATTTGACATCTTTATCCACATGCAAGAGATCAAATTCTTCATACATTGAGCGGGATGAATCGGTTTTCCATGTCAGATTAGCATCCATAGAACTGCTATCATCTGCTCAAGGTTTGGGATTTCCTCCATCTTCATTGCTTCAACCACATCTACAAACTGCACCTTTTGATCCCTAGTATATTTTAATGGAGTTTGACCAACCATACCTGAGTTTTCATGTGCATCTTCTACCCGATCTAGAACCACTTGTCTTTTTTCACCATCAGAGCCGCTCCAACTGGCATCTTTGGCATAGAAACCATTCCATCTCTACGCAGCCATAGAATCATCGATTCCTCTCACACCAGCATATCCCTTTGCACCAACCTTGGCTTCACCTCCACCACTTCAACCTGCCTAGGCACCACCGCATTTGACAAACCATGCCTAGCTTGTTGCTTCTTCAATATCTTCTAGGTTTGGCCTCTCGTCAAATTAAACCCTTTTTACAAACATCATCGGCTTGTCCGCTTCGACTTTGTCTCTAACCTCTTCATGTACGCAGTCCAGAAACTTACTCAATTTCAAATAATCAACACTTTGTGCAGTTGTTGCCTCTATCAATTGTCTCTAAAGGGCTTCAAATTCCCACACAAATGTTTGAAAATCTCCATCTAGGCTTTGCTTTAGACCATCCAGTCTCTGCTCTACCTCATGCAACTACACATCCAGCATGTATCCGCGTTGAAAAGCTGTTTCCAAAGCTATCCAAGATGCCTTTTCTTCATTTTGCAATATGTTGTACCATCTTTTAGCTTTGCCATGAACTAATAGCAAAAAAACATGAACCGCGTTGGAGAGGGGGAATGGGGGAACACACCCACACAAACTTGCCCCTAAATAGCTTAGGGTATTCACAACAACCCTATCCTCTCGAAAAACATCTCCAAAAAACACTTTTCTGCTAGCAGACCACCACCTGCACACCTCTCAACATGACACACCCTCTACACGATCATAACTCAACACACACCCACAAATGCCATCATTTCCTTCATTCCCATGCACTCAAACACCACACTCTCTCTCTCTCTGTTTGCACACATGACCGTCTCGGAGGGGTGGGGGGACACACACATCGACAAACATCCAAAAACACCATGTACAAGAGAAAAAGAGAGAGGCAAAAAGCGAATCGACACGGCAAAAACAAAACACTTCAAGGGGTTTTTTCAATTATCCACAAAAAAAACTGGTACAACCTTCGTTACAACACCATAGCCGCACCTCAGCTTGCCAGAACATTGGCTCAACACACCCTTCCTTGCACCCGAGCATACACCTCTGTGGCAGGGACACAATGCCTCCTCTTTGACTCCTCGCTCCAAAGGAAAGACCCCTTCGTGGGCTCACCCCCCGCACGACAAAGCTCAAACGAAGAAGCAGCTCCTGAAGCTCTCGCCTTGCCCAAAAAAGGAAGTCCTCTCTTTTCTTTTTCTTTTGCACACATGCACCCCCTTTTTTTTCACTCCCAAGCGGCAATGACGGCGCCGTCGTTGCTCCCTTTCTTCTCTTTTTCTTTTTTCCCTACCTTCTAAAAAAAGCTCTTCTTTAGCAAATCCAATAGCTAAGCACCACTGTCTTTTGTAAATCTCACCCCACGCTTCTCCCCCCCCCCCCCCCCCCTCTTTAAGCTCCCTTCCCTTTCTTTTTTCCAAGTCCAGCCACTATTCTCATTTATGTTTAGAACTAAGGAGTTTCTTGGTGCATGCTTTCCACGCTGTCGGTGCTCTTGTGTGCTAGGATTCGCCAAATGCCCATCCCTTCAAGCCACACGAAACTCAGTTCTATTGGCTCCAAACACTAAAATTTTTGTTGCATTCCAACCACTTCTCCTTCGAACAACACTTCCAAAAAACCAAAAAAAAAACATCCGATTCCTTTCCTTCGTAATTGCCTGCCAACTTGAACTGGGTGGATCTTGGTACCCATAACTCTGATTGATGATCCATAAATTTTGGCCAACTCTTCACATCGCATGCAACCTTTGTAATTGCCTCTATGGCTTCATCATACCCAAAGATACACCTCTGTGACAGCGACACAGTGCCTCCTCTTTGACTCCTCACTCCAAAGGAAAGACCCCTTCGTGGGCTCACCCCCCACACGACAAAGCTCAAACGAAGAGCAGCTCCTGAAGCTCTCGCCTTGCCCAAAAAAAGAAGCCTCTCTTTTCTTTTGCTTTTGCACACATGTACCCTCTTTTTTTTTACTCCCAAGAGCCGTCGTTGCTCCCTTTCTTCTCCTTTTCTTTTTCCCCATACCTTCTAAAAAAGGCTCTTCTTTAGCAAATCCAATAGAGCCGAGCACCACTGTCTTTTGTAAATCTCACCCGACGCTTCTCCCCCCCCCTCCCCCCAACTCTTTCAGCTCCCTTTCCTTTTTTTTTCCAAATCCAGCCACCATTCTCATTTACATTTAGAATAAGGAGTTTCTTTGTGCATGCTTCCCACGTTGCCTGTGCTCTTGTGTGCTCGCATTCGCCAAATGCCCATCCTGTCAAGCCACACCGGAACTTGGTCCTATTGGCTCCAAACACTGAAAATTTTGTTGCATTCCAACCACTTCTTTGAAAAACACTTCCAAAAAACAAAAAAAACCACTCGATCCCTTTCCTTCGTAATTGCCTGCCAACTTGAACTTTGTGGATCTTGGTACCCATAACTTTAATCGATGTTCTGTAAATTTTGGCCAACTCTTCACATCGCATGCAACCTTCTAGAACCTTGGCAAGCTAAAACAAAACTCTTGTTGACATGCCTACCAATGCACCCCATTGAGCACACAACTGGCCTCCTTGAAAATTTTGTCGGCCCATAACTTGATCGTATGAGCTCTGAATGGTAATCCAAAAAGACTGGCATGCTCCACAACTCAAGCTTTACACACCTACTTGCATGTTCTAACTTGGACTACCTGCCCCCATCTGCCCTGCCCATTGGGAATCTGCAAGACCTTCTAAATTTAAACCCGCATACCCGCACACCGTGGCTCCATTTGACGAGCCATTTGGATGGACTCCTAGAGTATCTGGAAGAACACATTCTAGAGCACTAAGCCAGCATCTTGTGAACTTTGACCTGCCATCCCAATTAGCCCACTTTGTGGGCCTTCCTGGCCTAAAAGACCACCTTAAGCATACATTTTCGTTGTCATTGTCATGTCTGGGTCTCCCACACTGGCTTTAGCCCTTTACCATGCACATGTCGGCATACATACCATCATATAACATACTTCCCAGCACATACCAACTTTCGATGCACCATCATTTCCCACCCCCTAGTTGAATAGTTAGGTTCAACCACAGACATGTTTGTTGCACTTAAAAAAACTACAACACCAAACTAGCAACCAAAAGCACTCCAAAACCACAATCATGTGTACAAAATCTATCTTTTGTCACCCGCCGCACCTCCTCATATGGGTTTTGCTCAATCCCTTGCATTACAACATGATTACCACGTGAATCAAACACTTGGCTTTGGTCTCGCCTGTCCCGCAACAACCACTCATTATGTTGCATCCCAAGGCACACCCAATCATCCACATAATATGTCTATAGCATATCTCCACTGCTCCCAACATCCATAGGCATACTGCCCACTTTTAGAAAAACACCACCAAACACACTACCACTCTCCGAGTGCACATCATCATTCAGAGTGAACATACCATGCCCCCCTTCCCAACCATATAAAGCGACATCCTCCTCAAGAAAATCCTGTACATACTTGACAATCCATTGCAAAGATGCTTTTATAAGCATACCTTTCAACCACCACACACAAACCTCCTTTAAAAGTTTGGCCCCAACCTGGGAATCTCCACTGCTTATCATAGAGCGCACTTGTAGCATCAAAAGCTCCATCTTGGCTCCATTCTCTCCTCTTTACTTGCCATGCACTTGATTCAAGCATCCTCGGAACTTCCATACCATCCAGCTCATAGGGGTCCACCACCACCTCTTGCACATCAATCACTTATACCTGCTTTTCAAGCTTCTCCTCATCTACTGGCAGACAAAAAACAAAGCCACCTTTAACCTGTATCCTGTCTAAAGCCTTCTCAACAAGTACCTAAGATTCTTTATCCAGGTCAACCATCGGGTCATCAAAACCCCAATCAACCTCATCATCCAAGCATATCTGCTCAAAAGAGCTCGTATCTAAGGCATCTCCCGTGCAATCCATAGGTAAATTCAACTGCTCTTCCCTTTGATGAGCATCCAATACCTCTTGCTTGCCATCTTCTTCAACATGATCTTCTTCCTTAGCCACAACAACTCTCTCCTTCTTGGGAAGCCCATGTACTTGTTGTACAACTGAAGCACATTCTACAACTACCTTCACAAGCATCATCGTTAGCATGGTGCCGCACAACACCCTCATTTGCATGTCTTCATTTCCAAGCTCCGACACTCTTCCCTACTCTTCATTCATAGTGGTTGCCACCACATATTTTTATTTTCTAAACTCACCCTTCAATTATGCACTTAATATTTTTTGGAAGAATTTTTATTTTTTTTGAGATTGGGGAGACCTAATACTCTTATTTAGATTTAAAAGCAATAAATAAGAGATTTATATTAGAAAGATAAAAGTAACATTGCATATGAGATTAAAAATAATGTAAAAATGACCTTAGTTCTCAAGGAAATGACTAGGAAAATTGATCAATTTAAAGTTCTAAGTGTATAACCTAAGTGTAATACAAACAAATGGCTCCAAAGCGTGCTCGAATCCAAGCCGCTAATGATCATAAAGCTGGTAAGAGCAACATGGGAACTCCTACGAAACTTGCTATGGCTCCACCAATCGGTCCAATCGAAACTATGATACAAGTTAGTACTATAATTTCAAGTTATGTATTCATTGCATATGCGAGACCTGAGATATATTAATTACCTCAGGAAAACAAAACACGGACCAAAACCAAGGGGCTTAACCCCAAAAAACTATGACAAGGAAAGAATGTCTGGTTAAATTGTTTGCCATAGGAAAGAATGTATGTCCAATGCCTTCCGGTATGGTTTCCCTCGAGACTCTATACTTATTAGCGATGACAATAGATGGCAGTTGCCGAGGCGTCAGGTGATGTCCAGGGTGGCACAATTGATGCTGCGGTGAGAGTATACCCAGGATGGCCCAACTGGATATTGCAGTTATGTTTTGCCATGGTGTGAAGACGACGCCCGGGTTGGCACCGTTGTTATTGTGGCACGACTACGCCCAGGTGTTGGATAGGACCAATCCTTCACTATTGGTTCATGCACGTTGCTGCGTAGTAACTGAGCCAATGTCCGTTGGTTTTTCTTTCTCAAGATTGGAAACCTATCAAAGGTACTCCGCTCCTTGTAAGGGAGCAGGGACATCACATCATACCTGTTGGAAATATGCCAGCAAGAATGCACAAAGGGAGAAGATGAAGCAGTAGCTCAAGAGTACACAACACAAGAAATGGTATTACTACGTGCACTAACAAAAATATAAAGCTTTCCTTAGAATGAAGGACATATATGCAAGATGGTGGAAAAAAACCTAATGATGAGAGAAAAAGGTTCCTTCATAGTTCTAAGTTTGTTCACACACATCACTACCATAATATGATAACAACCCCTTAGGAGTAATGTGGTGAACATGAGCTAGCACTAAAAGATAGGGAAGTGACATACCATATGTGAACAATCTACAAAGGGGACAAAGGGGAGTAAGCCTAGAGCTTTGCAAAGACCTTCAAACTTCTCACATGAGGAAAAGCCTTTGTGAAATGATTAGTAGGGTTGTATTGTGTAAGTCAAGCTTGACCTATCTTGTGGAGACTCTCTCTCCCTAACAAAATGGTAATGTGTCTCAATGTGCATTGTGCAAGCATCAAACACTAGATTCCTCATAACTACCAAAGTAGTATCAATGAAGATTGTGGTGGCAGACTACTATGCAACACCCAAGTTGGTCAAAAGGTGTCTGAGTCAAACTCACACAGTGGTAGCTATGAAGGCTACCCTATACTCAAACTCTCAACTATTAGTGGCCATTGTCAGCCTCTTCTTGCTCAACCAAGGTAAACATGATGTGCCCATCATGCATTAGGAGAAAGTTGGAGTCACTTTTGGGCCTTTCAGTTCTAGAGAGAGAGTGGCACTCGACCAATGAGGAAGAGGCTAACGTTACGTTGAAAATCGACATTTTGGAGTCAAGCTCTTTTAAAAAAAGGGAGGAAATATTATTTTGGTTCATCAAATTGCACAATTTCATGCTTTCAAGGCATAAATGTCGTAAGTTGTACTAACTATGTGAAGTCGCGGAGCGGAGCGTGGGTCGACTCTCTCTCTCACACACACACACAGTGAGCTTACACAGTACAGTACGCAGAGAGATGTTAGAAGGGTTATCTCCCAAATCCTTAGTATTCACAAAGAATATGTTAGTATATACAAAGAGTTAGAGGTAAGTGAGTTAGGCGGGCGGCCGGCCATATCCGCATAAGAGGCCACTTGGGCTTTAATCCCAACAACCTCCCACTTAAAGTCCAATGTGGCACTTTAAGTAACTGTAAATCTATGAACATAAATGTACAAAGATTTACATGGCTGCCATCTATCCAATGCCCAATAACTCACGACAATGCACAAAGCCCTGTCCTGGAAGTCCCTTTGTGAGTAGATCAGCAGGATTGTCCTTGGTGTGGATCTTCAGCAGTTGTATCTGCTTGTCTTCAAGTACTTCCCTAATGAAGTGATACTTCACATCAATATGCTTAGTCTTCGAATGGAACACTGGATTCTTTGCCAATTGTATAGCACTTTGACTATCACAATATAACTCTGGCATATCTGCATTGATTCCCAAGTCTGCAACCAATCTACCAAGCCAAATAGCTTCTTTGCATGCCTCATTTGCTGCAACATACTCAGCTTCTGTAGTAGACTGCGTAACACAATCTTGTAATCGAGATCGCCATGATATGGCACCTCCAGCCAATGTAAAGACATAGCCTGATGTAGATCTCCTCTTATCCAAGTCTCCTGCATAATCTGAGTCAGTGTATCCTCTGACACTCAAATCCTGACTACCATAGCATATGCGCATACTCTTTGTATGTTTTAAGTATCTCATGATACCTTTCACTGCCTCCCAATGTTTCTTGCCGGGATTTGACATATATCTGCTAACCACTCCCACTGCAAATGCAATATCCGGACGTGTAGCAATCATTGCATACATCAAACTACCCACTGCAGACGCATATGGAATCTTATCCATTTCAGCCTTTTCTTCCTCAGACACAGGACAATCTTGTTTGCTAAGTTTCACATATGGTGGCAATGGAACACTCAATGCCTTTCCCTTCTGCATATTGAAACGTTGCAAAACCTTGTCAATATACTCTGTTTGAGATAACCAAATCAACTTCTTTGATCTGTCTCTCTCAATGCGCATACCAAGTATATGACTTGCCTCACCCATGTCTTTCATGTCAAACGATTTTGCCATCTTTGACTTCAAAGCTGAAATTTCTTCCAAGTGTTTGCCGGCAATCAACATGTCATCCACATACAAAATAAGGATCAGCCAACTGCCATCCTTAGCCTTCTTTGTATATAGACAGTGATCGAACTCACTACGTTTGTAGCCTTGAGAAAGCATAAACTGGTGGAACTTATGGTACCATGCCCTCGGTGATTGTTTTAAGCCATAAAGACTCTTTAACAACTGGCATACCAAATGTTCCATGCCTTTCTCAACAAACCCTTCTGGCTGCTGCATGTAAATTTCCACATCTAAATCACCATGCAAGAACGCTGTCTTGACATCCATTTGGTGCAACACCAAATCCAATATAGCAACCAATGCAAGAAAGCATCTCAATGTAGTCATCTTGACCACTGGAGAGAAGACTTCATCAAAGTCAATGCCTTGTTCTTGCTTAAAGCCCTTGGCAACAAGCCTTGCTTTGTACTTTGGCTGACTATCATGAGCGGTGATCTTATACCTGTAAACCCATTTACAAGGTAGAGCCTTTTTGCCCTGTGGTAATTTAACCAACTTCCATGTCTGGTTTTTATGCAGAGCTGTCATCTCTGACTGCATGGCCAACTGCCATTTTTTCGAGTCAACCACTTGTAATGCTTCCTTGTAACAAGATGGTTCTCCGCAATCTGTGAGCATGACATAATTTAGAGATGGCACATAACGATCAGGTGGTTTGGAGACACGCTCAGAACGTCTCACCACAACTGATTCTGCCTCTCTAGCCACTATAGGCTGTTCCTGAGCCTGACCATGCTGTCTTGATGTGCTAGCACTAGGTCCATCTTCCCTGAAGAAAACTCTTCTGATCTCCTCTGTCTTCTCTGGCTTAGAGTGAAACTTGGCTTCATTGAAATGCACATCATTGCTACGAATAAGCTTTCTGGACTCAGGATCCCAAAGCCGGTAACCCATCTCGCCCGATTCTCCGTAGCCAAGAAATATACACTTCTTGCTCTTTGGTTCTAACTTATTTCTGAACTCCTTAGGAATATGGCTATAAGCTTCACAACCAAAGACTCTGAGATGCTTATACGAAGGTGCCTTGCCTGTCCATAGCATCTCGGCCACTGCACTCTTATCCAGAACCCTACTAGGAGACCTGTTGATCAAATGGACTGCTGTAGCCACTGCTTCCGCCCAAAATCCATCAGGCAACTCAGCATTTGATAACATGCTTCTGACCTTCTCTTGTATGGTCCTATTCATACGTTCTGCAACCCCATTCTGTGAAGGATTATATGGTGCAGTAAGTTCCCGCTTAATCCCTTTTGCTTCACAAAAGTCTTGAAAAGCTTTGGAAACGTACTCTCCACCATTGTCAGTTCTCAAGCACTTCAGCTTCTGACCACTCTGATTCTCCACCAGCTGCAAGAATGTCTTAAAGACCTTGAGCACCTCATCCTTGTGCTTCAAGAAGTAAACCCATACTTTGCGAGAATAGTCATCTATGAATGTACAAAAGTACGCTGCTCCCCCTAGTGACAAACTAGGCATTGGTCCGCATAGGTCACTGTGTACAAGAGCTAACCGTTCGTCCCTACGATTCCTCTTTGATATGTGCGGTTCCTGTGTTTGCTTACCATAAACACAATGCTCACAAAACTCAAAATCTTGAAATGAAAAGCCAGGCAAATAACCATAATGAGAAAGTATTTCCATTCCTCTTTTTGACATATGTCCCAACCTACGATGCCACAGTGACACACTTGGCTGCTCAATCACATTAATTACATGGTTTTTAACCTCTGAAACATGTAAAGTGTACAGAGTTCCTGACTTGCTGCCATGTGCTACAGTCATCGAACCTTTGGAGATCTTCCAAGCGCTGTTCCCAAAAACTGTCACATAACCCGCATCATCCAACTTCCCTGTACTAATCAAGCTCTTTCGGATTGCTGGAACATGTCTGACATTCTTGAGCCATAAAGAAGAGCCATTCTGAAACTTCAACTGCACATCTCCCACTCCAAGTATGTCACAAACCTGCTCATTGCCAAGTCTGACATAATCTTTAGTAGCCACATATGATGTAAACCACTCTTTGTGCGGAGAAACATGTAAAGATGCCCCTGAGTCGATAATCCAATCACTCATAGCATGTCCATCCTCTGCAGTCAAGAAAACAGAATCAAGATTGCTTGTAAGGAAGATGTCACCACCTGCTATACCAGAATCACTGTCTGAACCAGATCCTGTGACATTCACCTCTTCAATCTTCACTGAACTCTTCTTTTCATCTTGCTCAGAACTCTTTGTTTTGCCTTTTTCTTGTTTCCACTTCGTACAGTCTCGCTTCATGTGACCCTTCTTGCCACAATGGTAGCATTCTATGTCATCCTTTGACTTCGAATCACGAGACTTACTTCGGTTTTGTGCCTTCTTACCCTTCTTCTCTTTAAACTGTTGTCTCCCTCGAACGACCAAAGCACTATTGCCTTTGCCTTTGTCAATGTTCTTCCTGTTCACTTCCTCTGTGAGCAAGCTGCCTTCTACATTGGCACTTGTAAGACCTTCTGGCGCGACAGAATTACTTAACGCTGTACGAAAAGTATCCCAACTGTCTGGCAAAGTGATTAAGAGAAACATAGCCTTCACTGAATCTGGAAAGACTATCTCTTGTGCTGTTAACTGGCTGAAAATTGAGTGAAATTCATTCAGATGATTTGACATGGCTGTCCCTTCCTTCATCTTCAAATCCACCAATTTCTTGAGCCAGTAAATCTGAGAAGCAGCACTTTGTTTCTCGTACATATCACATAGCTTTTGCCATACGCCATACGCTGTAGTCTCTTCTGCTACGTTGAAGTAAACATTTTCTGCCAGTGTCAGCATGATTGTGGAACAAGCTAACTCGTCAAGCTCTTCCCACTCATCTTCAGCCATACCTTCTGGTCTCTCCCCTTTGAGCTTCAGTGGCTTCACTTGTTTTTTCTGCACCAAAACCTGCCAAATCTGCTTCTTCCAGAATGGAAAGTTTGTGCCATCCAGCTTCTTTATGTTGTAAAGAGTCTCACTTTGAGAAGAAGTCATATCTGCCAAACTGTTTACTCCTGAGAAAAATCCGGCAGAGTTTCCCCTGTAAACTGGCCTCTGTACACAGTAAACAAGCTGTAATCAACAAGCTGAACACCTCTCCTCAGGAACTGTCAGTATTTTTGAAAATTTTTGACAGAGTCTCCCCTGTAAACTGAGCTCTGGGAACCAAAAGATAGCTCAAGAAACAATCATAAATAGCTGACCAATGACAAATCTAAAAAATCCCTGTAATATGCTGTCCTGTAAGCATACACTGTCTCCTCTCTGGGCGATGACAGAACCTGTATCTGTCTCAAGACTGAACCCTGAACAATGCCTCAACGGCCTGACGCATAAGATGCAATCCAGTGTCTACACAAAGTCATACATCCTAAGGGATAAAAGTCGCCGAAGAGGATGCGTGTAGAGGGGAACTCCAGCAACCTAATCCACCTCACACTGGGTAACCCAGCCCCCAGTGCTTGGCTTCAAAAAACCTCACACACGACCCTCTCAGATGGCTCAGCAAACTGCCCAGAACTAGCATACATCCTATAATAGACCAATCACTGTCCTATGACCGCTGCGGCGGTCTGTCTGCTAGCGTGACTCACAACTAGCAGACCCGCAATCACAGTACATCAATCTGCAATACATGCCAGTGGTGTCAAGCCGTCGTATGGCCACACCTCCCCTGGAACCTGGCAAGCACAAGAAGTAGCAATGCAGACTGCAATATATATATCTGATGATATATATGTGTACCTGGTCTATAGATGATGCTCTGAAGACGAATAAGTGATGTATGTCGATGTCGATATTGATGTCGACCACCTCCTGCTTGCCAATCTACACAAGACGGATTTCTTTGCGGCTGAAATCTATCTTCTGCTGTAGTGCTCAGAACGAAATTCTGAGGGCATAAACGGCTTCGAAAGGGGGGTAAAACCCCAGGTCGCCTGATGGAAACGCTCCCGGAACGCCGAGTGTGAATTTTCGAACTCCGGATCCAGAATCTGCCGGAAAAGTGCGCGCGCGCGCGATTGCGCAAATCCGCACTGAACCAAGGCTCTGATACCAATTGAAGTCGCGGAGCGGAGCGTGGGTCGACTCTCTCTCTCACACACACACACAGTGAGCTTACACAGTACAGTACGCAGAGAGATGTTAGAAGGGTTATCTCCCAAATCCTTAGTATTCACAAAGAATATGTTAGTATATACAAAGAGTTAAAGGTAAGTGAGTTAGGCGGGCGGCCGGCCATATCCGCATAAGAGGCCACTTGGGCTTTAATCCCAACACTATGTACCGAGGAATTTCAGAACTTTCATTGAAGACTCTAGATCTAGTATCTTTGTTCCCGTCCAAATATGACTTTGAGTAGCTCTACTTCCCTCTCAAAACTTCTTCCCTTTTTCATATTTGCGCTAACCTTTCTGTGTATTCATTCTACTGCACACCATGTCTACTTCTCGAAGGCCTAGCATTTTTAACAGTTATACTACAGACGATCAAGCATGGATTCCATCTCGAATAAGTATCGGAAGTTGGGTTCTACTGCAAACTAGGAGGAGGAAGTTGGGTTCTTCTCCCACACTAGGGTTTACAAAGAATGTTTCTTCCCAACAAGGTTGGAGGATTACAGGGAGTGACCCTAACATTTTTTTATCTCTCTAAAATGCCCATCACTTTCTTCACTCCAAACAAGCGTCTCTTGACGAGTCAGCTGTTGTAGAGGAAATATCACTTGGGAGAGTAAGTGTATGAATCTACTCAAATATCTTAGCTTTTGCAAGAAAGAGATTAATTGTTTGATGGAAGTTGGGGGAGGTAGATTTAGCAATGTTTCTATCTTTTTAGGATCTACCTCGATTCCATCAATGGACACTACATGCCCCAATAGTGTAACCTTGCTTTCCCCAATGTGACATTTGTCCTTGTTTAGTTGTCCACCCAGCTTAGCTAAACGAGTAAATCCTTCATCAATCTTGCCGAGATGCATACTTTTGGAGCTGTAAATACAAAAGTCATCTATGAAAACCCTTATGGACTTACCAAAGTAAGGTTGGAAGACCAGATTCATGAATCGTTGAAAGGTGGCTGGAGCGTTGGTGAGACCAAAAGGCATGACTCGAAATGCAAAACAGCCCCATGGTGTGATGAAAGTAGTCTTTTTCTGGTCCTCCTCTGCAATGCTTATTTGAAAGTAGCCGGAGTATCCATCACACACTGTGTATTGGTCATGGCCTGCTACTTCATTTAGAATCTCATCTTGAAATGGTACAGGGAAGTGGTCCCTTTTTGTTGCAGCATTTAGTGGCTTGTAATCCACGCACACTCGCCATTTACCATTCTTCTTTGGCCTCACCACTACTGGGGAGACCCATTCTAAATCTTCTACTGGGTATATGAATCCTGCTTCTAAGAGTCTCTTCACCTCGGACAACAGTGCATTTTGTTGCACAACTCCTAATCTTCTTAGTTTTTGTACTACTGGCTTGCTCCCTTCTTTTAGATGGATATGATGCTTCACTGCAGTGACACCTGTAATGTGAGTGTAATCAGAAATAAACAATGATGCATGCTTCTTGAGAACATTTACATAACCCTCCTTTTCTTCTTCCTTTATATCCTTGGATAACATCTTCTCTAGGTTGACATCCCACACATTCTCCATTTGGATCCTTGGGTTGTCTTCTGATGAGGTAGTTTCCTTTATGGTGACGCCCATGACTTCGAGAGTGCTATCACTCTCTTCACTTGAACTCTCTTCCTCGTCCATGGATGAGGAGCATCCACTTGAGCTCCACTCATCAGCTGACGTTTCTAGTTCAAGGTTCTCTTGTCGCCCATTCTTCAAGTTATAAACCACCTTCCGACTATGGCCACCCACTCGAGGCCTCAACTCCAAGTCTCCTGTTGCCCAATCTTGCCTAGCTCCTATACCCATGAGCCAAGGTCGTCCTAAAATAAGGGGGTATCCTTCTCCCTTTACTGGCATCACATAAGCATCAACCTCTGTAGTGATTCCAAAAACAAAAACTCTCAAAGCTTTCACTACACCCACACAAGTGATAGAGACATTATTGGCCATTTTTGCCCTAAAGTTTGATGATTCCATTACCTCTAAACCCAATTGATGCATTAGCTTTTATGTCATTACACAAACCTCTGCTCCACTGTCAATCTAAGTTTTTGGAATCCGTTGTCCCTTGATTTGAGCCTCCACCAAAAGCACTATATCCTTGAGACCATATGCTTTGATTACACTTACTAGCTTACTTCACTTTGCCCTCGTGCTCACCATTTTTGACCGTTGTCGTCGCAGCTTTGGGGAGATATGAAGTAGTTGTGGCCAAGTAATCTTTGGTCCTTGAGAACTCACATCAGCTGTCAAGTCATAAGGTTGTGTCCGAGATCCCATAGGGAAATCAGAGATAATTTGAGACCTAGTACGGGTCTTTCTCTTCTTGGCTTCATCTTTAGTTGCCCGAGATGTACTTGCTTCATTGCTTGCATCCTTGCTTGTTTCTTTACTTACTTCATCTTGGACATGCACACGCTTGATAGGCATTGTAGCCACTTCATCTATCTTCATCTTCCCTTTAGCTATTTCTTCCTGGTTGCTTCTACCCTTGAAGACCTCCTCCATCCTTATGATGCTCACATTTGGTTGAGTAGCAGGGGCTTGAGCTTGAGCACGAGGTGGCTGCAAAATTTGAGGTTGCGGTTGCTCTTGTGCTTGAGCTCTAGCACAGGGAGGACTTACTTGTTGTCGAGGACCTCTGACAGGGTAGTCATATCTTCTGGGATGAGGGCAATTATACATGCCGTGGCCATTTTCCCCATAATTGTAACACAACATTTCCCTTGCTTGACGTTGTATTGGTGGCCGATTCCCACCATTCCCCTCAATAGGCCTTCTTGCACCCTGCAAAAGATTTACTCTCAAACCCTCTAGCTGGTTTGTGAGATTGTTTATTTGTTGGAGCATATCTTCTTGTTGACCTCTATTGAGGTCTGGTGCATTAGGCACATTTGGAGGTACGTGAGAAGCTTCCATAGTTGTGATATTGCCTCCCAAAGCTAGCTGGCCAGCTTGGGCTTGATAGAGAATCTTTTGATTCTTTTCCCTAGCAATCCTTAAGGCATCTTCAAAAGTATTTGGAAATTTTCTCTTTACCTTCTCCCTTAGCAAGGGGTACAAACCTGAGATAAATCGATCCTTTTGGAGGCAATTGGGAGCTCGCTCACCAGGGTTTAGTGAGTCTGACCATTGCCCCCAAAGTTTCAGAAAACCTTCCTCATAGGTTGCATAACCATGAGGGTCAACTTGATGAAGGGCCAGAAGCCGTTGCCATAGTTCTTTTGCTGAATTGGCTTGTTGAAATCTTCGTAGGAAAGCCGCCTTCAATCCCTCCCAATCAACTCTTTGGGTTGGATCTAGAGCCTGGAACCATACCCTAGCTTCTTCTTTGAGCACCAAAGGAAAAGCTCTCAATTTCAATGCTTCGTCATCCCTCCCAGAGACAAGGAAAGCCATCTCCAAGTTATCCAAAAAATCCCCAGCATTTTCCCCACTACGCCCAAAAAAATTAGGGAAAGCCATCATAAAATGGGTTGCCTTCCTCTCAATACGGCACAAAGATGAAAACGTCTAGGCCCAAATCATATCTTATTAAGGGTAGAATAAATGGATTGATAGATGCATTAATCTCAGCTAGACGACGAGGGCCTAGTAAGTTCCTTATGATGTTTTGGAACCTAAGCTTTGTGCTAGCTATTATATGCACAGTTTGTCTAGCAAGAGGTTGGAAAGGTCCATATAAATCCCTATGATTCATGGAGTATGCTTAAAGCAAGATGAAGATGTGAACATCAAAAGATACATTATACTCCAAAATAGGAAATATTATAGGGTCAGGGGACAACAATATCTCTCTCAACCTCTCAGCTCCAAAATAGAAGACCAATCTTTGTTGGAAAAAAATCTTTCTATCAATGCGCACATTCACCCTTATATTCTGAACTGATTGAAAGTTGTAGAAAATGGGATTATTCATTGGTGCATTAAGTACAAACTTCCATGAAGCACTTCATTGAAGTTGAGCTCTCTTGGATCCCACCATTTGAGAGATGTGAAGAATTTGCTCACCAGTGATTAGCCTAGCTTTGGTGTGACCATCTTCAGCTTTGTAGAGTTCATAGGGTTCAATGGCTACCCTCTCAACCACCTTGAGCCTTCTTGCTAGTAGTAGTTGGAGTGCATCACCATATGTAGCCTCTTGCCAATACCGCACCCCATTGATGTGTAGCTCCCCCTCCAAAAACTTGTTAATACCCGAGTTTGAAAGTGCTTTCACCACCTGAAGTCGAGGCTTCAAAGGAAGTGTCTTCACACTAGCCATGAAGCACTCAACACAATGCTTTGACCTAGGGACTTGATGACTACAAAATTTTCCTTGAAGCAAAGAAGGGTGTATGTAGTTAACTCTCTTTACCCGCATACGTGCCGTTTGTCGATAAAGACACTTCTTTTCTCGAGCTTCTTGGGGAGACCATAGTGGAAGTCTCGGAGAATTTGATGGTCCTTCCTTCATAGGATTGACAGAGCGCTGCTTGAGAACTCCTCCGTGGGGGCACCAATTTATGACGAAGGAAATTTGGAATGGCGGCCTCTACACCAAAACAAACTCCATTGCGCCACAAGGGAAATGAGATGAGGGCACCACCTAGTCTTGGAAGCGTGGACTAGGACCGCTACACAAAGAGAGAGAGAGAGAGAGAGAGAGAGAGAGAGAGAGAGAGAGAGAGAGAGAGAGAGAGAACTATCACTATGAATGAAGCATTAACCTTAGTGTGTGTACAAGGAATGGATAACTTCAAGCACTCCCAACACAAATAGCATGTAGATTACTAAACAACAACTCAAGAATTAGCCAAAATCACATCAAGCACTCTCACACACACATAAAAGATCTCTCTTAATTAACATAAGTAAGAGGAGGGGAGGTTACTAGCATAAAACAATTTGCACTCTAGAATGTGCAAGAATAGAGTGAATGAATGAGCTTTATGGGCTCATGAGGGACATATGCAAAAACTAGGCATGCACATCCATGAGACACCTGAAATTAAGGTCAAGATGGCAAACAATAGCAAGGCTAGGTGCGTAGGCATTTGTAAAAATGTTTTTGTGGAGGCCTTTGGCATTAAGAAGGCAGTGGATTTCTATGTCATGTCTACCAAAGGAAATGGTTACCCATTTATCCTAGGGAGACCATGGCTAATGAAAATGCAAGCTTTGCAGGATGGGAGAGTGGAAAGCTAATTTGCAGGAACGACAATCATAAGAAGGTTGTCTTTGACATGAAGGAGCAACGCCAAGAGGAGCTCCATGAAGAATCATCTCAAAGTGAGACGGAGGAAGGCTGGACCGATAGCACTTCAGAAGGAGAAAGTAGCGGCAACATTACTGAAGAGGAATCTTCCATTGAAGTCATGGGGGTAAGGTTTAATCCAAACAACCAAGAGACCTCTTGCCCATGCTTGGAAGAGGTAGGTTCCCAAGAGAACCAAAATGTCCAAGATGAAAGAATGCTAGAAGGTATGCTATCTACAACACTTACAAAGGATGAAAGAGAGGAGTTCAAATGTGTGCTAAGGAAATTTCCTAGGCTTTTTGCTAAAGACTACACCGATGTGCGTGGAGTAGATGCTGTTCAACACAAAATTGAGTTGAAGCCAGAGGCCACACCTAAGGCTCAGAAGCTACGAAGGCTAGGAGTCATCAAGGAGCAGGCTTTACTCAAGGAGGTAAGAAAGCTTCTAGCAGCAGGTTTCATTTATCCAGTGGAGAATTCAGAGTGGGTCTCTCCCGTTGTTGTCACTCCTAAGAAAAACGGAAAGTGGAGGGTGTGTGTGGATTACCGTCCACTCAATGAGGCAACAAAAAGAGATCACTTTCTCCTCCCATTTCAGGATGAGATACTAAATGAGGTAGCTGGTCATGAGAAGTACACTGTGTGTGATGGCTACTCAGGCTACTTTCAAATAGGTATTGCATTGGAAGATCAATTGAAAACAACCTTTATCACTCCTTGGGGTTGTTATGCTTTTAGAGTCATGCCATTTGGTCTGACAAATGCTCCTGCAACATTCCAACGTTTCATGAACATGGTGTTTCAAGAATTCTTTGGAAAGTCAATTAGGGTGTTCATTGATGATTTCTGCATTTATAGCTCAAAATCATTGCATCTACAAAGGGTAGAAGAAGGTTTAAAGAAGCTCTACGACATGGGAGGTCAACTCAACCCCGACAAGTGCCACATAGGTGAGGATGAAGTGATCTTGCTCGGTCACAAGGTTTCCTATAAAGGCATTGAGGTCGATCCTTCAAAGGCAAAGGCTCTTATTGAGCTCCCATCACCGAAGAGTCTTAAGGAGGTCGTCTCTTTCATTCAGAAGGTGCAGTATATGTCACGCTTCATTCACTTAGCCTCGGAGTTGCTTCATCCTTTGCAAAAGTTGACACAACAAGTAGAATTTGCATGGTCTGATGAGCTTGAAGAGTATTTTTGTAACATTAAAGTCATTTTGTCAGAGCTACCAACACTCATGCCTCCTTGTTGGGAGTACACATTCTTTGTTAGCTCTAGTGTTGGAAGGGAAACAATTGGTACTGTGTTGCTACAACAAGATCCCCACAGTACAAGGATGCGACCCATCTACTTTGCTAGTAGGGTCATGAATGCTTTGGAGAGAGACTACACAGAAGCAAAACTCATGATGCTTTCTCTCATGTTTGCGGTGAGAAAGTTTAGATCCTACCTACTACCAAAACCTTTTGTAATTCTCACTGCAGAAAATTTGTTCCCTTGGGTGTCATCTCAAATGAATCTTAGTGCTAGGATCTCAAAGTGGATTATGGAGTTGCAAGAGTTCCAATACTCTTTCAAGGTAGAAGATAGTGTGCATGCACAATTGGCAGGGATTCTCACTTGTAGGGTACATGAGAAGGAAATTAAGGTGCCTCAAGTAAAGACCCTACCATTGCCACCACCAAAAAGTATTCCCAATTCTTTTATCTTGTTCTTTGATGGAGCTTTTCGACGAGCCACAGGGAAAGCAAGGGGAGGGCTAGTGTTGCTCAACCCAAGTGGAGAGGTGGTCATAAAAGAGAAGGTCAATCTACTAGGTTCAACTAGCAACAATGAAGCAGAATACGACACACTACTTCATGGTTTGAAGATGTGCATTGGCCAAGGGATAAAACGTCTCATGGTAAAGGGAGATGCACTTCTCATTGTTAAACAGATTTTAGGCATTTGGGCATGCAAGAATGAAAGCTTAAGGACAAAAGTTCATGCCATTCGTAGGATGTTTAATCAGTTTGAAGAAGTGCAACTATATCATATTCCGAGGAAACAAAATGAAGATGCCGATTTACTTGCACAACAAGCAGTTACATGTGTTGAGAGAGAAGTGCAGGTCATCATGGTGGCAGCAGCTGTCAAGCAACCGAGATACCAGGGATTGGAGTCATTGGCTCCCATTATTGGCTACATTTTGGAGGGTGACTTTCCACAAGACTTCACGAAGGCTCAGAAGAGGAGACTCATGAAGAAGGCAAGTTTATATGTCTTCCTAGAAGGCTCCCTCTATCAAAGAGGGAAAGATCAAGTGTGCAGAAGAGTACCAACTATCGAGGAAATTCCAGCCATTCTAAAAGGTTTGCATGAAGAGGCATGTGGTGGTCATTTTGCCCAAGAATCAACTGTGAAGAAGATTTTGCTTGCGGGGTATGTTTGGCCAAGCTTGCATGTGGATGTTCAACATTGGTGTAAAAGCTGTCACAATTGTCAGATAAATGGAAATAGAAGGTTGGTACATGGCCCGAGGATAATAGTGCTTGCAAATGGACCCTTTGAAAAGTGGGGCATTAATGCTATGGGTCCTCTGCCTAGGACAAAAAATGGTAAACTCTACATTCTAGTGGCTGTAGACTATATGACTAGGTGGGTGGAAGCTCAAAGTGTGGCAAGAGTGAATGAGAGGACAGTTAGCAAGTTTGTGTACACTCACATTTGTTGCAGATTTGGCACACCTTTGGAGATTGTTTCTGATAATGGTCCAGGGTTTAGGAAGGGCTTGCTCACAGAAGTTTGTGAAGAGCTTCACATTCTACATCGTCATAGCACACCATACTACCCACAGTCAAATGGTTTGGTGGAGAAGGCTAATGGTGTCATTGCAGGAATCATTAGAAAGATAGTGCAAAACAAGACAAAATTATGGGATGACTTCTTGGATGGTGCCTTGTGGGCATATCGAACCACATATAGGGAAGCCACGGAGTTCACACCATTTCACTTGGTCTATGGTCAAGAGGCTTTGTAGCCTATCGAGCTCAACATTCCAACAATGCGACTTCATGGCAAAGGAGCATAAGATGATCAAGAGGTATGGATGGATCGACTTCTTACGTTAGTGGAGCTTGAGTGGAAAAGAGAAGCAGCATATGAGTGCTACAAGAGGAAATCCACACAAGCGAAAGAAACGCACGACAAGAAACTGAAGGACAAAGGCATCAAGGAAGGAGAGCTTGTGCTAAGGTATGACAATCGACTTGACAATCGTTTTGATGCCAAGTTTGAAACTAGATGGCAAGGGCCATACATAGTCAAGAAGGCTTTCAATTCTAATTACTATCAGCTTATGGACTTGAATGGTAAAGAGCACTCCAGGAAGGTAAACGGGTATCGCTTGAAGCCCTATTTGAGTCGCCTTCTACCAAAGGATCTACCAAAGATCTGTCCAAAGGCCGCTGTCTCATGTAAGTATTGTTACATGAAGCATGAGTGTAACTCCAACCAAAATTCTGAGGGGCCAAACAATGAAGATCTCGTTAAGGACTCTGAAGCACTCTCGTTGGAAAAGATTCTCTATGATGATACATGAATATACCATCATCCTGGTGGAGGGCTAATGATAGCCGTTTTTCGGCTCTCCATAATTGCCATAGTAAGTTACTCCACCCTACCAAATTCACCCAAACGCTACGGCTATCCCTACCATTTCACTGTACATAGGCGTGTGTGAGTTAGGGTAGGGGGCTTTTCCCATATCTTCTTAAAAACTCTCAGCTAGCTAGTCACTGGGCTAGTTGAGCCAAAAAAATAAAAAAATAAAAGTATATTATGGCCTCTTTGTGAGTAAATATTTCATTGTATATATGGTCTAAATATAGGGATTTTTTATAATTATTTTGGTATTTTATTTAAATATTTCTACTTAGGTGTGTGTTTTATTAAACCTATGTACACCTTTTTTCATCCTCTTACACCATAATTATATTTTTTGCCAATATGTACATACTCTAACCTCATATTTTTCCTTTATACAAATCACTCCCACATTTTCACCCTCACCCTCGTGAAAACAAAAAATTGATTTCTACTCATTGGTTACGTTTATTATATTATTTACTTGCATACCTTTTCCTCTTTCACCCAAAATAATTCAAGGAGGGACCATATCATATGATTCCAATATCTTTCCATATCCATAACTCCTCCATATTTTTATTATTATTTTTACGCATTATTCTAACACCATGTGCTCATTGAGCTAAAGTCCATGAATAGTCCATACACTAGTCCCACCATGTATATATTTCTTTATTCACCAATAATCCTCCTCCATGCATGGGTCAAGGGAAACTTGGATGCTTTGTATTATAATATGACAAAGGAGGGGCTCACTCTTGGATGCATTGTACAAATTCAACAAAAGAGGGGGCCACTCAAAGACTTTTGCAAGCATAAAAAACAGGCTTTTTGGTGAGAATTTTGGCACCTATCTCCACTCCGAATTTGGAGCGGTGGTCAAAAGAGAAAATGTAGCCCACACTCTGAATAATCACCTCAAATGTTTTCATGATTTTTGGAGCTACCAGTGGTGAGCTATGATTTTTTGAGTGGACCCCAGTCTGCCCACTTTTCTCACAAGTAGCCCTTAGTCTTCTCTCACCCTTCCACACACCTACTCACTCTTACACATCCCTCCCTCTCCTTCCCTCACTCAAACCTGCAATTTCCATGGCTTCTCCCACCCTCTTCACCATTACCCTTCTCTCTCATCCCTATAGTTCTTTTATGAACCTCTACATACATACACCCTCTCCATGTCTCTCTCTATTGCTTCTATGTTACAATTTCATTTACCTCTCCTTAAAATATCTAAAATTCAGCATCTTAACCATGATAACTTCTGCAAATTGAGGATTTTTCATCAACAAATCCTCTTTTCATCGTGGTGGTCAACCGTGGCGGCGGCGTAAAGAAGCGAAGAAGAAGAAGAAGACCAACGGTCATTTTTTCCACAATCTACACAAGGGTGAGTTCAAGCTTCTTCAAAGCTTCACCATCTCAATGATTCTCTTTTAATTCACCCCTCTTCCTTCATCAAATCAACTCACTCTACCCATTGTAAATGTAACATTAACTTTCTAGTGATTACTAACGACTAACATACTAACACAAAATAGCATTGACCTAACCATAAAAGACACCTCACCTCAAGACATGTACAAAGTAACTCTCTCTCTCTCTCTCTCTCTCTCTCTCTCTCTCTCTCTCCTTACTTACTTTCACCTTATCTACCATCAATAATGCTCTCTTTTGAGCCCACACCCATTACTCAAGCAGACAAAGAAGGCCCGCAATGTTTTGATATTCAAAAAAATCATAATCCTGATTTGTTAGCTTGTAAATTAGGATTTCCAATAATCTTTATGAGGGGTCTCCAACCTATAAATAGACCCCTCTCCTTCTTGTAAAACAACCTCCAACATCTCACATAGCACCCCAACACTCTATGTGTGAGGAGACACTTAGGTGTAGCAACCACTTGTGAGCTTCACTCTTGGTGTGAGAGAAGCCTTCAAGCTACACATTGCAAGTGAGAGAGCGTGAGTTCCACAAATCTCAAAACCACTATTGTATATGCTCCTTCATCATCAATAAATTGAGGTTTGGTGCATCAAAGGCGTGATTCGACGTTCAAATCTTCGTCCTTCCATTTGTGCAATACGGTTTGGTGAATTCAAGGTGACTTGTGTATTTTGAGTTTTTATCGGTTGATCTTGATTTTAGAAAGTGTTTTAGTGTGTTTTTCATTGCCAGTTTTTTGTCCATTGTAAGAGGGTATTGTGGTGAGAGGTCTCCCACACCCTAAGACAGTGTGTGTGTGTGTGTTTTGGCAATGTTTAGCAATCACTAAGCATTGAGTGAGTTTTGTACAAGTTCTACGATAGCATCATAACGAACCATCTCCATTTGCAAGTCACAAATAAGGTATTACGCAAGATCCTTTCCTCTCTCTCTTCCCCTTGCTCTAGCTCTCTCTGGTCCATTTCATGTGTGTCTTGGTGTGAGGTTGCTTGTGTGTGTTGTGTGGTGCATCTTCTTGGTTGTGCCAAAATCTCTCTTGCGTCCTAGTTCACATACCATAACTAGGTGGTGCCCCTATCTTGTTTGGGTTTGGCTGTGGGTTTGTTGTTTTTTTGTGCTTGTGGTTGACCCAACCCCAATTGAGCAGCACGGGAGCCTTGAGGGGTGTTTAGAGGTCGCCTTTCTTGTTGCCCGCCCCGGACCGCCTCACCGGGCTAGGGGTATTTATGCCTTTAGCCTACTTTCTTTGATCTTGGGCTGACCTTATCTTGATGTGATAAGGCTTTAGACGCCATCCATTTGTCCTGGTCTTGTGCACTTTACCATCAATGTCTTGAAGTCTGTAAGAGCCATTTTTGAACTTTTTGGCGACCAAGAACGGGCCTTCCCATCGAAAAAGAAACTTTCCATCCTTACGAGTGTCGAAGCGATTGTCGTATCGAAGCACCAGAGATCCCTTTTTGATGTCTTTGGATGCTAGCTTTTTGTTGAACTTTTCTCTGCGCTTCTCTGCTTCTTGAGAATAGTGGTTGATGGCTTCTTCACGATCCAATTGCAACCTCTCTAGATCCATGATCCTTTGATGTACTTTCTCCTTTTGAGAGCCTACCTGGCTACCCAATATTCGAAGACTTGTTAACTTCGCTTCAATGGGTAAAAGTGACTCCTTTCCATAAACCAAATGAAAGGGTGTGTACCCTAATGCGGTTTTGAAGGAGGTTCTATAGGCCCATAGAGCTCCATTCAGGTGTTTGTCCCAATCTTGGCGCCTGGCATGTACCTGTTTGGTGAGAATTTTGCAAATGATTCCATTTACTTTTTCCACCAAGACATTGCACTGAGGGTAGTAAGGAGTAGAGTGTTGATGCTGAATATTTAGCTTCTCCATGAGTTCTCCTACCAAGTCTGCTCTAAACCCTGGTCCTCTATCAGATAGTATTTCAAGAGGGGTGCCAAACCGGCAATAGATGTGGTCAAAGATGAACTAACTCACATCCTTAGCAGTAATTCTATTGGTTGGAATAGCCTCAGCCCATCTAGTAATGTAGTCTACTCCCATAATGATGTACTCTTTACCTGACTGAGTGCGTGGTAGAGGCCCTATGGCATCAATTCCCCACTTCTCAAAGGGCCCTTATACCTTTATTGGGTTCTGAGGTTCAGCTATGAGCCGTCGTGGTCCTGCTTTCTGACATTCATCACATGTTTGACACCAGTATTTGACATCACGATGAAGACTTGGCCAAGTAAACCCAGCTTGTAGAACCTTTCTACTAGTGATATCGTGTGCAAAGTGTCCTCCGCACACATCATCATGACAAGCTTTTAAAATCTCTTCAATTTCACTCTTCAAAGGCACTCTCCTAAGAACACCATCCTTACCAAGACAATACAAATTATCATTTACTATGCGATACCTGGTAGCTTTCCTAGATAACCATCGCCTTTCCCCTGCATTCATGTGTTTAGGAGCCTCTCCTTGCTCCAAAATGTGCATAATATCTTCTAAGTCCTCCTTGCCTTGCTGAAGGGGAAGTTGGATGGACACTGCTCCCACTATTGACTCATTTAACTTCGATGATGCTAGATTGGCATTTTTGCAAGCCCATGTACCTTGCATTTGCCTTACCAAAAGCATGGAGTCACCAAAAGCATTTAATCTCTCAATTGAATTATCCAGGCACCAACAAAGGCCATGAATTAGAGCTTGATATTCTGCTTCATTGTTGGAGTGGACATCTTCTAGAGCGATCCCTTCACCATGGATCCTCTCTCCCAATGGAGATAAGACCACGATGCCTGCAGCTGCCTTATCCTTGGTTCTCTTGTATGCTCCATCAAAGTAGAGGCTATAAGCATTGACCAGAGCCTCTAGAGCTGGAGGTGGTGGAAGTTCCTTTCTCTTCAAATGGAAAACTTTTTCATAGCACTTGTTTGTTAAAATGTCGGCTAAGCATGCTCGAGTTGTTCTTTCAACCTCTATTGTATAATCAAACTCTTGAAGTCGCACCACCCACTTTGCTATTTTGTCAGAGATTTCCATATGTTGTAGTGCGTAGGGAAACATATCCTCCACAGTGATAATTACAAACCTCTTTGGCAGCAAGTATGGCCGAAACTTGGTTACCGCAAACATGAGGGCTAACACTAGCTGTTCCATCAGGGTGTAGGCCTTCTCTGTGTTTTCCATGAGCCGGCTAGAAAAATACACAGGCCTCATAAAGGATGTTTTTGGATCTTTTTGTAGGAGGGCAGCACCAATGGCTTCTTCTCCCACACTAGGGTTTACAAAGAATGTTTCTTCCCAACAAGGTTGGAGGATTACAGGGAGTGACCCTAGCATTTTTTTTCTCTCTCTAAAATGCCCATCACTTTCTTCACTCCAAACAAGTGTCTCTTGACGAGTCAGCTGTTGTAGAGGAAATATCACTTGGGAGAGTAAGTGTATGAATCTACTCAAATATCTTAGCTTTTGCAAGAAAGAGATTAATTGTTTGATGGAAGTTGGGGGAGGTAGATTTAGCAATGTTTCTATCTTTTCAGGATCTACCTCGATTCCATCAATGGACACTACATGCCCCAATAGTGTAACCTTGCTTTCCCCAATGTGACATTTGTCCTTGTTTAGTTGTCCACCCAGCTTAGCTAAACGAGTAAATCCTTCATCAATCTTGCCGAGATGCATACTTTTGGAGCTGTAAATACAAAAGTCATCTATGAAACCCCTTATGGACTTACCAAAGTAAGGTTGGAAGACCATATTCATGAATCGTTGAAAGGTGGCTGGAGCGTTGGTGAGACCAAAAGGCATGACTCGAAATGCAAAACAGCCCCATGGTGTGATGAAAGTAGTCTTTTTCTGGTCCTCCTCTGCAATGCGTATTTGAAAGTAGCCGGAGTATCCATCACACATTGTGTATCGCTCATGGCCTGCTACTTCATTTAGAATCTCATCTTGAAATGGGACAGGGAAGTGGTCCCTTTTTGTTGCAGCATTTAGTGGCTTGTAATCCACGCACACTCGCCATTTACCATTCTTCTTTGGCCCCACCACTACTGGGGAGACCCATTCTGAATCTTCTACTGGGTATATGAATCCTGCTTCTAAGAGTCTCTTCACCTCGGACAACAGTGCATTTTGTTGCACAACTCCTAATCTTCTTAGTTTTTGTACTACTGGCTCCCTTCTTTTAGATGGATATGATGCTTCACTGCAGTGACACCTGTAATGTGAGTGTAATCAGAAATAAACAATGATGCATGCTTCTTGAGAACATTTACATAACCCTCCTTTTCTTCTTCCTTTATATCCTTGGATAACATCTTCTCTAGGTTGGCATCCCACACATTCTCCATTTGGATCCTTGGGTTGTCTTCTGATGAGGTAGTTTCCTTTATGGTGACGCCCATGACTTCGAGAGTGCTATCACTCTCTTCACTAGAACTCTCTTCCTCGTCCATGGATGAGGAGCATCCACTTGAGCTCCACTCATCAGCTGAGTTACTAGCATAAAACAATTTGCACTCTAGAATGTGCAAGAATAGAGTGAATGAATGAGCTTTATGGGCTCATGATGAGTGATACAAAGACTCAATGGGGCTGAGGGATACTTTAAATTACAAAGATCGACGACCTCATTCGTTGCGAGCGAGTCGGTAAAACTACGCATGCACAGGAAATCTACATTATCGAGGTTGAAAATGCAGGCCTCCTCTGACCTTGCAGGCAGTTGTATCTGCGCATGCAGAGGCGCTGAGCTCTCTCAACTCCTCTTCATTCTCTTCGTTGAATTGCCTTCAAATAATTGACTCATCCGATACGTTGGATGGCTCTTGTGATGCAGAGCCTTGCCCTTGCCTTTCTTGAGCTGGCTCCTTGGCTGCATTAGGCTCCTCCCTAACAGCCTCAGGCTCCTCAGGATCCGAATCATTTTCCTTCAATATTGGTCGCTCCATAGATGCCTCAGGCTCCACCCTCACCTGCTCTTGTCCCTCATCATCCACGATGGGTTGTGGATCCTCCATGACTTGCTCATTTTGGTGTCTAGCTGGCTCCTCGATAACTGTCTCTATTTCTTCCATGACTGCCTTGGGTTCCACTCTGGCTTGCTCATGCCCCTCTGCAGCTATCTCAGCCTGCCCATCTGTGTCCTTTCTCTCAACCCGTGATCGGGTCCTTCTACTGTTTGTTTCAGCCCTATACGGCTCTGTCTGTCATGCACGAGGATGGAGAGGGGGGATGTTGAGAATATCCATGGTTCTACTATCCCGGATAGGCACTGGCTGAAGCAGCCCATCGTAGCGGAAAACGAAGCCTACGAAGAGTATCAAAATCCCGTGGAATGATAGTGACGCGGTGTGCATGGGTAGCCAGGATATATCCATCGCTAAAGAATTCCACAAGGTAGTCTTCAGCAATTTCTTGAAGGAAGAGTAGTGCATTACTGGCCCATCGCATGCCGACTCTCCACTGCTTGCAAATCTCCCGCACTACTTGCTGGAAAGGGAGACGTGGAATAGTAGGTTGAACGTGTCGTTCTATCCTGCGCCGCTCTTGTAGTACACCTCTGTGCGCCTCATATCACCGTATTCTTGCTTGAGCATTCAAAGATTCACCTGTTGCCCTCCTAGCGCAGGCCTTTACACAAGGCATCTCTACAAATAGCATAACACCAAAAGACAATTCATTTGTCAGCACAAGGGACTTCAGATTTTAGAAAAGGTTAGTACCAAGCAAATAGGTGCATAGGAAAGAGTTTCCTTGCCTTGCCTTATTCGCTCTGTAGTGACCTCAGAAAATAGTAATAGCAGGCATGACTTATATTTTCTGAGGTCACTACCGAGCGAATAGGTGCATAGGAAAGTGTTTGCCTTGCCTTATTCGCTCGGTAGTGACCTCAGAAAATAGTAATAGCAGACATGACTTATATTTTCTGAGATCACTACCGAGCGAATAGGTGCATAGGAAAGAGTTTGCCTTGCCTTATTCGCTCGATAGTGACCTCAGAAAATAGTAATAGCATGCATGAATTATATTTTCTGAGGTAACTACAGAGCGAATAGGTGCATAGGAAAGAGTTTGCCTTGCCTTATTCGCTCGGTAGTGACCTCAAAAAATAGTAATAGCAGACATGACTTATATTTTCTGAGGTCACTACCGAGCGAATAGGTGCATAGGAAAGAGTTTGTCTTGCCTTATTCGCTCGGTAGTGACCTCATAAAATACTAATAGCAGACATGACTTATATTTTCTGACGTCACTACCGAGCGAATAGGTGCATAGGAAAGAGTTTTCTTTGCTTTATTCGCTCGGTAGTGACTTCAGAAAATAGTAATAGCAGACATCACTTACATTTTCTCAGGTCACTACCAAGCGAACAGGTTTGCATCCCCTACAACAAAATACCTTATTCGCTGGGTAGTGACCTCAGAAAAGTGTACAAGCAAGCGAACAGGTTTGCATCCACTGCAACAACATACCAATGTGAAGGAGATGTTTAAATCGATGCGGTCCTAATTGTCATGTCGTTCCCTCCCATCACCTCCCCTAATCTCGGGGGGATGGTACCATTGATTCTCTCTCCCACGTCCACCTCTCATGGAGCCGCATGGCGGTACCACCCCTCACAAAACACTCACTCATAAGCCAGAACCCAAGCTCTGCTTTTTAGGCATGTCTGAAAGTCTATTTAAGCAGCAGTTGTTTCAGAACCTCCCTCAGGGTTTCGCAGAACAACTATAAGAAGCTTAGGATAGTGGTGATTCCTTTCCAAGGTATACTCCCGCAGCGCCAGCAACACCGCATCCGGGCCCTCCTCATGAGGTACCCCCTTGGCCCTCCCCCGATGTTACCCTTAATGTTCTCGATCGACGCAGCTCGGGAGTGGCTACTGTCAACACGGGAGTCAATTCTCGAGGTAAGCCGCTGGTAATTATTTTCTTTCTACTCCCAATTTCCAAGCTCCTAGTTTGAAGAGCTTATTTGCTAAATGCTCTGTGCATGATGCTAGCCTGAAGCTGCAGCAAATGCTGATCGTCAGGTAGAGGGTCTCAATCCTTAAAGACTCTCTGGAAGCAAGAAGGCCTGAAGACATGCAGCGATTGATTGCCGAGAATGGCTCTATGGAGGCTATCATTAATTGGCTTCAGGAAATGAACGATGAAGTGCTTGAGCTAGCCAGCAAATATGAGGAAGCCATTAACTTTGCCAACAGGCTTTGCTGGAAAAGGACTACATGGTTATTGCAAACCCTAAACCCCCGGAAATTAGTAGGCCACTCTTTGTAAAGTCTGAAGTGTTTTCTAACTCAAAACCAAGTGTTCAGTTGTAATTTTGTTTCTTTCTTATAAAATCAAAACGTGTATTTGGCAAAAAAAAAACCCTAAATCCGCAACAAACAGGGTTTACCTTCCCCTTATTTGCTTAGTATTGACCTCTATACTAGCAGACATCACTTAACTTGAGTCAGATGTCGATTGCCCTTGCATTCGCCATCTCCATCTCCAAGTAGAACAAACAGATCGCCATCGCCTTTGCATTTTCTGCGCTCTTCCCCTTGGCCACTTCTCGTGATCCTGCGTTGAGAGTCAGGCGCCGATCGCCCTTGCAGTCGCCATCTCCATGTCCAAGTAGAACAAACAGATCGCCGTTGCCTTTGCATTTTCTGCGCTCTTCCGCTTGGTCACCTCTCGTGATCCTGCGTTGAGCGACCTCCATTGGGTCGAGTCCTTTTCTGCCGCGTTGCCATCGCCATCGCCCCCCTCTGGTGTCGGTGGCCTGCGACATCACCATCCAACGTGGCGCCATTGGATATTGCAGAGACAGGTTCTTTCTCCCTGCCTCTCCCCTTCCTGTGTGCGCACCGAAGCCACTGCGTTAGGGTAAAAATGCATGCATAGTTGGAATAATTACTCCTTATGTGACCGTACCGCATTCATGGTTGGAATAATTACTCCTTATGTGACCGTGCCTGAGTTTGGGCATAGTGAGTGAGTAGGCCTATAAATCTATCAGTGATAACATTAAATGCTCTGTTCTTATCCATTTGTTCCGAATGCTTAGGTCACAGGACAGAACCAAGCGAATAGGGCCCTTCGGAGATTCTTGGGACCCCTACTCGCTTGGTTCTGAGTCAACTAACGTCACCTCTTATGACATTAGCGCACGGGTCAGAACCAAGCGAATAGGGCCCTTCTGTGATTCGTGGGGCCCCTACTCGCTTGGTTCTGACTCAACTAATGTCACCTCTTATGACATTAGCGCACGGGACAGAACCGAGCGAATAGGGCCCTTCGGTGATTCTTGGGGCCCCTACTCGCTTGGTTCTGACTCAACTAACGTCAACTCTTATGACATTAGTGCACGGGACAGAACCAAGCAAATAGGGCCCTTCAGAAATTCTTGGGGGCCCTACTCGCTTGGTTCTGACTCAACTAACGTCACCTCTTATGACATTAGCGCACGGGACAGAACCAAGTGAAAAGAGACATTGAGGGGTACTCGAGGCTCAAGATTCGCTTGGTTATGACACCAAATAGTTTTGGCTTGCTTTTTCTTTCAGTCATGGGGATCATAGTCCTGGAGACAGACGTGAGCGAGGATACATGTGAAGAAAAACTATTCACATTCTTATATAACGCCCGTGCTCATCACCGTGCACCAGAACTATCAGGAATGTTCAATGCAGAGTTTTCTATACAGAGGATTATAGATTGCTCATTTGAGTACCTACAAACCCATTTGCAACAGTATGAGGTAGTCATTTGTGACAATTTCATGACAGTTGATGGCATGAGATATGTGCACCCAGCCGACCTTGACCCTGACAAGAGTGCTTCAAGGAGACTGAATCGTTGTCTAGAAAAGTCTCCCTCCAATGCACTGCTTGTACAAGACAGGTGTATGAAGCACTTCAAAAAGTGTCGCTTAGTGGAATTCTACCATCGGTTTGTCTGTTACTTATACTTGCAAACGGATGGTGAGTCAGAGACTTCGCAGTCAACAACTTTCGGTAGTTGTCCATTGGCGCCGGAGAAAGAGGCAGAGGATGTGGAGGTGCAGTTCGACCCAGAAGAAGAGTGGGTAGAGGCACTAAAGGAAACATTTGATGCGGGCTTAACTCTTGTTTCTCTTGCGGATGAAGCAATAGGGTGCAAGCAAGAAATTCCAAGTAAGGAAGTGACTTTGCCTCTGAATTGTGCTCCCAGCTTTACTGTGGCGGGCGACACCCATTATGTCTGCTCATAGATATCATGCATGAGCTCAATATATGGGAGGACTACTGCCTAGCGGCAATTGCAAATTTTTGTCAGGAAGACATGGGGTTTGTGGACGATGATGGAGTGGACCAACATCTTATTGCTAACACGGCTGTCCGCGACTCACAGTGCACTTTAGGGTGGCAACTGATCAAATATACGTTCAATGAAGCGAAGTCCGGAGAGGCCAATTTTCCAACATATGAGCAGTTTGAATCGACAACAAAACAACGTGGCACCCAAAGATCAGGTAATGAATAGTCAGTCTATTCACTTGTGGGGGAGGTCAATGCTGGAAATGGACGAGAATCAGATGGTAACTTTTGTCGTGCATTCAGATGGTATTAGAGATGGCCCAATGATAAAATATTATGATCATTTTTTTTGCTGCCAGGTGCTAGTGTATGACGATAGTTTCCTTAGAAGAGCGGGAGGCTCACGGCAAGGGCTTGTCACTGGAGTCTAAGTCAAGGATGCGGTGTTGTCTCACTACATCGGGCGTTTCAACCACAAAAAGGTTTGTAGAAACAATTCAAGTACTTGGCAATTGTACTCATCTCACTTATGGCCCATAAATTCATTGCAATTTTTATGTAGATCATAATATACCACAAGGAATACTCCGATGACAATGCAAAGTTCCCACTGTTTGCAATGAAAGTTATCACAAGATTGTGTGGTGGGCACCCCCTCCCACTAAACGCAGAAAGACTAATTCTAATTGAGAAACAGTTTGCTCTATGCATATTTGGCATTGGGTATGGGTGTCAAGCACTCAGAGCCCCCTATTTCATGTCCTACACAGCTCAGGATCTGGCTGCAGGGGTTGAAGACCCGGAAAGCTTAGATCCATACAACAAGCGGCTATTTTTGAGGGAAAGAAGACGTCTGATGCCCGTGGGGATGCTGCCATCAACAAAGGAACGAGCTCGTCTACAGAGCTTGCACATCGAAGAGGTACAAAGTGAGGAAGAAGGAGGTGCATCGAAGAGGATAAAAACGACGGGCTAAGGTCCATCTTCTCCCGCTCCTGACTCGTGACCGTCGCCACCTCGCATGGCGCTCCGCCGCATTTGAAGCTCCCCAAGCCATCTGTTTCTTCTCTTTGCGGATGTGTTGTAAAGACCGTGTAATTTCTGAACTCTTAAGAAGTTCCTTCTGCCTTGCTCTATGATTAGTCGTCTATAATTCCATTGGTGTAACTCTAATAGGCTATTGGCATTTTCTTTTCCTCCCCCATGTCGAGTGTGCTTAAAATAACCTGTTCTTGCCATGTAGTGGGTTTTTTCCATGCCTTGTGTGGGCCATATTGATAGTGAGTTGTATGTCTTGGCAAAATATGGACCATGGTTGAACAGTATGTGCTGCATTGAAATAAAACAAAATGGTCAGTACAGTATAATTTAAAATTTTGTTTTGTATACGTAGAATGCCAACCCACCATGTAATGTGTGATATGTTGCCCACCCCACCCTGTAAGGTAAACCTTTTTTCAATCCAGCAAGGCTGCTTGAAATGATGTGAGCTTACTTTGGTCCCAAGAATGTTGCTCAAGGTAATGGAAAATTTTATCTAGTGATTTCCACACGTTTGCCTTGTGATTCTGGATTGCCCCACCACCAGCATTGTCTTTAACCACTTTATGTAATTGTTTCCATTTGTTGAACAGGTTTCTCCTTCTTCTCTATCTAAATCTTTGAGGCTAAACCCAAGAAACCTTCTTGCCTTCACTCCGCCTATCGATGCTTTCCTCGGTACCTTGTACCGACTTTGAGACATCTTAGGGTCCTCTTCGATTTTGACATTGCCTCCATGCAAACCAATGTCTGAGAGCACTCCCTCTAATGCTTTGATCACTCTTTTCGACTCTTCTCTGGCTTTAATGTCCATGCAAAACATATGTACAAATGAACCACCTTTTCAATTATTCGACAGAGTGCATGAAGTGTACAGACGTGAACTCGACTCAGAGGAATATCAAGCACTGGTTTAAAAGTTTTATCTTGAAGTCTGTTGGGAGCTCTAATCCATTGCACACTCTCAAGTGATTGTGCATCAGCCATGCAATATAAGCATGGATTTTCCACAGCTGCTCCGTGTGTTATGTTGTACATACACTTAAGAGTCTTTAAGTCACCTGCCATGTGCCATTCCACTGTGTAGTCACCAAATCCTTCCACTAAAAGAACGGCTCCGTTTCTTTGTTCACTGATGATAGAAGGAATTTGGGTTTGACTAAAAACCCAATCGAGGATTTCAAAATTTTCCTTATCAACCTGCAATGAAAAATGAAAACACAAAATCAACAACCAAATAATCAATATTTTTGTTATCATAGAGTGAACGAAGTATACCTGAAATGATCCTAGAGTTAGAATGTTGTTTTTTGATTGCACGTTGAAGTATCGTGGATCCTCTTTCGTTATTGATGGATCCAGAGCTCTGTTCATGAGGGTAATGGTGACTCTCTCCAACTTCTTGTTCTTCAGGACCTCGCACTCGTCGAGCTTCAAAACAAACTTGAGAACCCCACTGTACTCGTCTCGACTGATGTCAAAGAAGTGAATTGCATACCTTTGCAATGCTTCAAGATCAACGAAGAGGTTGTTGTGCTCGTTAAACTGTACCTCTCTACCGCCCTTGCCTAAGAACGTTGCTTCAATATGGAATGGTGACCCAAGTTTCTCAAACACCTCATCGTTTACGTGCCGGCGAGCAGCCTTTACATGTGATGGATTTGGCAGCAATGATCCTCTCTGTAGTTTATTTTGAGACTTTTTAGCTAATGCTTTGAAGAGTGCCCTGTATAGACGGCGGCTACCTACCAAAGAATGTCATTTTGGCTTTTTGTTGCACAGAAAAGTATCACATAAAATGCACAATTTAACATTTTCATTTTCTCTCTCTAAGCCGACATGGCACTTCTTACAGGGCCCAAAAGTGAGTCCAACTTTTTCCTAATGAAACAAAAACTATTATTAGTGGACACTCCTATGTCATAACAACCAACCCAATCCAAGTTTGAAAAGGCATGTAAATCTGGTGACAATGAATGTTAATGAGATAAAACAACCCAAGGTGTGCCACTCAAGTAGCAAAAGATTAGCTTGACTACCTTCCAATACGTAGTAGACTAGGCTATGCATAAATTTTCTCACATAAGAGACTACATATTCAACATTTGTCATTAGAATGCATGTATAAATCATGCAACCAATAGCTGGTCGATAAAGAGTGACATCAAAGTGATCTCCAAAATCATGAAGACTAAGGTTCAAACCTGTCTCCATAGAAGTAGCAATATGCTTGCAATCTTCAAAGCTAAATCTACACAATAATGTCTCAATGTACTTTGTCAAACACAAAGCAATACCTCCATCAACCTACTTAAAGTGTATGCCCAATTAATGATGCAAATGCCCCAAATCTAATGTCTCAAAAGAGGCATTAAAATTAGCCGTAAATGAGTATTATGTCCCTCATTTGGTCCAATGAGCATTATGCCATCTATGTAAAGAACAATGATTTAAAAATACATCATCTACATGCTTGCTATATAAAATTCTCTCAGTTGGACTATTTTGAAAGCCGTGCTTAGCCAAGTAAGCATGATTTTTTTCATATCAAGTAGATGGAGAACATTGAAAGCCTTTTTTAGCTTTCACACTTTGTTTTCCTCTTCTTTTTGAACAAAACCACAAGACTAATACATACACTTCCTCATGCAAATCACCATTCAAGAATGTAGTCTTTACATCCAATTAATGTACATTCCAACCTTTACGAGGTGTCAATGTACAATCACTACAAACGGTATACAACAAGTGGGAGCAAAAGTCTCATCAAGCCCAATGATGTTCTCATGAGCATACCCTTTGTTGCATGCCTATCCTTATAGCAATCAATGCTAAGATTGGGCTTATGTTTCAAGTTAAAGACCCACTTAGTACCAATCGTCTTTTTGATTGGAGTCAAGTCACACAAAGACCATGTGCCATTCTTCTGATAGCATCATATTCAAATTTCTATCAAATTTTCTAAATTTGTGCTTCATAAAATCACAAAGGTTCTTCTTCATCATACATATTAGACATAGCCAAAAAATTAAAATCTAATGCAAAAGAGGAATGCTAAGAACCTAAATGAGTGTGACTGGCTTAAGTTCCGACCAATTTATTATTACATAAAGTTTGCACCAGTTTGCACCCGTAGGCTGTGTTTGGGAAAAATCATTTTTCCAAACATACAGAACTCCTTCCTTGAATTTTCCAAGAGGAAATTTTAGAAAATTAGGTTTATTTTTCAGGTTTTTACACTATTTTCCTCTATTTTGGGGCGGAATTTCTCCTTTTCCCCTTGCCCTCAACCGGCATTTTTGACATTGAAAAAGGCTTGATATTAAGCTGAGAGACATTTTTCCTGACACTGCCCGTAGGTACTCTCATGATGCATGTATGAATTGAAAATATTTGCAACTATAAACAACAAGATTTGACTTGCAAGGATGATTCATGGTTTTAACATGTCTGTGAATAATATGGCTACTACTCTTTGAAATTCCAAGGATGATAGACTATGGGTATGGAAGTGCTAGAGGCCTTCAATGTTGTTTGCAATCGAGGGATTCTATGGAGGAGTGGTCGTCAAGGAGATATTGCGTTGCCTAGTCACCCACATGATGTTGTTGTTGATCTTTCTGTTTGCAAGGTACCCTTGGATTGGCAATTGTATTGATGAATTGACATGTTTTCCTGTTTGAGAGAGTTGAACTCTTTTTGGTAGACTACTTAAGCCATTTCCGATTCCGGTATAGGGACTGTATTGATAGCTTGCCCCCTTTGATGTATCATCTTATTGTAATTTTTTTATGTTGATGGTGAGGGCGAGCTTTTTGAAATGGGGCCTCTAAACCCAAACCAATGGGCCTACCCTCACAAAATGTTCGTAAAGAGGTACGTACACTACTTGGGGCACCACCTTCTTTTGGGAGTGGAGAAGGAAACCAATCAAAATAACACTTGCACTCACCCACTCAAGCAACACACTTCGAAAACCCCCTTACTCTATATACACTTTGGACACTTGAACACCATCAACGATTATGCAACCCAATGCCGTGCATCAAATGAAATATGCAATTTGTGGAATAGCATTCACCTTCTCCCCATAAAAATACTCATAATACATCCAAACTCCTCCTCTCTCAAGCACTCATCAAAAAATCATGCGCACAAGACTTCCCTCTCAAACACACAAGAGAATCACTTACATCAAACTAACACACTTTGCATAGAGAGCTCATCTCCATCTATGCAATGCCGTGACACAAATAAAATCACCATGAGAGGTAGCCACATGCATATGTAATGAAGCAAAAGAGATTTGCAGTGAGAAATTTCTTGAGACCAATTGAATAAGTGTGGAGAAACAAACCAATGGTAAATTGAGAATAGAACACTTACTTGATTTCTCGCACACCTTTTAAAGGGAGAACAGACGCTGGCTAACCATCACGAATTGCAACACTTGAAAGTTTTGAAGATGATTTAGTGATCATTAACATAACCATGAGAGAGATCATGATGTATTTACAAGTTATTGAGGTGCTACAAATGATTTATTGGGTTGATGGAGTAAGAGATTGTAGAATAGAAAGAGTGGAGGATAGAGTTGCACTTCCTCCAAAGAGGAGGGTTAGGAGGGAGGATGTGAAAGAGGGAGAGTTGGGGTTTTCTCTACTATTGATCAAGAAACAACATGAAGTTGAAAATATAGGTGTGTGTCCTTGAGTCTCTCCAAGGGGGACTATTTATAGTTGTGTAGGAGTGGGATTTTGCTACACTTAATTAGGGTGAGTGATTAGCCCTAATTAAGTGTCCTTTGACCAGTGGTCATTGAATATTGGACATAAAAGGGACTATTTATTCACCAAAAATATCATTTTAGACCGTGAAGGCTCCATAGGGGTGCATAATGTAGGTGGGCCCCACCATGAGGCCGTACGGGTGGCTCCTGCGGGGTATCTCAACTTGTCTGTCTTGGCATTTAGAAAGCATCTTTAGGTTGGTCCCATCACATGCAAGTGACCTTGAACACTCATTGCTCTTCTAGAAGATGAGTAGGGGAAAAATAAGATCTCACCCTCTTGATTTACTTGATTTACAGTTCCCTTTTGCTGCGAATCTGACAGATTTACACTATTTTGACCATAACTTTTTACCTGTAGCTCGGAATGACATGCTTCAAAAGGCAAATTTGACCTTCTCAACATGTTTGATATGAATTTGGACTATTCTTCACGCCCATGCACCAAGGAATTCGGTTTGAAAGGTCCACACTAGGCTAGGGAACTTTTTGCTTCCAAGTCTTCTTGTATGGGCCCTTTGCTTGTATGCATCCAAGGGGAATCATGCTTTTTCAAAAGGGTATGATGCTTAAACAAATAGAGGAGGGCCCAATATTATTTTCTTGTGAAAAGAATATACAATTTGAGTTTTTTTGAAAGGAGAAAAACTATATGTATATTCTTAAGAGATATTGGGCCACCTATGTAGGGGGCATAGAAGACTTGTAGAGATGAACCATAATCTTTGGTAAAGACAAGTGGAGAGTTGATTTTCCATGGTAATTTATCTATATGGGATGGAAGATGGATATATTATTTTTCTACTACTAATTCACAAGAGGTAAGAAAGTTTTGGGGTAGATAGTTGGTTATTGTATGCTTACTTTTATTTACAAAGCAAAAAAGAAAAGGGTGGTAATATAAATATATGACTAAGGTGACATTTTTTGGGAAGAGTACAATGTATGTGTCACCACAAAGGTTAAACGAAGAGGGGGAATTTACTCTAGATAACTTAATAGCGTAGAAAAAATATATACACATATGAAGAGGACGTTGAGTAGGCTGAAAAATGTTGCAAAAAGATGGTTACCATTTTATGCCACTCAATGGTTTCAGAGCACAAGGCAATCATAAGAGTTTTTGGTGTCGACACTTCTCTATTGGATATGGGAAGATTGGGTGCACTAGTATATTCTGGCCATGGACCTTTTTGTGATTTGGAAATGCTGATTTTTTATGAAATGTTTTGTTAGTTTCTACAATGTGTCAAAATTGGTGGCAATTAATGTAATTAATGCCAAGTCCATATAACATTTAGATGATAGTATCTCTCTCTCTCTCTCTCTCTCTCTCTCTCTCTCTCTCTCTCTCTCTCTCTCTCTCTCTCTCTCTCTCTCCCCCCACATTGTGCTTGCTCCTAGTAATGTATACATACTAGTAAAACGGTGCATCTTCTTTTTTTTTCTTTCTTTTTTTGGTCATTTTTCCTTTTCCACTTTTTTTTTTTTCAATAGGAGGAGTGTCATGCACTCTTTTACTCCATTATACCTGCTTTTCATTACCTCAATCCCATAAATCGGAGATGGGAGGGTTGCCTTGGGCATGTTCAGATTCCAAGGCTGGTTCTTCTTTGCACATCAAAGCTTTAAAAATAGGTGGAGCATTTGCCAATCAGAAGGGAGCCATGCCAATTTGGAGTTTAGACGATGTAGGCAGATGACTTCCTATCAACGGATTGATACGTTGAAAGTAGGGCTTTTATCTCCATCCATTGACTCTGGTCTTGTGGAGTTTTCCTGATAAATCTGCTAATCTGTAACTACCATTCCCAAACTTTGTCTTTATCATGAAAGGTCCCTCCCATCTTTGCAAAAACTTTTTGTCAAGTCGAGTATCAAGTCGGTTATCATAGCGAAGAACCAACATACCTTCCTTCAATCCTTTCCCCTTGAGCTTCTTGTTGATTTTGTCCCTTTGGCTTGTCGCTTCGGTGATGTAGTGATCAATGGACTCTTCTCTATCTAGCTCAAGTTGTTGGAGATCTAAGATCCTTTCATGTAGAACCTCTTTTGGTTTTTTTTCCACTCATTAGGTAAAATTTGGACTCACAAAGGGGCCCTTTAAGGAGTTTGACTTTACCTCTCTCTACGAAAACGGGCGCATGGATAAATTTTTGCAAACAAACTCCAAAGTTGGCGGAGGTTTGACAGTTAGAATGTCCCCTTCAAGCTCTATCTACTGATATATAGCATGCCATGAGATTCCTCATATTTTAGAAGATTCTTTTTTTTATTCACCTATGATGTGACAACTCTGTCGGAATCTAAGTGAATCAAAAAAAGAATCTTCTAAAATACGAGGAATCTCATGGCGTGCTATATATCAATAGATAGAGCTTGAAGGGGACATTCTAACTGTCAAACCTCCGCCAACTTTGGAGTTTGTTTGCAAACATTTATCCATGCGCCTTTTTTGGTAGAGAGAGGTAAAGTCAAACTCCTTACAGGGCCCCTTTGTGAGTCCAAATTTTGCCTAATGCTTGCAAGAACGCGCAAGCTTGAGAGCTCTACCTCAATGGGGAGAAGTGCCTCCTGTCCATAAACTAGATGAAAAGGGGTGAATTGGGTAGATACCTTGAAAGATGTCCTATACGCCCAAAGAGCAACCGTCAAATGGCGATCCCAATCATTAGGCCGGTCCACAACCTGCTTAGAAATTATCTTACATATCATTCCATTCACTTTTTCCACCAATCCATTGCATTGAGGATAGTAGGGTGTGGAATGCAGGTGTTTCACTTTTAACCTCCTCAAGAGATCATTCAGAAGGTCAGCCCTAAAACCCGGGCCTCGATCTGATAAGATTTCTAGGGGTGTTCCAAACCTACTACAAATATGGTCAAAAATAAACTTTGATACCTCTTCAGCTGTGATTCGGGTTGTGCTTGTTGCTTCCGCCCATCGTGTCATGTAGTCAACACCCATGATGATGAAAACCTTCCCTGTAGAAGTACGAGGTAGGGGACCTATTGCATCCACACCCCACTTTTCAAAAGGGCCATAAGATATTATTGGGACTCAAGGCTCATATGTTAGTCGTCTATCCCCAGCAATTTGGCATGGCTTACATGCCTTACACCAAGATTGGACATCATGATGCAAGCTCGGCCAAATAAACCCTGCTTGTAAAATCTTCCTACTTGTAATATCTTGAGAAAAGTGACCACCACAGACATCATCATGACATGAAAGAAGAATTTTCTCTATCTCTTGCACACCTGGTACTCTCCTCAAGACCAAATCTTTTCCTTTGTGATATAAATCATCCCCGATCAACTGGTAAGGTGTGGCCTTCTTAACTAGTCTATGTCTTTGCACCTTGTCTAAGTGTTTGGGACACTCACCTGCTTGTAGAAAGAAGATAGTGTCTTTTAGCTCCTCTTGACCTTGATATTTGGGTTCATATAGTTTCACACCTCCTACCGCCATTTGAAGCTTTTCATTTGCGAGTAAGTCTGCTTCCTTGTTATGAGTTCTCACAATGTGTTGTACCTATGTTGCTTTAAAACCCTTCATCAAAGCTCTTACACTACTAAGCCACTCAAACAATGTACGATTCTTGCACCTCCAAGTCCCTTGGATTTGCCTGACCACTAGCAAAGAATCACCTTTTATAATAAGTCTTTGTATGCCTAATTCTTTGCATTCTTCTAACCCAAGGGTTAGAGCAGCATACTCAGCCTCATTGTTAGAGTGAACATTGGGTAGAGTGATAACTTTTCTAACCATTACCTCCTTTTGTGGGTTCAAAATGATGATCCCCCCTGCTGCTTTGTCTTGTTGGCGTTGATAAGCTCCGTCAAAGCATAAAGTATGGGCATTATCAATCTCCTTCACTTTGAACTAATTTGAGCCTTTCTCTCTTTGTAGTCCTTATCCTTCCCTTTCTCTCACTTTGTAGGTGAGAATGTCTGCAAGTCCTGCTCTTGTGCTATCTTCTACAAGGAAAGTGTATTCAAATTCTTGGAGTTCAAGCACCCACTTTGCTATTCTAGATGAGAGGCTCATGTGTTGTACTACATATGGTAGATTGTGCTCTAAGGTGAGAAAAAAAAATGGCACAGGGAGAAGATACGATCGAAACTTCCTTACCGCAAACAAGATTGCAAAGACCACTTTCTCCATTTCAGTGTATCCCTTCTCGGCCGGAGTCATCACCTTGCTTGCAAAATAGATCGGCCTCATGTATGATGTTTTAGGATCTTTTTGCATCAAAACAACACCAATTGCTTCGAAACCTACACTTGGAGTGACATAGTAGGTCTCCTTTGGATCTGGTGGCATTAGGATTGGGAGAGAGCTAAGAATGCCCTTCACTTCCTCAAAACATTTTTCATGTTCCCTCCCCCATTCAAATGTAGATTGGCTTGCCAACCTATGCAAAGGGGCGATGGCTTCTGCTAGGAGATGGATGAAGCGAGACATGTACCTCACTTTGTGGTTGAAGGTCATTAGCTCCTTAGTTGTTGTTGGTGGAGATAATGACAAAAGGGCCTCTACTTTAGAGGGATCCACTTGAATTCCTTATGAAGAAACCACATGGCCTAGCAAAACCACCTGAGATTCACCGATATGACACTTCTCTGGGTTGAGTTGTCCCCCAAATTGATGGAGCCTCTTAAGCCCCTCTTCAACCTTTTGGCAGTGAAGTGATCTACAACTATAAATACAGAAATCATCCATAAAGACTCTTATAGATTTTCCAAAGAATGGCTGAAATACAAATATTGTGAATCTCATGAAGGTGCTAGGAGCATTGGTGAGCCCAAAAGGCATTACTATGAATGCAAAACATCCCCAAGGTGTGATGAAGGTGGTTTTTGGTTGGTCCTCTTCTGCTATTCTAATTTGAAAATATCCTGAATACCCATCACACACAGTGTAGCATTCGTGACCTGCTACTTCATTCAAAATTTCATCTTGGAAAGGGAGAGGGAAGTGGTCCCTCTTTGTCGCACCGTTGAGGGGTTTGTAATCCACGCAGACCCTCCACTTACCATTCTTCTTGGGAGTGACTACAATAGGTGATACCCATTCGGAGTTGGATATTGGATAGATGAAGCCAGCCTTCAAGAGTCGATTCACTTCTTGTAGGAGAGCCTTTTGTTGCACAGATCCTAGTCGCCTTAACTTTTGAGCCACGGGTTTGGTCCCTGGTTTCAATTCAATTCGATGCTCTATTACATCTACACCTCTTATTTGTGAGTAGTCAGTGATAAACAAATTGGGATACCTCCTTAACATATTGATGTAGGACCTCTTCTCCTCACAAGTAAGATCTTTTTCAAGCATCTTCTCAAATCCTTCTTCAAGGTGGTGGCATCTTTCATCCCCTCGTGTGTGATTTTCTGTTGGCTTTTCTTCTACAGAAACATCTTGGGTGTTGGCGTTGAATACAATTCCCATTACCTCCAAAGAAGACTCCTCTTCACTGGTTGATGCACTAGTTGATGCTTCCTCATCACTTGAGTAAGGACTCTCCTCCTCGCTCTCTTCATCTTCCGTGGTTTCATAGTTGATATCTAGTTGCTTTCCTTCTCGCCAATCATACACCACCAGTTGACCCTTCTTAAGAATCAAACGACCACTTCCCCATTTTTGATCTGCATTCACAGCAATGAGCCAAGGACTCCCTAGGATGATGGGATAGCCCTCCCCCTTAGCTAGCATGACATACATATCCACTCGTGCATCTATGTTACATACAGAGACTTTTACATTTTCAATGATCCCCAAGCACTTCACACTTGAGTTGTTGGCTAGCCTAGCTTGACAATTACAGGACTTTGTAATTTCAAGCCCTAACCTGTTCATTGATTTTTCCGTGATCACACACATTTGAGCTCCACCATCAACATATACATTAGACACCTTTTTACCCCTTATGTAAGCATCCACAATGGGTTCCACATCTTTTTGTAGCTTTGAGGCCACAACCTTAATGGAAAGATTTGCTTTCTTTTTTGGAATTCTTGTACTTACCAACTTTGGCCATTGCCTTCTTACTTTGGCTGATAGGTGTAGAAGTTGAGGCCATGAAATGTTTGGCTTTTGGGTTTGTAAATCCTCCAGGATGTTGTAGGGCTCTAGCTCCTTTCCCAATGGGAAGTCATTGATACCAATTTCCCTTCGCCTTGATCTTTTCTTCCTGCTACTTTCAGCTTCTTCCATCTTTGACTTCTTTTTCTTGTCCCTTCTTGCTGAATTTGTTCCTTCACTTCTCATGTCTTCATCCTTATCATGTGCTCTTGTGCGTTTTTCTGTCGGCATAACATCAAAGTTTAGAGTATGCTCATCTATTACCTCTTCTAGCTTGATGATGTTGACTCCTCTTTCTTCCTCCTCATGTGGGACGGGAGGTATATTTGCTAGTGGTGGTGGTTGACGAAGGATTTGTGGGCCTTGAGCTAGTTCTTGCTACATAGTGAGAGGAGGCAATCAAGGGGGATATATGTCTCCCGGAAGTCGCCTTGGATGTGGACAATTGTACATTCCATGGCCCATTTCATTGCAATTCCAACATCGCAACTCTTGAGCTTGTCTTCGCTGATTGCGATTCCCTTCTCTTGGTTGTCGTTGTTGAGGTAGGCCCTATACTAGATTCAGAGTGAGGTTCTCAAGCTGTTGAGTTAGCCTTTGTAAAATCTCTTGTTGAGAGTTATCTCCTATTTGTAAAGATTGTGCAAGAGGGGCCCTAATTGGTGCTTCCATGGTTTGTGAAGACTCCCTCTCACTCACTTCATTCAAACCCCTTGCTCTATGTGCTTGGAAGTGTAGTTTTCTAAACTTGATGATGACTACCTCACGTGCTTCTTCGAAGGTGGATGGGAATTTTAGCTCTACTTTAGCCTTTAAAAGTGGATACAAGCCAACCATGAATATCTCTTTTTTTAGAAAGTTAGGTGCACCATCATGATTTTCTAATGTAGCCTCCGACCTACCCCAAAGATTGACAAAGGTTGCTTCATAAGAGGGATAGTCTTCAAGTGATACCTGCTTATGTCCAATAATACATTTCCATAGTCCTTCAGAAGTATCACCTTGCCCGAACTTGGAGAGGAAGCTTGCTCACAGTCTCTCCCAGTTGGACTTGATTTGGGGTTGCAAGGTCTCATACCATGCTTTAGCTTCTTCTGCTTTTAGAACCAACAGGAAGGCTCGTAGCTTTACTTCCTCTTCATCTCTCCCGGATATGAGATGTGCCATCTCCAAGTTGTCAAGAAACTCTTGCGCATCTTCCCCACTTCTTGCATAGAACGTGGGAAAAGAACTTGACATTTTGTTTAGACTTTTTGAATTTTTTTTTATAAAAGAAACTTTTCTCTTACGGGCCGCACAAGAGTTGACACTATAAATCTGATTATATTAAAATGAAGATGTACACATCCATTGTTAATTCGTACTTTATCATAGGTAGAATAAATGCATTAATTGAAGCATTGATTTCATTGAGGCGAGTGGATCCAAATATCCTCCTTATGATAGATTGAAACCTAAACTTAGTTGCAATGATTATATGAATGGATTGCCGAGAAATAGGCCTAAAAGGTTCATTGTTTTGATCGTGATTCATGTGCTACTCCTCGTTGTTGATTTGAAGACCTCGTTCCTTCATATGGCCCTTGAGCACCCCTTCACCACTCCTTGTTCCTGCCTTTAAAACAAAATGAAAATGTGAACATCAAAAGAACTTTCATAATTGATGATTGGAAGTATGATTGGATTGGGTGATGCCAGTATTTCTCTAAGTCTTTCTGCACCAAACATAAGAACAATGCGTTGCTGGAAAAAGACTTTTCTATCTATGTGAACATTTACTCTAATGTGTTGTGCAAAATGAAATGGATGAATGGGAACTCCATTGTTCATCACTAAAAAATTTGAAGGTAACTTGGAAATATGTTCCTCAGTGGCGGCACTACTTTATGAGGGCGAGCTTTTTGAAATGGGGCCTCTAAACCCAAACCAATGGGCCTACCCTCACAAAATGTTCGTAAAGAGGTACGCACACTACTTGGGGCACCACCTTCTTTGGGAGTGGAGAAGGAAACCAAACAAAATAACACTTGCACTCACCCACTCAAGCAACACACTTCGAAAACCCCCTTACTCTATATACACTTTGGACACTTGAACACCATCAACGATTATGCAACCCAATGCCGTGCATCAAATGAAATATGCAATTTGTGGAATAGCATTCACCTTCTCCCCATAAAAATACCCATAATACATCCAAACTCCTCTCTCAAGCACTCATCAAAAAATCATGCGCACAAGACTTGCCTCTCAAACAAACAAGAGAATCACTTACATCAAACTAACACACTTTGCATAGAGAGCCCATCTCCATCTATGCAATGCCGTGACACAAATAAAATCACCATGAGAGGTAGCCGCATGCATATGTAATGAAGCAAAAGATATTTGCAGTGAGAAATTTCTTTAGACCAATTGAATAAGTGTGGAGAAACAAACCAATGGTAAATTGAGAATAGAACACTTACTTGATTTCTCGCACATCTTTTAAAGGGAGGACAGACGCTGGCTAACCATCACGAATTGCGACACTAGAAAGTTTTGAAGATGATTTAGTGATCATTAACATAACCATGAGAGAGATCATGATGTATTTACAAGTTATTGAGGTGCTACAAATGATTTATTGGGTTGATGGAGTAAGAGATTGTAGAATAGAAAGAGTGGAGGATAGAGTTGCACTTCCTCCAAAGAGGAGGGTTAGGAGGGAGGATGTGAAAGAGGGAGAGTTGGAGTTTTCTCTACTATTGATCAAGAAACAACATGAAGTTGAAAATATAGGTGTGTCCTTGAGTCTCTCCAAGGGGGACTATTTATAGTTGTGTAGGAGTGGGATTTTGCTACACTTAATTAGGGTGAGTGATTAGCCCTAATTAAGTGTCCTTTGACCACTCATTCAATATTGGACATAAAAGGGACTATTTTTTCACCAAAAATATCATTTTAGACCGTGAAGGCTCCATAGGGGTGCATAATGTAGGTGGGCCCCACCATGAGGCCCTACGGGTGGCTCCTGCGGGGTATCTCAACTTGTCTGTCTTGGCATTTAGAAAGCATCTTTAGGTTGGTCCCATCACATGCAAGTGACCTTGAACACTCATTACTCTTCTAGAAGATGAGTAGGGGAAAAATAAGATCTCACCCTCTTGATTTACTTGATTTACAGTTCCCTTTTGCTGCGAATCTGACAGATTTACACTATTTTGACCATAACTTTTTACCTGTAGCTCGGAATGACATTCTTCAAAAGGCAAATTTGACCTTCTCAACATGTTTGATATGAATTTGGACTATTCTTCATGCCCATGCACCAAGGAATTCGGTTTGAAAGGTCCACACTAGGCTAGGGAACCTTTTGCTTCCAAGTCTTCTTTTATGGGCCCTTTGCTTGTACGCATCCAAGGGGAATCATGCTTTTTCAAAAGGGTATGATGCTTAAACAAATAGTGGAGGGCCCAATATTATTTTCTTGTGAAAAGAATATAAAATTTGAGTCTTTTTGAAAGGAGAAAAACTATATGTATATTCTTAAGAGATATTGGGCCACCTATGTAGGGGGCATAGAAGACTTGTAGAGATGGACCATAATCTTTGGTAAAGACAAGTGGAGAGTTGATTTTCCATGGTAATTTATCTATATGGGATGGAAGATGGATATATTATTTTTATACTACTAATTCACAAGAGGTAAGAAAGTTTGGGGGCAGATAGTTGGTTATTGTATGCTTACTTTTATTTACAAAGAAAAAAAGAAAAGGGTGGTAATATAAATATATGACTAAGGTGATATTTTTTGGGAAGAGTACAATGTATGTGTCTCCACAAAGGCTAAACGAAGAGGGGGAATTTACTCTAGATAACTTAATAGCGTAGAAAAAATATATACACATATGAAGAGGATGTTGAGTAGGCTGAAAAATGTTGCAAAAAGATGGTTACCATTTTATGCCACTCAATGGTTTCAGAGCACAAGGCAATCACAAGAGTTTTTGGTGTCGACACTTCTCTATTGGATATAGGAAGATTGGGTGCACTAGTATATTCTGGCCATGGACCTTTTTGTGATTTGGAAATGCTGATTTTTTATGAAATGTTTTGTTAGTTTCTACAATGTGTCAAAATTGGTGGCAATTAATGTAATTAATGCCAAGTCCATATAATATTTAGATGATAGTATCTCTCTCTCTCTCTCTCTCTCTCTCTCTCTCTCTCTCTCTCTCTCTCTCTCTCTCTCTCTCTCTCTCTCTCTCTCTCTCTCTCTCTCTCCCTCCCCCCCACCATTGTGCTTGCTCCTAGTAATGTATACATACTAGTAAAACGGTGCCTCCTTCAGCAGCGGCATGGCCAACCGCCTTCGACTACCTCTCTCTCTCTCTCTCTCTCTCTCTCTCTCTCTCTCTCTCTCTCTCTCTCTCTCTCTCTCTCACACACACACACACACACACACACACAAAGAGAGATCTAAAGCATGCCCTTGGGCTTTCATACATGTTTTTCATAGCTGTGTATGAGCTATGTTAGTTTGAATTTGGTTTGTGTTAGCATGTAACACACAAGGTAACATAGATGCCCTTGAAGAGCGAGTGGGTGCTAAACCACTTCAGAAGGCATAAAACCTTAGTGGCCACAAATATTTGATTTTTTTTGGGGTTTGAAGTGGTAAGTGCTAGAGGCTTTTGCACCTACTTTTTTCACCCCTTGGTGCTAGTAGTACCAAGGGTACCAAATCCACCATTACCTTTCAAGGGTATATTATACCCCCCTATTATTTAAAAACCAATTTTCAGGGAGCGTAAAGCATGGATAGAGATTCTACGGGAGAAACCAGAAGACTAATGCGCCTTATTGGCTTGTCAAAAAATAGCCTTAAACATGAGCCAGAACATCATTTATGCAGGAGTTCCACCAAGCTAAAGCTGTAATACAATTTTACCCAAAAGCTGCAAGTGAAACAATTTAACACAGTTGTAAGGACATGGGTCCTACGGGCAAGGCCACATCTAGCTTAAGGATAATATGAACCTTGTCAATGCTTACAATGTTGCACTAGAGTAAGCATATGAAAATGCATTTCAAATGGAAAATGTTTTTGTCTTATAAGACTAGTTCTCTTTTTATTGTGCACAAATTTAAAAGTATGCATGCTTAGAATCATGTTTGTGGTGACGACGTCTCCCAAACACCAAGTAGAACTTGTCACTCTAATTTGGAAGTATGATATGGACTAAAGTGCAGACATGCTTGCGGCAGCTACGTCTCCCAAGCACCAAATGGACTAGCCATCCATCTTGGAATGATGTCTTAGGGTAAAAAGGGATCCTCTACCCACTAAGAAACATGGACTAATGACTAGGCTTTATCTTCTCTACCTCACAGTCGAGGACGACTATGATTTCAAGAGAGAGGTAATGTCATAAAATATAATATCTAACTTTACCAAATGATTTTCTCATATTAAACTGATCATTTAATGTGGGAGAATAAACGGGAACAAGAGTTAGAATAGAGACATGTGCTTCTAGACCTGTCTCAACACAGGACCAAAAGGAGACATGATTGCATCTCAATAGGGGTCCAAAAAGAGATGGTCAATCAAAGAGCAATGTGCAATAAGTGCTTCTAAACTTACCTCAGCAGGGGACCAAGAGGAGAGATGGTTACATCTCAATAGGGGTCCAAAAGGAGGTAGTCTATCAAAGTTCAATATGCAACTAATGAAGCTTAAAAGACCTTAGGGTTAGCTTCATTAAAGACCTCCAATGGTTAGTGTTAAAAGTCCTTTGACCTTAATCAAATTAGGGTTGAGCTTGAGGTGGGAACCCGACCTAAACTTAAGCAAGCTAGGGATGTGCTTGAGGTGGGAACCTTAAGCAAGCTAGGGTTGAGCTTGAGGTGGGAACCCGACGTAAACTTAAGCAAGCTAGGGCTATGCTTAAGATGGGAACCTTAAGCAAGCTAGGGTTGTGCTTGAGGTGGGAACCCGACCTAAACTTAAGCAAGCTAGGGATGTGGTTGAGGTGGGAACCCGACCTAAACTTAAGCAAGCTAGGGCTGTGCTTGAGATGGGAACTCCACCTAAGGTGCTTGTTATGCTTGATGACCAAGGTACTTGAGGTACTTGTCACATTTAATGAAGAAGTTGCTTGAGAAGCTTCCTATGCATGGGGGGTAAGATGCTTGAGTCAAAAAGAGAACCTACACACTTAATGAGGAAGTTTCTTAAGAAACTTCCTATGCATAAAAATCTCAAAGTTAGGGGAATTCTAAAAGAGCACATGGGACACATGTCAGACTCTCACTAAGCTTCACCAAATGGTGTGCTTGAATGCTATTGGTTGGGTTAAAGAGGGGTCCAATGAGCTTCTACTGTCATCTAACAAATATCTAGATATTTTCAATCTCTGTGTCTCTAAGGGGCAAGGAGGACACTTGTCAAAGACTACCCATGTGCTTGACTGCATGCTGCATGTGATTGGCTAAGGGGAGAGGGGTCCAATGAGCTTGTAGCATGTAGAAATTTCGCCCAAAGCAAGGAAGGGGGGTGCTAGGGGGATATACTCCACACACACACTCATTTGGGAAGCCATTCTCACTTGGTAAAAGTTGAGGAACACCACTTCCTTCTCCAAGATTGTGAGAGTGAAAGCCTACACCAACACTCTTGGCTATGGAATGGAAATCCAACCAAGAGTCATGCTTCAATGCTTAAGCTTGCCATCTTCTCCATCAAGGAGAAAAACGTAGAATTCAAAGTTTGCATCTCACTAGCAAGAAGAGTAATGATAAGTGAGGAACTATTTCTTTCTGCTATGGACTGTTTCTTCTTCCTCTTCCCTATCCTCATTCCCCACTAGCTCTCTCCACCTCCGAAGGTGTTTGAGGCCTTGGGACTGAGGCTTGGGATATTGAATGCTTTCTTCAAGTCTATGTTATGCCATCTTCATTGCATCACCTAGGTTACAAGGAACACAAAGATTGTATTGTACCAAGTCTCTATTGATGGGAGAAACTATAATACAAATGCCTATTGGAGGGGGGACCGGCTCCATATGAATCCGGTCCACGACTATTTTCATGTTCTCTAAACTCTCTCTCTTGCAAAAGTATTGTTCATGCCAAGTTAACTAGGTACCATGTTTATGTTGCTACCATCAATTAAGTTCACCCGCTATGCTCACAAAGTAATCTCTCAAAAGTGCTTCACCTAATTTCCTAATTTCGCTACTCTCAAAGTTCATAGGCCATTTCCATTACATTGGTATCAGAGCATTAGGTTTCTCTTTTCTTTCTTAAGAAGAGAGGTCCTTAAGTAGCCTATTAATGGTTGATTTTGTTAATAATATTAGGGTATGTGGGACTAGGATCTATTATCAATTTTGTTGAGCTCACTATGTGGGAAATGGTGCACATCTCGAGAGCTTTGGTCTTAATAATGGAGTCTCTTTAGACTTGCCTACGGCTTTACCATTATTGAGCCATAAGAAGTCCGAAAGGAGCTATCCCTCAGCAACTTCGCTATTTTAGACTCACTCCACTACTCTCTATAATTAACCAATTCGAGCCGTGGGTGTACATACTTAAGTGCCTATTTTCAAAGGCTAAGAGGAGTAGCAACTAAGGTTTTGAATTGCCAAAGCATACACTACGTAAACACCTAAGTTTAACTAAGATGGCTGACAATAACCAAGAGAGTAGAATGACCATTGATAGCTTTTATTTTGCACATGAAGGTTTTAATGATGATGCCCCATGTTTGTTAATTATCTTGTTACTAGGTTGCAACAAGCTATGGGAAACCCCTCTTTGCAAGCCAAGTTACTCAAATACTTCGTGCTTATGGGATTTCCTTTCCTCTCAAAGAGGAGAGAGAGCTTAGGAGGCCTCTTGGTGAGACCCCCAAAACAAGACTCTCCCATACAAGAGGAGGAATCCAAAGAACGAGAAAGTAATGACTCCCTAGGTTCCTCAATAGATGTGACTCCATGAAGATGGCGGTCTAGACGATCGCCAACTCCTACCAAGAGGAAATGGTTAACCCATAGTCCTTCTCCTCGTCACTCCAAAAGGGACGAGAGGAAACAAAGGAAGAAAAGGGCAAGAAAGAGGTCTCCCTCTTGTCCTTCTTCTTCACCTTCCTCTTCTACCGATGAAAGCTATGGATATTCTCCTAGAGAATACAAGAGGGGAGGACATCGCAAATCTTACCCTACATGGTGGAGGTCCCAAAAGTTAAAGAAGTTCAAAGAGGGAGGAAAGAGTATCTCTTTTCTCACCTATGATGGCACCTTTTGGTGCTACCGACAAAGTATTGGCCTTCATCCAACAATTTGATGCAGCCCTTGGAGACAAGGGCTTCACGCAGTCCTCCAAGCTACACCATGTAGCTATGCACTTCCAAAAATCGGCTCATCAATGGTGGGCTAGCCTTCGTGGTAACGGCAAAGCCCCAAAGACATGGAAAACTCTACGAGTTTCCATTTGAAGCAATTCCTTGCAGGTGATGCAAAGGACAAAGTGCTTACCAAATGGTGAAGTTTAAAGCTTCTCTCTCATGAGTCTATCCACAAATATGTGGACAAGTTTTTGGATTTACATCTCAAGACTACTATCTTTCAAAATATATACTTTGCCGTGCAAAAGAAACAATTATGTGCGAGATTACCCAAAGAGATGGCCGAGTATGTCAACTCTCAACGGCCTAGTTCTATCACCAAAGTAATCCACCACACCATGGTTTCTTCGCGCATCAATTTCCAACAAGGGGCTAGAAAAAATGTCAAGCCCATGGAAAATAAAGACAAAAGTGATGCCAAGAGGAAAACCAATGCCCAACCAAGGCTATTCCAACAACAACAATAATCGGTCCAAGGAGAAGGAAGTTTACAAAGGTAAATATAAACTCTCTCCTAAAGAGCTAGAAGTTTTTTTTAAAGGACCACAAATGTTTTAAGTGTGGGGAGAAAAGGACATGGTTATCGTCCTTACCCCAAGAGAATTTCCCGCAGTGAGACTCCTAGAGCCTCTATGTTTGAAGCTCCAAAAAGAGGATGCTCATTGTCAAGGATTTCTCCTTTCCTATGCTTGGGTAAAGATGCAAGAGTATGATTCCTTTATTTTGTTTGACCCTGGTTCAACTCACAACTTCTTATCCACAAAGTTGACCACTAAGCTAGGCATACAAGCCCACGAGATGGGAGATACATTGAAATCCAATGGAGCTAGATCAAGGGACAAGACGTCTCAGTTACTTCCTTAATTGGAAAATTAAGGCTTCATGTCCAAAGCTATGTGGACAAAAAGGATTTCTTCATCTTTCCTCTCAAACAGTAGAATGTTATCGTTGGGGCACCATGGTTTAACCACATGGCTTCCAACATGAAGTTTCCTGAAAGGAGAATCTACTTCACCTATAGGGAAAAGAGCATGTACATAGATGCTAATGAGTCAGGGAACACCATATCCTTGCAATAAAGGGAATCAAGAGGAATTTGAGTTGTCTAATTTCCTAAATGTATCCCAAGATGTTTTCATTGATGACATCCCTAGTGAGCTACCTCTAAAATGAGGGATGATGACCATGCAATTGAGCTCCTACCAAGAAGCTCACTACCTAACAAGCCTCCTTATCAAGTTTCACAAGCTCAACAAGAGGAGATCATGAGGCAAGTGCATGAATTGGTGGAAAAAGGGATGGTGAGGTCTAGCTCCTCTCCATTTTGTTCACCATTGCTTTTAGTGCAAAAGAAAGACGACACATATCACATGTGTGTCGACTATAGAGCACTAAATAAGATTACTATGAAAAATAGATTCCCCATGCTACACATGGAAGATCTATTTGATAATTTACAAAGTTTTGACCTGACAAATGCTCCAGATGCATTCAAACCCATGATGGACAAAAATCTTCAGGCCACTCAAATTCTCTTGAGGAGTACAAGCGACACCTCCAAGTAATCTTTCAAGTTGTGAGAGTGTATAAGCTTTTAATTAATCAAAAGAAAAGTGAATTTTCCTATAAGAGATTCAATAGTTAGGTCACATTATCTCTAACGATGGCATCCGTATGGATCCAACAAAGTTAGAGATAATAAGAGGATGGCCTAATCCAAGGAATCTACAAGAAGTACAGAGCTTTATAGGTATGTGTGCATACTATAGATGCTTCATTAAAAAAAAAAAAAAAAATCTCACTAATAGCAGGTATATTACATGACTTAACATAAAAAGAACGTTAAGTATTCATGGACTGCAAAAGTGCAAGAAGCTTTTGAAGAAGCTTAAGGCGAATCTTATCTCTCAACGTGTGCTCACACTACTAGATCTCTCAAAGCCATTTGAGGTCCAATGTGATGCTTGTGGTAATTGCCTTGGAGCTATTTTGCTTCAAGAAGGGCATGCCATAGCATACGAGAGTCAAAGACTCGACTTCAATAAGTGAGTAATGGAAAATACAAAAAAGAGCCACTAGCTATTCTATATGCCCTGAACACATGGAAATACTATCTCTTGGGGACTCCATTCATCCTACGAATGGATCACAAAGCCTCAATAGCGCCATGACGCAAACCAACCTCTCCGACAAACAAATGAGGTGGGAAAATTTTCTCTTACAATTTAAATTTCATATTGCTCACATTGTTGGCAAGCACAATCAAGTGGTCGATGCACTTCCAAGGGTAAATATAGTGTCTATAGCAACTCACAATGATCTATCTTTTATGATAGATGAGTATGATATTGTTCGAGACTTTAAGTATGTAATTAGAACCTTTGCATTAGGGAAGAAAAAAGAGCCATTCACCCTGAAGGATGGTTATCTTCCAAACGGCAATAGGCTATGTGTTACTCACCCAGACAATAAGAAAGTCATGTATGAATCCCATACTTCTCCTTATGTGGGGCAAAGAGGGAATCCATAATCTACTCTTCAAGGAGTAGAAATGTATTTCTGTTGGTCTACCATGAAAAGTAAACATACAAGAGGATGTTTCAAAATGCGTGGTATACCAATAGTTGACAATTGATCAAGGGAGGCAACTTGGATTGTTTCAATCGACAGGCTTAACAAGAAAACACACTCTATGCGTGTCAAAAATACTATTAAGACACATCAAATGGCAACCCTTTTCAGATCTCAAATTTTCAAGCATCATGGATTTCCAACATCCATAGTGTCAGACAAAGATCCTAACATGACTAGTAATTTCTAGAAGGGTCTCTTTGAGAATCTAGGAAGTAGATTAAGTTTCTCTTTTGGTCTATCATCCACAAACGGATGACCAAAATGAAATAACTAATCTAATGATTCTTGATCTACTAAAAGCCTATGTCATGGAAGTAGATTAACGTTCTCGATGATAGAAGTACCTACCTCTTATAGAGTATGTGTACAATGACATTGTACATACTTCTATGGGGAAAGCACCTTTTGAGGCTAAAGAGGGAAGATCCAAAAGTCTCATACTACTTCAATTACAGGGGAAGATCTTTGCTGGCTGATGAATATAGTTGAGACCTACAAGAATCTTTTCCAAAGATTAAAGGGGTTATATCCATCTCACAGGAAAGGCAAAAAGGGCTGCTACTAATAAGCACAAAAGAGCCTTAGCCTTTAAGGAAAATGACTGGGTCTTGCTAAATTTTCTCAAGGCTCATCTGAGGCATACTACGGCAAGAGTCCTACGGACCACCAAGAGTATGATGCTAAACTAGCAAAAAGATACTATGGTCCTTAAAATTCTTACGCCAGTCAATGATATGGCTTATCAATTGAAGCTGCCCAACCATTGGCTCATGCACCATGTTTTTCATGAGAATCTACATAAGCCTTACAAAGGAGCGCCATCAAAAGAAGCAATAGTTGTTGTTTGCAGACCCTCCAAAAATCAAAGATCACAAAGAAGCACTTCAACCTGAGTCCATTCTATGACATGAAGACAAGGTATTAAGAAACGGTAAAAATTATCTGACGATATCTTATTAACTTTAAGAATTATTCTTTTAAAGATGCTAGATGGATGCAAAGAACCTAGCTTCAGGATAATATGAACCTTGTCAATGCTTACAATGTTGCACTAGAGTAAGAATATGAAAATGCATTTTAAATGGAAAATGTTTTTGTCTTATAAGACTAGTTTTCTTTTTATTGTACACAATTTAAAAGTTTGCATGCTTAGAATCATGTTTGTGGTGACGACGTCTCCCAAACACCAAGTAGAACTTGTCACTCTACTTTGGAAGTATGATATGGACTAAAGTGCAGACATGCTTGAGGCAGCTACGTCTCCCAAGCACCAAATGGACTAGTCATCCATCTTGGAATGATGTCTTAGGGTAAAAAGGGATCCTCTACCCGCTAAGAAACATGGATTAATGACTAAGCTTTATCTTCTCTACCTCATAGTCGAGGACGACTATGATTTCAAGAGAGAGGTAATGTCATAAAATATAATATCTAACTTTACCAAATGATTTTCTCATATTAAACCGATCATTTAATGTGGGAGAATAAACCGAAACAAGAGTTAGAATAGCACATGTCCTTCTAGACCTGTCTCAACACAGGACCAAAAAGAGAGATAGTTGCATCTCAATAGGGATCCAACAGGATGGTCAATCAAAGAGCAATGTGCAATAAGTGCTTCTAGACTTAACTCAGCAGGGGACCAAGAGGAGAGATGGTTACATCTCAATAGGGGTCCAAAAGTAGGTAGTCTATCAAAGTGCAATGTGCAACTAATGAAGCTTAAAAGACCTTAGGGTTAGCTTCATTAAAGACCTCCAATGGTTATTGTTAAAAGTCCTTTGACCTTAAGCAAATTAGGATTGAGCTTGAGGTGGGAACCCGACCTAAACTTAAGCAAGCTAGGGATGTGCTTGAGGTGGGAACCTTAAGCAAGCTAGGGTTGAGCTTGAGGTAAGAATCCGACCTAAATTAAGCAAGCTAGGGTTGTGCTTGAGATGGGAACCTTAAGCAAGCTAGGGTTGTGCTTGAGGTAGGAACCCGACCTAAACTTAAGCAAGCTAGGGATGTGGTTGAGGTGGGAACCCGACCTAAACTTAAGCAAGCTAAGGTTGTGCTTGAGGTGGGAACTCCACCTAAGGTGCTTGTCATGCTTGATGACTAAGGTACTTGAGGTACTTGTCACATTTAATGAGGAAGTTGCTTGAGAAGCTTCATATGCATGGAGGGTAAGATGCTTGAGTCAAAAAGAGAACCTACACACTTAATAAGGAAGTTGCTTAAGAAACTTCCTATGCATAAAAATCTCAAAGTTAGGGGAATTCTAAAAGAGCACATGGGACACATGTCAGACTCTCACTAAGCTTAACCACATGGTGTGCTTGAATGCTATTGGTTGGGTTAAAGAGGGGTCCAATGAGCTTCTACTTCCATCTAACAAATATCTAGATATTTTCAAGCTCTCTCTCTCTAAGGGGTAAGGAGGACACTTGTCAAAAGACTACCCATGTGCTTGACTGCATGCTGCATGTGATTGGCTAAGGGGAGAGGGGACCAATGAGCTTGTAGCACGTAGAAATTTTGTCCAAAGCAATGAAGGGGGGTGCTAGGGGGATATACTCCACACACACACTCATTTGGGAAGCCATTCTCACTTGGTAAAAGTTAAGGAACACCACCTCCTTCTCCAAGCTTGTGAGAGTGAAAGCCTATACCAACACTCTTGGCTATAGAATACAAATCCAACCAAGAGTCATGCTTCAATGCTTAAGCTTGCCATCTTCTCCATCGAGGAGAAAAACGTAGAATGAGCCTCCCTCAGAGTTTGCATCTCACTAGCAAGAAGAGTAATGATAAGTGAGGAACTATTTCTTTCTGCTATGGAATGTTTCTTCTTCCTCTTCCCTATCCTCATTCCCCGCTATCTCTCTCCACCTTCGAAGGTGTTTGAGGCCTTGGGACCGAGGCTTGGGATATTTAATGCTTTCTTCAAGTTTATGTTATGCTTGTGATGCATGAAGCTTTCCATCTTCATTGCATCACCTAGGTTACAAGGAACACAAAGATTGTATTGTACCAAGTCTCTCTTGATGGGAGAAACTATAATAGAAATGCCTATCGGAGGGGGGACCGGCTCCATATGAACCCGGTCCTCAACTATTGTCATGTTCTCTAAGCGCTCTCTCTTGCAAAAGTATTGTTCATGCCAAGTTAACTAGGTACCATGTTTATGTTGCTGCCCTCAATTAAGTTCACCCGCTATGCTCACAAAGTAATCTCTCAAAAGTGCTTCACCTAATTTCCTAATTCCGCTACTCTCAAAGTTCATAGGCCATTTCCATTACAGAGGCTATAACATAGCACGGTTGGGTGGAGACTAGCACACGCACTACCACCGCTCTGTCACACACTGGTATCAGAGCTATTTTTGGAGAAGGGGAAAAGCGGGTCGCACGTGCATGCGATATGCCGCTTCTCTCTCGTGTTCCACAGACAGCGAGTCTCTGTTGTGCAACAAAAAGAAGACATGCATAGTTTCTTGTGCGCAGCATGCGTAGACAGACAGCGACAGCCGACTGCGGCCCCACCTACACCCTCCACAATAAAGCTCGGACAAAGATTCTATGGCAAAAACCAAAAGACCAATGCGCCGTATTGGCTTGTCAAAAAATAGCCTTAAATGTGAGCCACAACATCATTTATGCAAGAGTTCCACCAAGCCAAAGCTGTAATACAGGTTTACCCAAAAGCTGCAAGTGAAAAAATTAAACATAGTTGTAAGGACATGGGTCCTATGGGCAAGGCCACCGGCACGTCTGGATAGTGTGTACGCTAGGGGGAGGCTATAAGATAGCATGGTTGGGTGGAGACTAGCACACTTCACTAGTATCAGAGCTATTTTTGGGGAAGGGGAAAAGCGGGTTGCACGTGCATGCGATGCGCTGCTATAGCCTTAAACATAAGCCATAACATCATGTATGCAGGAGTTCCACCAAGCCAAAGTTGTAATGCAGTTTTACCCAAAAGCTGCAAGTGAAACAATTTAACACAGTTGTAAGGACATGGGTCCTACATGCAAGGCCACCGGCACGGCCGCACGGTGTGTATGCTAGGGGGAGGCTATAAGATAGCACGGTTGGGTGGAGACTAGCACACGCATTACCACCGCTCTTTCACTGGTGTCAGAGCCATTTTTGGGAAAGGAAAAAAGCGGGTTGCACGTGCATGCAATGCACTGTTTCTCTCACGCGTTCTGCAGACAGCGACGTTTTTGCCACCGCTCTTTCACTGGTGTCAAAGCTATTTTTGGGAAAGGAAAAAAGCGGGTTGCACGTGCATGCGATGCACTGTTTCTCTCACACGTTCCGCAGACAGCGACGTTTTTGATGTGCAGCAAAAAGAAGATAGACACAGTTTCCTGTGCGCAACGTGCATAGACAGACAGCGACAGCCGATCGCGGCCCCACCTACGCCCTCCATGGCACAGTTTTCTGTGCGCAGCGCGCGTAGACAGACAGCGACAGCCGACCGTTACTATGGAGAGAGAGAGAGAGAGAGAGAGAGAGAGGCAAGATTTCTAAGCTTGATGGTACGCCATAGGTATATACATAGTAATATGCACGACAATAACCTCGCGTACATGTGCGGGTATATCCACAGGTATATCTGTAGTAATATTCAAGACAATAACCTCGAGTACATGTGCAGGTATATCCATAATAATATACACAACAATAATTCCGAGTACGTGTGTGGGTATATCTGTGGTAATAGTTTTTTAAAAATGTAAGAAAAAGAGTTTCTTGGACGTCTTGGATACTTTGTATGTATGGCTTGTCACCCTAATTTTTTCATATTGCTCCTTATCTTCCTATTATCTACTTGCATGACGAGTTGCTGCGCCTGAATTATTTAGCTTCAAGCTATTGCAGTTTGTGTTTCCAGTCCGTGACTGCTTGGTTTTGAGTTTATCTAGCATTTGTTTGCACAAGAGGATTTAGAGATTTTATCATGTAGGAAAACGGTGTCTTTTTCAGTGTTTTTCATACAATGCATAACATCATGAGCTTCTGCTCGAGAGGCACCGCATACCTAGCTAGGTACGATTGGGGGCAGGGGACCCCCGGCCCCTCCACCGGACCGGCGGTCCCCTGCCCCCAATCGTACCTAGCTAGGTATGCGGTGCCTGCCTCGCAGAAGCTCATGATGCTGAGGTAAGTCACAATGTGGGAATTATTATGAGAATTTGTCCAAAACTTCTTGTGTTGGGTGTGTGCTACATTCCATTCTTCACCCTACATATACCTCGCCAAATCCAGCAAACTGATTTTTTGATATATTCTTATCATCCTCTTGAGGGCTATGGCATGAGCCACAAATGATCCCATGTGCTTCCACTCCAGACACTAGTTGGTTCACCCTGAGCTTTTTTTTTTTTTGATATTCACTTGCTCCTTTGTTTCCCTCAAGAAACCCTTAATTTTGTCCTTCAACCATGTAGTGTATGTGTTCTTATGTGCAGAGACAAAGAATGTACCAGATTTTCTTTGTTGTTGGTGAAAACCCACGTTCCTCTAGTGGTTGTGGCATACTCCGTAGGGACATGATCATGCAACACCTCTTGTGCAATTTTCGCATCGAGTGGTTGCTACAGTGCCTCAAAGAACTTATGCACTTTGGCATGTTGAAACTTCTCTTTGTCCGTCTTTGTAAGTTGTATGATGGAGATAGGGTGTTGTGTGACTTGGTTGAGGATGGTGGAAATGTCACTGTTTTCTTTCTTAGCTACCATAATGTTGTGTAGAGAGAAGAGTGCTTATGGTGTGTTGCAAGGTGTTGCACAAATTGATAAGGAAGGTTGTAGAAGGTGCAAGAAAGGCCTAAAAGTGTCTTGTGGTGTAGAAATGAGGGAGATAGCAAGTGTGCAAAAAGACATAATGATAACAAATAGCTAAACGTGAGAGAATAGGGTCATGGTTGCAATAAGCATGGGTAGAATGATAATGATAATAAGTAATGGGCATGAATTTTTTTTAACACAAGCCCTCTTTTGCATGCTTTTTGGGCTGATTGGATCATTCACGTGGCTCTCCCTTAGTGCCTTGATTTTGATATTGATGTGAAACTAGTTACAAAGGACATACATACCTTGTTACAATGTTCTCATGGATAAACTTGGTCATTTAGAGAGTGGCCTTGTCAGGTAATGCATAAGCCTCAACCCACTTTGTGACATAATCAATTGTTGCCACAATGTATCAATTCTTGCCTTTTGTGCTCTTGAAAGGGCCCACAGAATTCAGTCCCCATTTCATGAAGGGCTCCAATAGTGCCGTCGGGAATGTAGTGGCATCATTTCCCTTAAAGTTGACCTTCCCAATCATCGATAACCATCACATTGCTTGGCCAAGTGTCAACATGCATACTTTTCATGACGTGCTACCAATCCACATGCCCTTGTCTTGATACACCTTATGCAATATTGAATAAGCTAAAGGACACATGAAAATACAACTCCTATGAATCAAGTGCACCTTATCCATAAACTTGTGAACATGGAGTTGGATGAGTCTAAGCCAACATCTGAGCATTTAAGAGCTTCCACTGGGATTTTGAGTCAATTGTAGGATTCAAGTATGTCAGTCTTTGATGATAAATTGAAGGCTATTATTTTGTTGATGACTTTACCCGATATCTAGAAATCATTGGTTGTTTCACTTAGCAACAACCCTGCTTTAACCTTTGATGGTGTTCATAAACTCACACATGGTGTGAAGACACCCTTATAGTACCCTAAAGCATATTAAATACGTACTATCAATAAGTACACATAAGAACTCTAAGCTCACTCTGCTCTACCATATGCAACTTCTACAATGCTCCACACCTACAACCCCCTGCGCACCAACACCCTTTATCTCAAAAAGTGGGGTGACTACTGCTTTTTCATTGGAGGGTGCCTCCCACATCAAGGTAACATTTGTGAGATCGGTTGTAGTAGGCCTTAGGAGAATGCAATCTGATTAGTTCCCTTATTAGCCTATCAAAACCTCTTTATGGGATGGCTTTCTTCTTTTTGAAGGGCCCATTTTGGGGTAGAGGGCCCTCCATCTAACACACCCTTTTAAGTATATTTGGGGGAGCTCTCTTGATTGTCGAGATCAAATAATGGCTCTCTCTCTCTCTCTCTCTCTCTCTCTCTCTCTCTCTCTCTCATCCCGAAGTTCAAAAGTCTACTATGATTGCCAAAAAGTGAAGAACAACCATGTTTATCATCTCTTGAAACTCTGGGAATCTACTAAGAAACACCCATTATGAGGGCAACCCCATATGTGATGTATGTTGCTCACATGGCATTTGGTAAGGTGCATTTAAGCCATTACATCCAAGTCAAAGGATGTCTACCGAATTTCGCATCTTATGTGACTCCCAGTCTCCACGACTTTTCACTTAAAAGCTACCCATTACATCCTGTTAATATGCTAACCCATAACACCCAAATTTTCTTAGCAACAGTCATGTTTAAGAATGCAAATAGCATTTCTTTAAAAACCTACCAATACACTTATTATGATCACTAAGTTGCACTCCCAAAGGCGCATTCCCATTGAAACGATGAAATGACTGCCGACAATATAAGGTGCACCGAATTAATTCTTGATCAAATGGAGTGAAAATGGATTGAGGATAAGAAGCTACATGTGTATTATTAGAAATAAGAATAGACAGAGAGCACATACAGATTTTCTGCTAGCAATGCCCACTTGGCTACCATCACCGAGCATCAATAAATTGACAGCTCTCATACTTTTAAGATCCAGGGAAGGACGTGAGCCTAAGATCATCATTCTCTTACTGCCAATTTGCGCACTTGTGAGCCAAAAGAACCGTCAATATCGCCACCCTCGTTCTCCGTAGCCAGCACGAGCATTTCCAATATCTTATCAAACTGAACAGCGCTTTCATCTCGCTTGTCAAGCTCTGCTCCCTCCGCCTCCAACCACTTTTCGCGTAGATCATCGAGAAGATTTCCTCGATTCGCTTTGCCTTCACCTCCCGGTGCACTCGGTGCAGTTGTGCGCAACGATGAATTGCCTGAAGGTGGTGGAAGACGGTATAGCATTTGGCGAAATTCTCTTGTTCCAGAGAAAACTTCAAAATTCACTGCCATTGTGTCAAGGCAATACTCTCTCAATTTCCAAACTCCATACCTGCAATAAGATGAGACATGAATATACAATGGTGTTGAGAACTACAGCACTCCACATTGACATGGCACCTGCATAGACAATGAACGTATCTCTAACCAAACCAAAACAAAAGCCTCACATGTCTGCAGCAAGGAGCCACCGGCATAATTCCGCAGGCGTCGCTGTCTCCAGATGTGGCAAGAGCGCATCCGCAACAACTTTTTTAAGTGGGAACAACAAGTACCTCGAAGCTGCATCAAACAACTCCTCAGCCTGGAAAATTAAAAATAACCTTGTTATGATCAACACAAGCACACACCGCCTATTGTAGATCAAGAACATCACTCACTAATGAGAGATAAAGAGTCACTAGACTCAAGAACAATGCATATTTTAGTAAAAACTAGGGAAGTGCTCTACAAATATGGTTTCACAAGGTCAGAAAAGCTCTGAACTTAAGAACTAAACATAGGTGCCAGGGCTAAAACACTTGCCCAAAATGCAAATCGAGAGAAACATGTGTGAAAGAAAGAAAACTTGACTTTGAGCTGAATACAAGTCTAAACTAAGTTTCTATACATGTCTCAGTTTCAAAGGACACGAACGGTCAAAATACATTTAAATAAGAAGCTCACTTGCATGAAACTCATCTTAATTCAACAAAGGCTATTCATACGAAGGAGGCAAGTAAAGTGTGAAGGAAGCAGGGGTTCCTACTTTTTTATTCACTAGTACCTGTTCTTTTTATTGTTTTAGACAAGTGGTGACAATGAGCACCAGCAAGACAAAAAGGACAAAAACAAGAAGTCTATAAACCTGCACTTGGTAGATGATCGTACCTGGTTAGGATCAAGTCTTGACACTTGGTCTGTGTACCTGCAAAAAAAATGCAACATACAAACTTGATTAAGCCAGCTTGTAGAGTAATCAAAACAAAATCATCGAAGAAAAACACTATCATTTCTAATTTCCAATAAAGAACAAGTCCCTTCTACCAAGACAAAGAAACATCTCCATACAAAATGCACACTTACATGTATTCCAGCAGCTTCTCAAATGTTTCTGCGGTCATATCTTTCTCTTGAAGAGCTGGAAGAGGTCCACTATCAGTTTCTACCATTTCAGGCGTGCTTTCTCTAAAGCCCTTCATCCGAGAGAACCTTGTTCTAAAATAATCCGACCTTGCAGCCAATATTATTTGATGGCTTCTAAACACTGCATCCTCCACAATAAAGCACACATCCGCATGATCATTGTAGACAACTAAATCATCAACAACTGCAGCACCATCATGATTCTCTCTGCATAGAATGCCGCTACTTAGATTTGAGCAGCATGGAGCTTTTGAATCCCTCACATCTGTTCTACTATATAATTTAATGCCATTTGTATTTGTATGTAACTCATTCGTGTGTGGGGAATCTCTCCTAGTTTTTGTCAGCATCAAGTTGAGAAGCTTTCTCATTGCGTATGGCAACCTTTCCTCCTCGGGCAAGGATGAACCTTGGAGAATGAAACGTTTCTGTGAATCATCCACATCCCGCAGGTGCTTGTACTCCGCGTACCTTTGGTGCAAGAGTTCTCTTTTCACAGCTTTATGAAGCCCTACACAACCACAAACCTTGCAAATTCTTGCTAAACCTTCCATGTCTTCTACAGCCACATCCAATCTATCTGTGTAGAAGAACTGGATAAGGCTGAAAAGAGCAGGAAATGTGAGTTTCTGGTTCGAAAGCCGGACTTCTTTCTTGTGTTTCCAATCCCTGTCAAATTTTTCTTTGAAGTAGGCAGACCTTGCCACAAGTATCGCTCTGTGCGCTTCGATGGGCTGTCCATGGACAAAAAGGGTGATATCAGGATTGAAATCAACACCAAAACATTCCCTGAAAGCACCTTTTGAAGGTAAAGCGTGATTGAGAAGCATGTCATCATTGTCCGACATTGTTTGCAGACCTTCTGAATATCTCAAGTTTGATTTTGAGCTCAGAAAAAGCTCTCGCAGAGCCCTCGGTAATGGATCCAGAGGTGGAGGCCTGGCTTCAAAGGCCTTGAGCAGTTCCCGGACCCGTAGATTCAGAGCAGCATAATGGCAGCGATCGCCATCAAATGTATTTTCACTACATATGGCTCCACATTCCATTAGTATACGGGCAGCATCCAAATGGCCCGCTAGGCATGCATAGTATAGCGCGACTGAGTCCCACGCATCCCTTACATTCACATTCACACCTCCTTCCAGAAGGATGTTGAGCCTCTCAATGTCTCCTGCTCTTGCTGCCTCGTAAATGTCTCCCGAGGGCACCGTCTTACGAGGAAGAGGAGGTTCTTCAGGCTCATCTGCATAGTAGAGGTTATCAAGGTCACCATCTACCACGGGCACTCGCGTTTCCCACTCTACCATGCTCGTCATTGCCTCCTGTGTGTGTGTGTGTGTGTGTGTGTGTGCGCGCGCGCGCGAGCGCGCGCGTACAGTCAGGTTCTGTAAACAAAGAATGCGTATTGCCTAGATTAACCTGCATACATAGAAGCGCTCTTAGCGGCATTCATTTGAGCTACAAAAGAGAAACCGAAGACCTGATACCGCTTGCAAGTCAGGGTTCGGCAGAACGATGTCGAGCTTCCATAGCCTTCCCAGTAGTGTCGGTATGCGTAACTAAACCTGTTACCTGTGCACTCGTTTCGAAGAATTTTATAGCTCCAAAAAAAATCTTTTGCTTCCAAGTCAAGTTGTATCAAATGGGATCTACGGTTGAGGTGATTCTCGAAGGTGATTGGGGCCGTCAGATGCACATTTGTAAATTCAGGACATCTGATAAATTCGAAGAGAAAAGTAAAGTCGGGTAGGCTTGTGAATTCGGGGCAGTCTCCATGTCTTGAACCCCCAACCTCCACTAACCACTACGCCTACATGTGTTTCTTGATACGGGTATGTCATGTTGTAAATGTGGGCCGATTAGTAAATTTGGGGCAAATTTGTAAATTCGGGCACACTAGTAATTCAAGGCAACCGTCAGATCTGACGGTCCACGACTTCTCCACCGTATTGATCCCATTTGAGCTTGCCCGTGTGACATAGTGATGAGACTCTTCCTCTAGTAAATTTTTTATTAAAAAATTGCTTCCTAGAGATTCTTCAGAGTAAACGATGGAGTGGTGCCTTTAGAAGGAGAAATCATTCTGTGTCAACTTATAAATATCCAGAAAATTGGCACCAAGGAGGGTTTCCTACATGTGTTTTGATAGGACTTTACCTTTGCATCAAACCCCCATTGGATGTCTTGAAGCAATTGATGCAACTAGGAGTCTCATAACGTGTTTGCTTCTTATGTGCAATACCTCCCTAGTAATTATTTTCTTTTTTATGACCTAGAAAATGAACTTCAAGTCATCAGCCAAGGTCAGTGGTGCTTAATCAAGAATATCACAATCATTTTTTTTAAGTAGTAGAACAAGGGTTTTAAGCCTGAAGGTAGCTCCATGTCTTAAGAAAAGACCTAATAGTAAGAATGATAACAACAAGGACTGTTATAATTTTGTCTGCCCTCTTGAGTGATAGACTTGGGACGCATGAAAAAGACCTTGGGTGTGGTTTGACATCATCATGTAAATCAAGGGATCGTTGGACTTTTTTTTACTTGAGGATGATTGGCTGGATGCTCTTCTAGTTTTTGTGAATCTCCCTCGCTTTGTGAATCTTTCAATTGATCTGGCTCTATCTTCTTTTCTTTAGAATGTTCGATGGCAGCTGTGGTGGAGGGGGAAATTGAGCCCACTGAGGAGCGTCACTCATATATTTATTTCTTTGCTCCTCTTGCGTCTACTTCTCTCGAGGTGGTCACTTATCAAAAGCTCCATATATCACATGTGTGAACAAAAGATTATTTACATAAAAGTATAGACTATTAATAATCCTCTTCAATTAACATGTAATCTAATACACGTTTTGAGAAGTGACCTCCCCGGGCTATTGCTTTGTCGTTGTGGGGACAATCTTTGTTTTTTTTTTGCACGCTTCTCATACCATTGTGGAAACTTGTTGGGAGTCGAGATCCCAACTATAGCTTGTTGAGCAATGCATGCACAATCTTGAATGGCCTTGTGCTCTGCCTTGGCCCTAGCTTTCTTGTTGGACTTGCGAGCTCTCTACGCTTGGGCCTTGGCTTCCTCATTGCCTTGTGAGCTTTGTGTGTTTCGGCCTTGTCGTCCTCATTGGCCTTGCAAGCTCTCTCCTCCTGCAATCTTCTCCTCTTCTTGCAACCTTTTATTCTCAAGATCCTCTTGCTCATTCTTTCTCTTTGCCTCCTCTTCACTTTCTCTCTATTTTTTGCAAATTTAGGTTCATCAAGAATGAACTTTCTCACTTGCTGCTTGATGTGTGCCCCAAAATTTCTCAGCATTGTTTGATATGTTGCCTATTGTTGGAACTTGGGCATGTGTATTGTCAAGCATGTATCGTGCATTTAGAATAGGGATCTCATGTTCCTCTTGATTCTCTAGCCTTGGCACCTTGACGTTCTTGTTGCATGTGGCAAGAGGTCACAGAAAAGAAGGCAAATAGTGCTTGGATCAAAGGTGTGTCAGCTCTCTATAGGTGCGCGCACAGTCAGGTGCTCTTGGCAAGGGGAAGAGGGGAATGTTTCATGCTCACACATTTGGTTAGATAGGGTTTCCCTATGTCCCCTTCCTCTTTCTTTTCTATGCTGAGGCGATGAGAAGATTTTTCACTTCATAGGAGGTTGGCTTGAGTGGTCTAGAACTCCCTTTTAGGGAAGACAAGCTTCTTGAGGCTGACTCTTCCTCACAACTCAGCCTTGTACTTGGAGGACCAGGAGGCCAATCTGCACAGGTGTGAGTGGGCTCTTGAGGTGCTTTGTGTGCATCACAAGCATTGGTCAACTAGAGGAAGATAGTGGCTTTCTAGGTTGGCAGTGCTCCTACGCCTGATTGGTCGTCGGATGAGGGCTTCAGGTGGATTCCCTCAAGGACTCCAATACACTATCTGGCTTGTCAAGTTGGCTTGGACCTATCCCCTAAGCAAAAGACTGCTCCCCTCCTCCTGTCCATTAGGAGGAAATTGCTTCACTGGAGTTTGGCACAACTCTCTTTGGCAGACAGAGTCGTAGTGGCCAACAGGTGATGTTGGCTACTATGTGGTACATCACGTCTTGCTGATTCTTCTTGAGCTCCTATATCAGCTAGCTAGAGAGGTTGATCAGGAACTTTATGCAGAGGAGGAGCCTTGGAAAGAATTGTTGCTTCATCGACTTCGAGCTCGAGTCCCCCATGTGGGCGGCCCTTGGAGCCCGTCCACCAGGTGGATTTTTACAGAGCTGCGTAGAGCTGGTCTGAGCAGGAGATTGGATGATCAATTTGTTGCGAGCCTGCTTAGGTCTTGGGAGCAGTTGAGGAGTGTCTTGAGCAGCATCAACCCACTTGCACGGAGGAGCGCTTGAGGTAGCCTCTTGTTTGGAACCCCATGGTTAACACTCAAAGAGGCCACCTGGTTGGTAGTAGGCCTCATGATTCTTGGGGTCCCATGGTAGAGGGTCTAGCCTGCACTTTTGGAGACTGGTTGCAGTTTTTAGGCTTGTCCAAGGAGGTTTAGAGCATCTAATTATGAGGCATGAGGGGGTGCAAAGCATGTGTCAAGATATTACGGAGGCTTTACCAATTGAGTGGCTCACCCCTCTAGAGGCAGTAGGTCCCAAATTGATGGGGTCCTTCCCGCGATTGGAGGTCCTCATTGCAATTTGAGCTTGCTCGGAGTTAGTACCCCACATGTTCTTTGAGGTTCAGGGAGAGGGTCCCCTTCATAGAGTCTCAATAGAGGCTCCACAACTTGGAGATTGTTTCTTTCAGAGGATATGAGTTGTGGACATCTGTGGGAGGTCTTGTGTCATACATCTTGACCCAATAGATCTTGAGACAGCCCACAAGTGTCTTTGAGCTTGGGAGAGATGCCCTTTGGCATGAGTACAGTGGGATCCAGGAGAGTGGTTCTAGCAGGATCCCTTCTCTTTAGTCCATCATCGAGGGATCCCTTTTTTCCAGTACACCATTCACCTGGGGCGTCAAATACTAGCAACACGGAGAGAGGATCGTCCTGCTACGACACTTCATTGGCACGAGGAGGGTCTCATAGCTAAGTTCTTATTAGGTTTTTGAGAGCGGTTGTGGGACTGCAGGCAGCCGAGGAGAGTTACTATATTCCAGTGGCTAGTTTCACACATAGCTACATCAGTTGGGAGCTGGCCAGTACATAGTGGCTTCTTGGTAGCCTATGCAGTTTGTGGCCATCCTTTGGAGAGCCAACATCACTATCTGTGGGACTGCCCCATGGCACAACATGCTTGGCTACGGGTTCTTTGGCTGATGCCAACTCTTTCCACAGCTCGAGAGTACACTTGGGGTGTTGTAGCCTAGTCCACTCTTACGGGCCTTGCTCTCCACTTTGAGTTGTCTTTCACTAGTAGCAAGATGATAGTGATCCAGGGAGGTCGACCTACACTCTAGATTTCCGCAGAGCTTACACCCTAAGAGTGGTTCAGGGCCTTTCTCCACCATGGTCCAGAGTGTGCCTAGATGGCACTACCAGGCACCGGTGTGGCTTTTTCCTCCTCCCATCTTGTGATTTAGCCCTCAGTGTACATACTTTGTTTACTCATTGGGAGAGTCTCCCCATGTTTTTGATGTAGCCCTCTTTAGAGGTGGTTTGTAGCCCTATGGGCAGTTTTATATAACTAATGGAAGGATCTTTTTCTTGGAAAAAAAATATGGCAAATAGTGGAGAGATTCTTGACAACGGATGGAGGTTGCAGGCTTTTAGTGGTATTTTCTACATGAGGTGGAGATTTTGAATTTATAAGACAAGAATATAGCATGCACTCATGCATGATTAAGATGGTGGTGTAAAACTCACAAATGATAAATGAGCTTAGAGTTTGAAGTTTTGACTTATATAGAAATTTAAAACTTACTAAAACTATTGTTAGCAACAAGCTAACCCATGTAGCATATTTATTGTAAAAACACTTATCTTTTGATAAATTGAGAATATTATAACTCCTATTTTCCAAGTGGATGTTGTAATCGATGAGCCGGGGCGGCCATAAGCTTCCAGATTGTATCAACTTATCCTTAGTTAGAGCTCCCATATTATTAGTTTTTGACCAAAGAAACCTTGGCTAAGGTATAAAAGCCAATTTTTGTAAGTTATTTTTAAGTTTTGGATAATAGAAACACAGCGTGAGCTAACGGTGCTCACTTATCTCCTTCTTGTGCTTCCTACTCTCTTCCCGGTTGTCACATTGCAGTGTCATCTATTACGTTGCATCCGCAGGTAAGAGATCTACGCATTGACGTAAACATATCATGGTAAATCGTAGCTTATGGCATCGTCAACCTGTGGCCTAATTTCATCATAAGCTAGGAAATCACAAAGTAAGCATAGGCGGGGTATTGGGGCATCATTGTTAAGCATTTAGATGCATTTGGGATCAGAAACGACTAAGTCAAAAACTCACTACTGTTAATAATCATGATTTTTGCACTTCATCAAAAAGTGAGATTTGAGACCATAAGCATGTGTGCTTAGGTCTTATATACTTGTCCTAGAAGTTCCGTAACATTCGGATGTTGTTTGATGATGTAACGGTCATGTTTTGTTACCGATTAGTGACTAGCTTTTGATGACTTTGGTCATTTGAGTGTAGCTTGTGTTAGATGCAAGTTGTCTATTGTTTTCCAAGAGATTGACACCCTCTTGTAACCTCAATGCACTAGTCAAGTCAGCTTCATCCCATGGATTGACAATTATGTTCGTGATTCTCGCTATGTCTACAATAAGATACGAGTGATGTTACAAACCCATCCCACATTTGGCGCCGCTGCTGGGAACGAATAGACCTAAACTAGGAAAAACACGAGCGTCTTGTGTAGTTGTCCTTTAACTTCCTCTAGGATCGCCTAGAGTTAAAACTTTCTCTTTAAAACTGCATAGCTTAAGATTGTCGTCTTTTGTTGTGTAGAGGTAGCTTGGAAGTAGATTGTACTTGCTAATTACCTTGTAGGATTGTAGGATTAGATTAGGATTTTGAGAATGATTGATGGACGAGACAAGTCTTAAGATCAAGGTTTAGAAAACCATAAAAAAACAAGAAAACAAGTGTTTGTGGACATTTTCCACAACCCATGACAATAGAACCTTGGAGTAGGGTAAGTAGAATCTGAGGTGAGATCTCAAAACATTGCTCACTCCAAAAGTATCAATTGTGAGTTGTTTATGTGAAGTTGTAGAATTTTAGGTCTACGGCTTGAAACATCACCAAAAGATTGTCAACCACTACTGAATCCGGCTGGAGATTATGCTCTGAAAGTTGTATGAACCAGTGGGTAAGCTTAAGGATGCAATTGAGGTAAATTTTCAAGAGTTTGCAAAAACTCAGATTTATTTACTTTTTCTTGAGATTTTAGGCCAAATTAAGTTTTAATTTGACTCAGAGGCTTAAAAGAGGTCACAAAAAGACTGTCCAGTGAAAAAATTACAAAAAATATTCATTTTAGGCCAAAAGTAAATAATCATGATTATTTACTTTCAGCTAAAAAATGACCAAGGTTGATACCAGGGACTCTATGCATAATTATGAACATCTTTTATAAAGGCTCATAGAATTTGGATCACAAAACAGACCAAAACCTTGAGAAAAATTGAAATCTGTACTGATTGTCGAGAACTTGAGTGTGACTTGGTAAATCTTGCTCAAACTTAGTGAAACTTGACTCAGAGGCTTAGATTGAAGTGTTAAACATGTGTATATGCTCAGATGACCAAAAAGATGAAAAAATTTGCCAGAAGTAAATAATCATGATTATTTACTTTTGTCCTATTTTTTAACTTTTTTGATCAACCAAGCATACCACCAATTCTATCATGTTGTATTGAGCACACAGATCAAATTTGGTAAGATTTGGATCATTAAAATTGTGGCAAAGAACTTCATGCTATACTCTATAGTAAAAAGCATACAACCCTAGAGGCGTGTGTGTCTGATGCTATTGACCTAGGAGACAATTGTGAGATCTTCAATGAAGAGGATGTTCCCTAAGGATAACCAAAGCGAGAAGAAAGCATCCACAAAACCAACACAAGTGGGAACGGTTGTTGCGGCACCACTCTCAGCCATAGAAGATATGCTAAAAAGGATGAATGACATGATGAACAATATGCAAAAAGCACCTATGAGAGGACCAGGACAGGGGATAACCCCACAGGGACAACCAATTAGGCCATAAAAATGGTGTGCAATCGAGGGTAAATGGACCAACCACGAGACCCACGAGTGCTACTTCACACCAAAGTATGATGGGAATGTTCAGTACGTGCCCATGAGGCCCCAGGGACAACCCATGTACAAATATCAACCTAATATGGCTCAAGTTCAAAGACCACCAATGGGTATGGAGAGACCTCAACCTGTGTTGGGACAACAACCTCCTTATCGAGGACATAATGCGGTACCTGTAAAGTACATGCACTCAGAAGGAGTCATAGATGAACAAGCATTAGTGCCTCTTACACCCTATGCAGAGCCTAGTCCATCTCCAGTAATGGTAGAGGGAGATTGGTATAGTCCACATCCACCACCAATGGAGAAAACCGTGACTTATGCTTCACCAGAGCTCGCACCAATGTACTATGTAGCTAATCAAGGTGTCAGACCTCCCATGGGAAGACCCATGATGAAGCCCAGAACAAGAAACTGTCATAACTGTGGTGCCGATGACCATTGGAAGAACGAATATCCAGAGCCTGACAAAAATCTCAAACCAATTGAAGCCTATTGCATACAATGTTGCAAAAAGGGAGGACACTTTCCGGAAGATTGTCCTAAGAATCCTTTAAACAAAGGAAAAAATGTAGTCAACTTAGTCCAAGCGATGCCTAGTAGCTCATCAGAGAGCGAACCGATTGTTCCAATCAAGGTAATCACTAGAGCCTAGGCAAAGAAAAAGAAACACAATTCCTCTAATGATTCGGAGAACACGAAAGTTTCTTCTCAAAGAATCAAAAGGAGCAGAAGCAAAAGATATGAGATGAGAAAACAAAAACAATGGGTTGAAAACGAAGAGAAAGCAAAAATTATAGCCCAGGACAAGTTGAAAGAAACTGGTAGTGAATTCAAGGAAACAACCGTGAAATCTGGAGGATCCATTCTGGTTGATAAAATTTTTGAGCCTATTAATGCCGCGATGGAAGCCTACCAAGCAAGACTTAAAGCAGGCCAAAACATGGAAAACATATGGAAAAACTATCCATCTCCAGACATGGAAGCAGCTAAGTTGGAAGCCTATCAAAACTTGGTAAGAATCACGCAAGAAATGCTGGATAAACAAAAACCCAAGCTTGGAAATATTGCAAAATCGGAAGAGCTTGCGGCAGAAGAAACAAAAGCAAAATCCGATGTGGTGGCAGAACCCCACCTTGAAACAAATGAGCCAGAGCTTATAGTGCCGGACAACAAAGATGCCTTAGACGGAATTCCATTCGTAAAGGAAGACTGGCCAGGACACTTATGAGAAAAGGTAAGAGAGATCAATGATGGGAGCCTAACTTTAAAGTCAGCTCCTATAGAGGAAGTCTGGTTGGATAACCTACCACCTGATATGAACATGGATTTACAATCCTTATACGGGGATTGCGGATCGAAAGCTTCAGGAATATCTAAACCAATGACATTAAAGACATTACCTTCTTACTTGGGAGATAACGAAGATAAATCCATCGTGTGCAAGACCACTCAAGTAAAAAGAGCCAAACAAACCCTAGAAGTAGACAACATTTATTCAATCACGTCTACACCTATCCAATGCACTCTTACTTTGGGAAAACTGTTGAAACTCAGGCCATACTTATGGAATGATTTACATAAAACCCTAGAGAAGGTGGGGATAACGGGGTTAATCTCTAAGAATCTGGGAAACTCGAAAAATGAAACGGAAAACAAAGAGATTCGATCAGTTCCTATGAACAACGTCGGAGAATATTATGAAGGGGAAGAAGGAAACACTACCCTCCCAGTGAAATATAATGACATTGAAACCATGGAGATACTGGATAGTGGAGCTGGCATAGCCATAGCCACTAAAGCAGTATGGGAATCCTGGGGACAGCCAGCCATTAGACAAACGCAAATGGAATTGCAGTTGGCTGATGGACACATTGAAAGACCACTAGGGCTACTAGAAAAAGTGACAGTCAACTCCTGTGGAATTGAATATCAACACACTTTTTCCATAGTAGACTTTGGGAAAAAACTCAACTATGAAATAATATTGCATGCGACAGGTACAACTTATCCAAGATTGGGGAAACGACTATCTATATATACTTGAAGCAAGTGGGATCTATAACAAGGGTCAATCTAAAAGATCACACCTATAGAGACGTCTTGAAAACACTCATCCAAGAGTTTGATTCAGTCTCTTTGGCTGAAACTAAACTCCCATCTTGGTTAAACAAAGACACTCCTATTTGGATGTGCGGAGCTTCAGAAAATGGAAGCTTTAGACGAGAGGAATGTATCCCAGAAAGGGACTGTACAAACAAAGCCTGCATACCTGAACCCTTTCCAGAACATTTATTTGAACCATTCGAGTGGACTCAAATTTTACCAACAATGGATGTATGTGTAAATACGTCTATGCTTACTCAATTTTGCAATGAGGATGGCTACGACATAATTCCCATCCAAATGATGTCAGTCCTTAACATTGAAAACAAAGATGAGGAAACAAAGGACTTGTTGAAAGCTCAACAAATTTTTTCTGACCTCTATTATGATGCAACTGATGAGTTAGATGAACACTCAGCTCCTTAGAAGATTCGGGATCATAAAAAGAACATACGAGGGCTCAGCTACTCTTAAAGGGAGGGGAGGAAATGTTTTTTGACTTTCCAAACCAGAAATCAAAAATACGAAAATGGTATAGGAGAAAGAGAGACACTAAAATTGTGAAAGCACGACCTATGCCATCAGTCTCCAGTAAAACACATTTCCTGATGCAGATAGATGCTAATGATTGTGTCAATGACAAAATAATGGGCATATATCCTTCTAAACAGAAACTTAGAAATGTCTCAGACGTCGAGAAAAGCAAGGAAGGGTACTCACGAAGAACATCAGGATAAAAAACCACTCATGACCAGAGTCGAGCGGGAAAGAAATATCAAGAGTTGAAAAAAGCTCTAAAAGAGATATACACAACCGAAATGGAAACCACGGAAGAGGATGGCAAGGATGTAATGCATGTTCCATCCCATTACAAAAAGTATACTCTCCAAGATCAAAAAATCATAATTGAACAACCTGTTAGGGAACTACGAAAACAAGGCGAATCTTATGAAGGACCTGAAAACGCTAAAAGGGTAGACTTGGCTGAACCAGGAGAAGAGCCTAGACCGGCTTACATTGCAAATGACCTAACAGAAGAAGAAGAAAAGCTTTTGCTAAGCTTGTTAAAGGAATATTGGGACATCTTCACTTGGTCTTACAAGGATCTCAAGGGTGTTGATCCAGAAATCTATCAACATACTATACCCATGAGAGATGATGCAAAACCAAGTAGACAGAGACCATACACTTATAACGAAACATTTGCCAGAAAGATCAAAGAAGAGATTGAAAAATTGAAGGAAGCCGAATTCATTTACGAAATTGAACACACTGATTGGGTGTCTCCAATTGTGGTGGTATCTAAGAAGAATGGGAAATTACGAGTGTGTGTTAATCTCAAAAAAGTGAATGCAACTGCCATTAGAGACAACTTTCGTCTTCCGATAACTAAGCATGTTTTAGACCGAGTGGCAGGAAAAGAAGCCTACAGCTTCTTAGATAGTTTTTTGGGATACAGTCAACTCTTGGTTGACCTAAAAGATCAGCATAAAACCGCTTTTGCAACAGAATGGGGTATATTTTCCTATCAGGTTATGTCATTTGGGTTAACTAATGCTCCAGCAACATTTCAGAGATTGATGAGCCATGCTTTCAAAGAGTATCTTAGGAAATCCCTAGAAGTATACATGGATGATTTATGCATACATTCGTCAATCCGAGCCGGTCATTTTGAACGCCTGAAAAAGGTATTTGAGAAATGTAGACTTTATAGGATTTTCTTAAATCCTGAAAAGTGCACATTCATGGGAAGACAAGGGAAAATTCTTGGACATATGGTGTCTAAAAATGGCATAGCCACCGATATTGAAAATATTCATGTCATTGCTGATTTGCCGAGACCAACAACAGTCAAGGGGGTACAAGCCTTCATGGGACATTGTGGAAATTACCGACGGTTCATCTATATGTATGCTATAATTGCAAAACCCATGTATAGCTTGATTATGCACTTTGAATGGACCGAGGCATGTGAAGAATCCTTCATGAAGCTTAAGGAAGCTCTCACCTCAGCTCCAATATTGAAAGCACCCGATTGGGATAAGGTATTCCACGTACATGTAGATGCTTCAAACTTTGCTATTGGTGGTTGTATACTAGCTCAACCAGGAGATGGGAAAATTGACTTTCCTATTTCTTATGCTAGCCGACAATTGAATATGGCAGAAAAGAATTACACCACCACTGAAAGAGAAGGACTAGAAATGATCTATACCGTTAAAAAGTATAGATATTACCTATTGTCCAACATGTTTGTGTTCTTTGTGGACCACCAAGCTTTGTTATATTTGGTCAACAAGCCATGCATCACAGGGAGAATAGTGAGATGGTTCATCATTCTTCTTGAATTTGATTTCACTGTGGTTGTTAAAAAAAGGCACTACACACCAAAGAGCAGATCATTTGTCCATGATTGTTTCAGGGGAATCACCTAAAGGGGTAGATGATGATCTACCAGATGCCTATTTGTTCTCCATGGAAATGATACCTAGATGGTCAGAAAACATTGTGTCATTGATGACAATAGCTCAAGTGGATTCACCACTTCCTATCACAATTGATTTAATTGAGCAATCGGCTATGTATCTATTACTAGTTGGAAGGCTATATAAGACAAATCGAGACGGGATATTGCTTTTATGCATTGACCCTGAAGAAAAGGATCAATACCTAGGTCAAGCACATGTTACCATAGTAGGACTTCACTTTGCGAAAGACCAAACTATGCAACGAATCTTAAGACTTGGAGTATTTTGGCCGACTATGAGAAAAGATGTTAGTCTTTTGTAAAAGATTGCCCTCAGTGTCAAAAACAACCACCCATTCCTCATGTAACATTGTTTCAAATGTCACATGTTCCCAAGTGGAGTAACTATTTTGGTTACTTACTTATCGAGCAGAACGTTTCCTAAGGATATGAGCAAACACCGTCAAAGAGAAATTGAAACTGAAGCAAGAGACTATGCTCTTATTGGGAACCAATTGTATCGGAGAGGTAAAGATCAACATTTGAGTCTTTGTGAAAATGAAAACGAGTATATTCCGATTATAGAACAAGCACATGCTGGATTAGCTGGAGGTCACTTTTCTAGTGAGACCACCGCAAGAGCAATCTTGATGGCAGGCATATGGTGGCCAACACTTTTTGCAGATGCCAAAGAATATGTTCGAAGGTGTGATGCTTGTCAACGAGCAAAAATACCAACACGAGTAGACAACATGCCCTTAAGACCAATGATGGGGGCTAGAGCCTGCAAAATGGGGTATAGATTTTGTTGGACGGATACAGCCACCTGCTTATAGAACCCAAGCTCAATATATCATTGTAGCTACGGACTATTTCACCAAATGGGCTGAGGCTAAAGAGACTCAAAAGAATGATGCCAGAACCACTGCTGCATTCTTATATGAGTATGTATTCGTAAGGTATGGACTACCAATAGATATTTTCAGTGAATGGGGAACTCATTTTCTCAACGAGGTAATAGAGTATTTGCTTAATGAGTTTATGGTTATCCATAACAAATCAGCTCCCTATCACCCACAAGCAAACGGGCAAGTTGAACATACGAATAAAATTCTTAGCTCGGTACTGACCAAAGTGGTTAGTTCAGGAAGGACAGACTGGGAAATGAATCTCCATGCTGCTCTATGGGCTCATAGAGTTTCATTCAAAACAACTTTAAATGCCACACCCTTTAACCTTGTTTATGGTCTTGATGCCATACTGCCAATAGAATTTCTATTGCCGACATTAAGGGTAGCACAGACTCTCGAGTGGATTGGACATGAATTGTCAGAAAGACTTGAAGATTTGGAAAAGCTAGATGAGCAAAGGCTAACTGCTGTAGCTCATATCTATGCACAAAAGCGGAAACAAAAACAGTTTTTTGATTCCCACTTAATCACAAAATTTTCAAGAAAGGGGACTTAGTTCTAGTCTATTCCCTTAAGCAACACATTCCCAAGTTTAAGAAAAAGGGAAATGGATCATTTATCATTGAAGATGTATCTCCAAGTGGAGCAGTAAAATTGTCAACCCTAGATGGTGAACCAATGGCTAATTGGATTAGTGGGTGTCGTTTAAAGAAATACAATTTGCCGCTAACCAATGAATTGCTAGAGAGAATGTATGCAACCAAACAAAGGAAGATCAAGCGGCAACAGGTTATTGATGAAGCTTAAGATGAAGCTAGACTTCGAGTGCTCAAGCGTAAAGCTGCCCTCAAGAAGCAACAGATATCGATTCCCATCAATACTTTGGTAATAGATGATCAACAATGGGAATTACCTAAAGACACAGTTTCACCAGATGACGACTGGTTAGATGGAATGGGTCTGCGCATCAAAGTACAACTCAACAATCATAGCACCAATGCTTTGGTGGACACAGGAGCTAGAGTGAATGCAGTCAATTATTCCACATACAGGAAGGCAACAAGTCAAGCATTGACCGTAGGAATAACGACAATCAAAGGATGCAACAAGAATCCAACTCCAACATTGGGAGTAGTCAACTTGAACGTGGTAGTACATGGATGTTCATGTCCGCATCAATTTGTATGCTTGCCAGATGAACACATGAATGAGACGATGATTCTTGGCATTCCTTGGATGCGTACATACAAAGTAGTACCAGATTGGGATACGAATCAGCTAAAGCTATCACTTAAAGGAGGGCAACTCATTGTTCCTATTGCACCAAGCAAAGAGGAATGGAAAAGATGCAATTAGAAGACCAATCTACGAAGCAAATCTTCTCCATCCCCTCGACAAACAAATGCTACAAGTAGCATGCAAGGAGTCAGGAAAATTTGGGTACCAAAAGCACAACTTGTGGATAAACCAAATCAGATATGGGTGCCTAAAACTTCACCAAAGAAGCAGAAGACGGTTCCAAGGATTCAAACACAAAATCGGGCATCTATGAACAAGCAACCTAACATGAAAAAGGTTTGGAAGCAAAAGGAGCACTTATCTTTTCCACACACCATGACACCAAACAAACAGTGGCGAGTTAAGTCTCAACAGACTCTAAAACACCATGCACCAAGCAGACCGAGCTACCAATGGCGAGAAAAAGCTCGACAACCATCTAATGTGCTACCAACAGCTCATGCAATCAGTGTACTTAAACACCCTGATGGTACTATCAAACAAAGAGCACAAAGGCTACAAGATTTGCTCTTTGGAAGACATCAACAACAAACCTCGACATGAAACCCTTGAGTTATTTACTCAAGACCCACCTCTTGCATAGCATATTGAGTTAAATTGCATTGATCTTCATATCATGGTAGAGCCAATTATGGCTATGCATAGACACAACTGTTCAACCCATGTACGTAGTCGTCGCGGAGAACGCCATCTAGGAGGGGTGGAAGGGCACTAAGTACTAAGTAATTAAGGGCAATGTTTGGAGAGGGAGGAAAAAGTTCCATGTTAACGTGTGATTTTTTTGCAAAATTACCTAATAATGCCCTTAAAATTCATAGGGAAAATTCACTAATAATATCTTCCCGATGAGTGTTAATAGTGTATATACTATCAGAAAATCATAAAAAATAGTCCTTTTCTAGGTATTTTTCATCATTTTTGTTGATAAGGAGGCTTGAAAATGGAGAAATCCAACAAAAAACAATAAAAATGTGATTTTCACGGGATTTTCTTAATTATTGGATTTTTACTTTACTTTTTTAGAGCACTTTTCTATTTTCTTTGATTTTTTCAAATAAAAAGGTGAGGAAAAGGAAGCTGAACCAGAACCAGAGCAGACAGCCGAGGAAACTCACAAGCCGGCGGATGAAACTGATAAAGAGGAAGATACAGAAAAAGAGCAAACCACTACACATGAGAAAGAAACCGAGACTGAGAAGGCAGAAAGGCCTGCAACAGAAGAACAGTAAGGGTTGAGACCACACCAGTTATTTCCACTCAGCTAGAAACTGCCGAGGTATTAAAGCCTCAGGATGGCCAAGGAGAAGAACAACCATCCACTTCTACAAAACCACTAGCACTTACAACACGACAAGAAGCAACACAAGAGGCTGCCGGCACATCACAACTCGCAAGACAGGAGGAGTGGCAGTCCAATGACGAAGTGATTTTACAAGTAAACGATTATGCAAGGTAGATGCAAATCATGACGAAGAAACTCCGCTCAGCAGCCTTCAACCGCAGTACAAAATCCAAAGAACTCGAAATAGTCATCGATGCTCTTCAAGGAGAGCTCGATGACAGAATGGCTAATATCACTGATCTCCAAAGGCAAGCACAAGAGCTAAAGACTGAAGCAGAACGACATCAGATAGTCAGGGACAAACAATAGAAGGAAATGGAGGAGTTGGGTGACCTCCTTACTAAATTAGATGATGCCTGCAAAGTGAAAGATGAGCAGCTAACAGAAGTGACAAACGAACTTCTTACCACCTCTCTGTCAGCTCAGAAAATTCAAGTACAGCTAGATGTAGCTAACGCTTCTCTCCAATATTCTAAACAAAGAATCAATAATCAGGCCACTTTCTTGCGGAAAATAAGAGAAAATCCATCTGTGCCCTCGATCAAGGGAACATATGAAGTGTACAAGGCACTTGAAAAGAAAAACGGAGATTTAGAACTGGAGTTGAAGCTTGAACAATCACAACGCAGAGACCTGGCACTGATGCGGGTCCAAAGAGAGCAGGAGATCCTTAAAGAAATTGCAAAACTGAAAAGAATGAACCAACTCCTCAGAGATGGACATCCCCTCGGTCTCATTTGCTGACTTTGAGATGTACTCTACAGCAGAGCCGAGTGGTGACGAAGACTTTCAGGTCCAAATTAGAGACGAAGATACAATGCCAATGGTCCAACTGTCAAAGGCTAAAGAGGATGCACTGAAAGAGAAGATCGCCTTAGAGGAAGATGAGTAGTGGAAGGCCGCTATGGATTGGGACTTGAGAGTTTTTACACTCTGTCAACGTCACTCAATCAAATCAATGCTCAATGGCACCAACAATCCCTGCCATACCCTATCATCAAGGTAGAACTCTTACAAGTAAAGGAAAGATTATACAAGGATATGCAAGAAGATGGCACAGATAAAGACCACCCGAAGTGGAGGCTAAGCTGGCTGAACAAGAATCCAAGATACCTGATTCCGTTCACAAGAGCACCTGCGGCCTTACAGAAAGATCTAACATTTTGTCCTATACCTCGAGTAAAGACATGGCAAGCACATGAAGCACTGCAAAAGAAAAGGCCAACATGGTTCAATTTTCTCAGGTTTCCAGCTCCAGAGAGAGGCCAAGTGACATAAGAATACATGGTGAAAACCCTAACGGGCACCATGACATTCTTCAAGAGTCTGCCAGATCTCTCCTGTGCAATGCTATATAAGATTTGCAGGATGCTACTCACATGCATACAGGTTTTCAATGAGCCTGAACAGACAGGAGCCCCTTGTCTCTCATTCTTGGAAGGGAACAAAGGCCTTTGCTATGATCTAAGTGGGAAACCCTTAAAAAAAATTCTTTATGGATTTTATGCCCGATGCATGTTCCTGCCATCGCATAATATGCTAGCTTTTGAAGAGTAATTCTACATTGGCTTCTTCACGTGGAGAACGAAGATATTTGCGTCAACGATAAGCAACCTCACATCAAGATTCGTAGGATACTTGCGGTGGAACTAAAAAACAGAGTCACCATGCTATTTTTGCAAGTGCCAGAAAAAGAACACAAAATCAGATACCAAAAGGCACTAAAAGCACTAAAAGACCGCCTCACCTGCTGTCAACCCGAAGATTACTTCAGCCCATAAAGCTGTGTCAAGGGACAACACAGGCGAGGAGGGGGGGAATGCTAGCACCAAGTTAACGCGAACACCATTTTTCGGAGCTATCCTTGTAAAACAATTATTATTTTGATAAATCGGAAATATTGTAACTCCTATTTTCTTGGTAAACTTTGTAATTAATGAGCCCGGGGCTACAAGCTTCCAGATTGTATCAGCCTGTCAATTCCCAGCTTTGGTAGAACTCCAGATTATTACTTTTGACCACCCAAAAACCTGATACCAATGTAACATTTAATGGCCTAAAAACTTGTGTGTAGTGGAAATTAGCATGAACATAGTGGGCATTCATTAGAATAGATTCCTAATGAGAATTACAAGAGTGCTTTGGTAGAGAGAGCAACAAAAAGCATAACACCTAGTAAGATAGCATGAACAATACTTTCAAAAGAGAGAGAAATTAAGCTATTGACAACAGTTGAGGACCGGATTTACATGGAGCCGGTCCCCCCTCCAAAAGGCTTTGTATTATGGTTTCTCCCATCAAGAGAGACATTGTACAATACAATTCTTTGTGTTCCTTCAAGACTAGCTAGTGCAATGAAGATGAAAGATTCAGGCACTAAGCAAAACACTTAGCAAACACAACATCAATTATCCCCGGTCTCAAACCCAAGACCTCACACACCTTCGAAGATGGTGAGAGCTAGCAGGGTATGAGAGTAGATTGAGAGGAAGAAGGAGTAGTCTTACGAGAAAGATGTACATCTCCTCACATAATCACTCATATTAGCATAGCTTAGCTTAGTAATTAGCTTGGTAGAGGAGATGAGCATGCATTGGAGCTTGGCTCTTGGTTGGATTTGCATCCGCATGCCAAGAGTGTGTCGATGTAGGCTTCTATCTCACAAGCTTGGAGTAGGTGATGAGCTCTCCATTAAAGCTTGGGAAGAGATAGTCTTTTTCTTGCTTCTCACATAGACTGTGTGAGAGTGTGTGTGTGTGATAATGCCTTGCAAAAATCAGGCCCCTCTCTCTCTCTCTCTCGGGCGAGCCCTCTTGCTATTTGCTCTTGCTATCCTCTCATTGGACCTCCCTAGGGCTAGCCAATGACAATTAAGGAGCATAAGTGATAGCCTTATGACATGTGTCCCCCTTTCCCCTTTTGTGAGAGCTTTAGTTAATTTAATAATTCAACTAAACTCTCATTGGACCCCTTTGCCTCCTGGCCAATAGGAATCAGCAAGCCATTGGGCTGCTAAATGCTCATTGGACCCCTTGGGAGACTGTCCAATAGTCTTCTAGAGGACTTAATTCTCATTGGCTCTTTTATTAAGTGTTTTTAAATTAATTAAACTCTAGCCTAATTCTCATTGGTCCACCTCCAAGGCCGAGTTTGAACAAAATTTGTTCAAGTTATCAACTATTCTGTGTTTGTAGACTCAGTTTTCAAGAATCTGGCTTAAGTCTCACTTTTGTGATCCAAATTTCACCAAATTTGATTCGTATGCTCTGCTTGATATGCTTGACCTTGTGGTATACTCAAATGTGCAAAAATGTCCAATTTTGTAGCAGATGTAAATAATCGCGATTATTTACTCCTGCTATTTTATGCAATTTTTTGTCACAATCTTGCCAGAGATTGGTTAAACAACTCAACTTAAGCTCCCTAGCCAAGTTTCATCAATCCCTGTTCAAATGGTCAACAGTTTTGTGTATGCAGATTGATTTTACAAATTTTAGCCATAATTTTCACTCCAATGATCGAAATCTTACCAAATTTGATATGTGGGCTTAATATAACATTCGCGATTTGTATGCTCTACTTGATATGCTTGACCTTGTGGTATACTCAAATGTGCAAAAATGTCCAATTTTGTAGCAGATGTAACTGCTCATGATTATTTACTCATGCTATTTTATGCAATTTTTTGTCACAATCTTGACACAGATTAGTTAAACAACTCAACTTAAGCTCCCTAGCCAAGTTTCATCAAGTCTGGATAATCCCTGTTCAAATGGTCAACAGTTTTTTGTATGCAGATTGATTTTACAAATTTTAACCATAGTTTTCACTCCAATGATCCAAATCTTACCAAATTTGATTTGTGGGCTTAATATAACATGCTAAAACTAGTGGTATGCTGGATTGGTCAAAAAAGTTAAAAATGGGACAAAAGTAAATAATCACGGTTATTTACTTATGACGAATTTTTGCATCTTTTTGGTCAACTCAACATGTACAGTTGTTTAAAAGTTCAATATAAGCCTATGAGTCAAGTTTTACTGAGTTTGAACAACATTTTTTACACTCAAGTTCTCGACAATTAGTGCAGAATTCAGTTTTACCAAGGTTTTGGCCAGTTTGGTGATCCAAATTCTATGGGCCTTTACAAAAGATGTTTGTACACATGCGTAGAGTCTCTGGTCACTTTTGAGCTGAAAATAAATAATCATGATTATTTACTTTTGGCCTAAAATGAGCACTTTTTTCAACTTTTTTAGTGGACAATCTTTTTATGATCTATGTTAAGCCTCTGAGTCAAGTCAAAACTTAATTTGGCCTAAACTGTCAAGAAAAAGTAAATAATTTGAGTTTTTGCAAACTCTTGAAATTTTACCTCAAATGCTTCCTTAAGCTTACAGACTGGTTCATAAAACTTTTAAAGCATAATCTCCAGTCGGATTGAATGGTGGTCAATCTTCTGGTGCTATTTTTAGTCGTAGAACTGAAATTCTGCAACCTCACATAAGCAACTCACAGTTGATTCTTTTGGATCAAGCAATGTTTTGAGATCCACCTTAGATTCTACTTACCCTACTCCTAGGTTCTACTGCAATGGGGTTGTGGAAAGTGTCCACAAACACTCGTTTTCTTGTTTTTTTATTGTTTTTGAGCCTTGATCTTAAGACTTGTCTTGTTCATCAATCATTCTCAAAATCCTAATCTAATCCTACAGTTCTACAATCCTAAAAGGTACTTAGCAAGTACAACCTACTTCCAAGCTACCTCTACACAGCAAAAGATAACAATCTTAAGCTATGCGGTTTTAAAAAGAAAGTTTTGACTCTAGGTGATCCTAGAGGAAGTTGAAGGATAACTTCACAAGACGTTCGTGTTTTCCCCTAGTTTAGGTCTCTTCAATCCCCAGCAGCAGCGCCAAATGTGGGATGGGTGTTTAACCTCACTCGTATCTCATTGCAAACATAGCGAGAACTACGAATATAATTGTCAATCCATGAGACGAAGCTGACTCAACTAGTGCAAGAGGCTACAAGAGGTTGTCAATCTCTTGGAAAACAACAAACAACTCGTATCGAAGTCAGGCTACACTCAAGTGACAGAAATCACTAAAAGCTAATCGCTCATCGATAAACAAATCACAACCATTACAGCATCAAACAACATCCAAACGTTACAAAACTTTTAGGACATGTTTATAAGAGCTAAGCACACATGCTTATGGTCTCAAATCTCACTATAGATCAAGTGCAAAAATCACTATTATTAACAGCAGTGAGTTTTTGACCTAATTGTTTTCAACCCAGAGTGCATCTAAATGCTTAGCAATGATGTCCCAATACCCCGTCTATACTTATTTTATGATTTTGAAGCTTAAATTTTTACTTATGATGAAATTAGGCCGCGGGTTGGCGACATCAAAAGCTACGGATTACCATGAAATGCTTACGTCAATGCGTAGAGCTCTTACCTGCAGTTGTAAAGCAATAGACATCACTGCAATGTGATAGCCGGGAAGGGAGTAGGAAGCACAAGAAGGAGAGAAGTGAATGCCATTAGCTCACGCTGTGTTTCTCACGTTGTGGTCAAAACTAATAATTTGGGAACTCTAACTAAAGACATGTTGATACAATCTGGAAGTTTGTAGCCCCGACTCATCAATTATACTGTTTATTTGGAAAGTAGGAGTTACAAAATTCCCAATTCATCAGAATAATAAGTGTTTTTACAATAAAAGCTTCAAAAAATATTATCCGAGTTAGCTTGCTGCTAAGACTCTTCTTCCTTGAAAACCATTCAAGAGAGGATGAGAGAATTAGCACCTAAGTGTACTTAGCCATAAACTTAAACTTAAGCTCTATACTTGCTCCTTGAGAAAGACTCGCCAATCTTGTAAGCATTCCATGGAAGATCAAATCTAACCAAAGAAGGACTTGATTTTGGTGCATCAATGAAGGCTTGAAGTCTTCCCTCTCTTTCTCTCTCTATCAAATTGGAAAATAACTCTCGAAGGTTTTATCAAACAAGGTGTGTTCTGATTTGTGATTTTGTTGGTTTCTTGATGTTTTTCTTTTCATCTCTAGCTCAACCCTTACCTCTATCTCTATCTCCTGATTTATTCCTTAACTTACTTTTAATTGTACATCCACTCTTAACTCTATCTCTACTTCTACTTCTATCTCTATCCCTATCTCTATGTCTCTTGTGTCGTAATCGTTAAAGACATTCAAGCTACAAAAATACGTCAAAAACCTTCTTGGGGAGATATACTAATGCACAAGGTGAGTAGCCATATCTTCACACTCTCACAAATATCTCTCACTCTTAGAAGCTCATTCTTTCTACGAACTCTAGGCTCTCCTTGCTACAGGTACATCTCTCCCTATAGTATCCTTATTGCCTACAAGCAAGAATAGGGCTTATTGCCTACGGGCAAGAATAGGGCTTGGGAGGAAAAATTTATCTTCTTTTACCTCTCTCACATCTATCTTTTGCACATTCTAAAAATATCCTAGGTGAAAAATCCACATGATGAGATTTTCTATCGCTTCCACTTTGTGATCTATTACAACTAACATATGGATTAGTCATAAAATACACTTCCAACACCTTATAGTGTTTCTCTTTGGCCCAAAAAAGCTTAACAAAATACTTCTTTAACTGGATCCCATCATACTACCCTTTCTAAACTATAGCTTTTCTTTTTATATAAGTGCAATTATTTTGTTATGAACCAAAAGGATTTTTATACACAATTAATCACTATCACTAGACAAAACATATATATCATATAAGCACAAAACTACAATTATCAAAGTGAAGAGTGTGTGTGCTTTCAGGTGTGTTGCATAGGTGCACTAGTAAGGGAAAGTGTTTGAGGGGGAATTGGGGAAGAAGGAGAAGCACAAATAGCCTAAGTTGGGTTAGTAGAGTAGAAAGTGAGAGTGCAAGTCAACTCTCATTTTCTCTCCATATATTCATTATAGAGAAAAATGAAGTTAGGGGTGGTTCCCATGGCCACCTAGCCTACATCCCAACAACCTCCCACTTGAAGGTCACGGTGGCCAATAGTGGCCTCATTATAGTTAGTCTCTACAAAGTCGATGAAGCATCACCTAGGATTCATCCTACACCCATAAGCTCTATGTAGTGTATAAACGGCTCTGAGGCTAGGTTCTTTGTGAGAGCATCTATGGGGTTGTCATCAGTGTGAACCTTGACAAGCTCAATGCGCTTGCCAGCCAATAAATCTCGTATAACATGGTATCTGACATCTATGTGTTTTGACTTTGAGTAAAACACCGGATTCTTTGCCAAAGCAATGAAAATTTGACTATCACAATGCAGTACTGGAACCTCGCCAATGCCCAAATCTCCCACTAGACGAGCTAACCATATGGCTTTCTTCCTGGCGTCAGATGTAGCAACATACTTTGTCTCAGTGGTAGATGAAGACGTGCAATCTTGAAGATGCGATCTCCAAGAGATAGCCGCTCCAACAAACATGAACACATAGCTAGATGTGGATCTTCTACTATCCACACAACCCACATAATCCGCATCCGTGTAACCCACAATGGATGCATTTGTGTTCCCGAAGCATAAACACTTGCTAGTTGTACCCTTCACGTATTGGAGGATTTTCTTCATTGCTTCCCAATGCTTCTTGTTAAGGTTTGACATGTACCTACTAACCACTCCCACTGCATGTACAATGTCTGGTCTTGTGGCTACCATAGTGTATATCAAATTTCCAACTGATGAAGAATATGGCACTTTTGCCATTTCCTCTTTCTCAGCATCTGTCTTGGGTGAATCTTCCTTGATAAGTTCTAACAATGCTGACATTGGGGTACTCAATGACTTGCACCCTGCATACTAAAACCTTGCAAGACCTTGTGGATGTACTTTTCTTGAGACAATTCAATAAATTCACATTGCCTATCTCTCTTGATGCGCATACTAAGAAAGTGATTGGCATTTCTCAATTCTTCATGGAAAACTGAGTGCTTAGCATCTTTTTCAACTGATTGATCTCATCAATTTTTTCCCCTACAATAAGCATATCATCTACATACAAGATCAATATGATTAAAGAACCACCATTTAACTTTCTTGTGTATAAGCAGTGATCCTCTTAACTCCTTATGTAACCCTGAGACTGCATGAATTTGTCGAACTTTTGGTACCACTACCTTGAACCTTGCTTGAGGACATGTAGAGTGACTTTTAATTCTACAAACCAATTCTGTTCTTGTTGGCTTTTTAGTTTTACATAAAAAACCCTCTGGTTGTTTCACATAGACATCTATATCTAGATCCTCGTGAAGAAATGCTATTTTCAAGTCCATTTGGACAAGTTCCATGTCCTAGATAGCAACCAAGCCAAGAATGGTGCAAAGTGTAGTCATGTTGGCTACTGGAGAGAAAATGACGATGAAATCCACACCATTTTGATGCTTTGAAACCCTTGGCAACTAGACGAGCCTTGTAACTAGGCTTGGGATCCTCGTGGAAGTCATTTATCAAAAGACCCCTATATCACGTGCGTTCAAGAGGTAATTAATAATACCCCAATATACATACTATACTTACACTGTGAGCCTATTTTAAAAACCCCCACCCCCCTCTATATGTATACAGTTTTATACATTTTGGTCTTTTAATAATCCTCTCCGGTTAACTCACATGATATCATACACATTCTAAAAAGTGACCGCCCCGGGTCGGGATCTTCTGATGTATATTTCTTCTTTTATACCTACTTGCAAGGTAAAGCATGTTTTCCTTGTGGTAGTTCAACCAAATCCCATGTCTCATTAGCCATAATCAAATTGTATTTAGATTGCATAGTGTGCTCCCACTTAACACTATCATCCATCTGTATAGCTTCTTTGTAGCAGATTCACTCTCCACCATCAACGATTAAAATGTGGTGTATACCTGACTCAAACCACTTAGGCATATGTGATACTGTTGTAAAGCATCTTAGTGCCTGACTACTGGACTCTACTCTCTCTCTCTCTCTCTCTCTCTCTCTCGCAATATTAGTATCTTGCACTTGAGGATTAGGTGCATCACTACTAGACTGAGTTGGTTCAGAGGCTACATCCTCGAAATGAATGTGTCTATACTCAATTTATTTAATGGGCTTCTTGTGCATCTTTGATTCATTAAAAATGACATGTGAATTGTGAATGACTTTGCGGGATTCTAGGTGCCTAAGCTGATACCCCATATGTCCATCTACACCATAGCCAATAAAAATTCATTTCTGTGACGACCTGGGATCTAACTTGCAACAAAGTTCTTTGGGCACATGTGCATATTCCTCACATTTAAACACACAAAAATGCTCATAGCTTGGATTTTTTCTAGTCCACAATTCCTATGGAATCTTGAAATTCAAAGGAGAGCTAGGTGGCCTATTGATAATGTGCACTGTTGTCAAAACAACTCTCCCCAAAACTCTAGAGTAAGTTTCACCATAGAAAACATAGAGATAACTCGCTCTTGAATCGTGCTGAAGGATATACACCCACACCTTTCTGGTAGAATCATCTATGAATGTGAGAAAGTAGTTTTTCTCCCCTAGAGTATTATGTGGCATTGGACCACACAAATCACTGTGCACTAAGTCTAGGGGTTTGCCTAGTTTCTTGTTCGATGACAAAGATGTCAACCTAGTCTGTTTGTTGTATAGACAATTATCACACAATGGAAAATTCATGTAATCTAACAAAGGTTAATAACCAAAACGTTGAAGTGTTTTCATTCCCTTCTAGATAGTATGCACTAGCCAGCTATGCCACAACTTAGTAGACAACAACTCAGCAACATAGATAGAGTGTTCGTTGACACACACTCGATACAAACATAGAGTACATGGATCCTTTTTTTTGACCTTTCATCATGATAAGGTTGCTCTTGCAAATTACCCAAGAACGATAACCAAAATTATAGTGTAATCAAGGTCATCCAATTTCCCCAATATAGAAAGCAAGCTCTTTGTAAGATTGGGCACATGTCTTTCTGCAATACAAAAGTAGTGTCATTATGCATCTAAAACTTTGCATTACCAATGCCAATAATGTCAAGGTCATAGGAATCATCAAACTTGACTATTCCATGCATGAATGCATAAGAGGAAAACCAATCTCTATGCAGTGTGACATGAAAACTTACGCCAGAATCTAGAATCCAATTCTGTGCATAACCCTTATCCTGTGCAACTAAAGCATCTGAACTGAAAATGAGAACATCTGAGGATCTGATGTCACCTCTACACGAATCATTGATGGCATAACATTTATCACTAAAGGAGGAACATTTTCTACTATAGTGGTAGGTATGGGAGACTCAACCACGTTGATCTCCTCAATCTTTACCGTACTTTTGCCTTTGCCAGAATTAGATTTTTTCATTTTTGTCTGCTCTCTTAGGAAACTGCAACAATCCTTTTTGTAATGGCCCTTTTTGTGGCAATGGTAACGCTCGACATTTTTAGCACTACATTCTCTACTAGAGTTCCTATTTCTGCTTGAATTACGAGGATTTTGCTCTCTACTTTTGCTTTTGTTCTTGTTCTTGTTGAACTGCCAGCCATATATGCATCTCCATGACTAGCATCTTCAAGAGATTTACACCGAATCTCTTTAGTGAGCAAGGCTTTTGTGACATCATTGAACACAAACTTGCCATTTGGAGCTGAATTGCTAATGGCTATGCAAAATATGTTCCATGCATTGGGTAGAGAGCATAATAGGAATATAGACTTGAGTTTGTTGTCAAAAACACTAAAACCCTGAGATGTCAAAACTAGCTGAACAAGGAATTGAACTCATTTAAGTGTTCAAAACTTGTGCTAACTTCTTTCACGCTAAGCTTCATAAGTTTTTTAATGAGAAAAACTTTGTTGGATGCACTTTTTCTCTCCCATGTTGATGAACATAAGCTATCCCATACACTTGGTTGTCATCTTTCCTATGATGTGAAGAACACTGACTCGGCTAGATATAGACGTATTGTAGCCATGTCTTTCACATCCAAAAGCTCTCACTGGCCTGTGTATAGCCATCACCCGCTGCACGCTCTTTTAGCGGTTTTGATAGACCTTTGTTGGTCAAAACATCCTTCATGAGCTCTTTCCACATGGTGAAGTTGCTGCCATCAAAATTGTGGATGAAATACTCATCCTTTTTTGAAGAAGAAGCCATCCTTTTTTGAAGAAGAAGCCATCACTGACAAGAGGGTTTAAGAGGTGCCAAACTATGGCAAGAAGCTGCAAAAAATTGGGCAAAGTATCCCTTGTGTGGGGAGAAAAATCTCAACCAAAATAGTCTTTAAAGTGCCAACAATAAAAGTCACAACTCCCGGGGAAAATCCGGCAGAGTCTACTTTGTATGAGGAGTCAAAACTCAACTCAAAACACGCATAGAATGTGCAAATTGCACTAATTGGGCATCAACAATTGACATTGTCACTGCCAATAGACTGCCATACACAATATAAAATTTGACCACATACATATCCTATGAGAGGGTACCATAATGGGAAACTTCAGCTATCTGTATCACTGAAGGTATCTCAACATTTGAGAATATCCCAGCTCAAAGAAAACCTCTTGCTGGTCCCTCCAGTAGGTTACGCATACCAAGAAAGTGATTGGCATTTCCCAAGTCTTTCATCGAAAACTGAGTGCTTACCATCTTTTTCAACTGATTGATGTCATCAATTGATTTCCCTACAATAAGCATATCATCTACATACAAGATCAAGATGATTAAAGAACCATCGTTCAACTTTCTTGTGTATAAGCAGTGATCCTCTTGACTCCTTATGTAACCTTGAGATTACATGAATTCTTCGAACTTATGGTACCACTACCTTGAACCTTGCTTGACACCATCTAGAGTGCCTTTTTAAGTCTATAAAAAAATTCTACCCTCGTTGGATTTTGAGTTTCACATACAAAACCCTTTGGTTTCTTCATGTCAATATCTTCATCTAGATCCCCGTGAAGAAATGCTATTTTCACATCCATTTAGATAAGTTCCATGTTGTGGGAGTGAATCACAACACTTATAAAGTGCATGCAACACAACCTAGATCAACATAATATCAATCAAGGACACATATGACACGATAGGTGCACGGAGGCAATCTCTTTAGCTTGTCAGGTTGATACCATCCCACGTATACAACACTCTGGAATGCTAACTAAACCATAATCTAGAATCTCACTACTCTCAACTACCCACCCAATCCGCATATACATAAACGAAAGGAAACTCACCAAACCATACCAAAATTGTACGCAACCTAAGCTGCATTGTACGTTATACGGTGTACCTATAATACGCCTTAAACGGGCGTATTATATGATACCCATTTTTATTCGATCGTATTATACGATGCCACATCAGCAAAAACACTGTATCGTATAATTTCTTAGCAATTCGATCTAAATATTAGTTCGATTGAAATAGTACTTTGATCAAAATATTAATTAGATCGAAATAAATTTGTTTATATACGCTGAAACGGATTGTTTTGCTCATTCCAGTGATCTCTCTTCCCTCATCTCACCTATAGGTGAGCCTTACAACACGAAGAAAAATATAAAAATGCTCGTTTAAATATGCATATTTTTTCTAGTGAAAATTTAGAGCTTGGATATATTTATTTTTATAGGCTTTGGAGTTTTGAGTTACCTGCTCTGGGTGAAGTATATCTTACACTGAGAGGTAAGTTAAGTAAGATAGTTAATGATTACTTGCCTTGTGTAGAGGAAACTCATACTTGGAGGTGATTCAAGGTAGTTAAAGTTAGCAGTTATTTGCTTTGTGTTGAACTATGTTCACACTAAGTTAAAATTAAGAGTTACTTGTTGTGTATTGAACTATGTTCACACCTGGAAGTAACTTACGTTAGATTTATCTAATGATTGACTGTCATGTGTAAAGTAATACTCACACTACAGACCATTTAGGTAGATTAAATAATAATCTCTCTCTTTGTGTAGATGTATTCTCACACCTAGAAGAGATTTACAAAGTAGTGAATTTTGATTGCTTGCCACGTGTAGAATTACACCACACTTGGAGGCAATTTAGATAGGTCTTTTAAAGATATCTTGCTTTGTGTAGAGTTTACTTACACTTGGAAGTTATTGAGATATATTAAGCGATTTATTTATCATGATTCATGTGTAAAGTGAAAGCTCACACTTGAGGAAAAATTATGTTTGGTATTTATAATTTAAAGAAGTTGAAAACGTTGATGAATAGAGTAATGTAAATGGTATTAGAGTTTGATTTTAGATTTGCCTTTAGTAACTAGTTATGTTTGAGTTTGCAGGTCTGAAGAAGATGGTGAAAGGATACAAGTGGAACTACGTAGATGAATTGGTTAGTGGGAAGAATACATCAAAGCTGAGGTGTAAGAACTACGGCCATAATTTTAGTGGAAATGCTAACAGGATAAAAGAACATGTTTTCAAAATCCCTGGAAACGTGTTAGCTTGCAAATACCCCCCAAGAAGTATTACTGAAAAATTTCCCGAGTGGGCGCTCAAGGAAAAGAGAATTCTTGAGGGCAAAAAAAAGGGAGGTCCCAAAATTATGGCTCCATCTATGGCTAGGGACATCGAGCTGACGCTTGAGAATGATCAAAACCCTCACTCGACCCCTACTACAAGTCAAGGAGGGTGCCATTCATCCTTTGCTGGGAATTGTAGCTCTAATCCTACCGGAAGCTTTACTGCTAACATAAGCCGAAGTGAAGCATGGACTGGAGGAGAATTTGCACCAAGTGATCCTACTTTGCAACAGGCATTTGGGAAACAATGGATGTTTGAACTCCATCTTAAGTGGACTCAAGCAATTGTTGCATGTGGAATTCCTTTTAATGTCATTCGAAATCCTATCTTCAAAGATGCTTTAATGAGCACGGCGAAGAAGGGTTTCGTGGTTCCTGATTATAATAAGATGCGTACAAAATATTTAGATAAAGTAAAAACAACATCCGAGAATAGTTTATAGCGCACAACTCTTGATTTTGTGCCGGCATATGGATGTACAATTGCTCTAGATGGTTGGACAAATTGCCAGAAGAAACCATTGATTAATGTGATGTTGAATTGTCCAAGAGGTGCCATCTTTCTTGAAGCGATCGATACATCCCCGAAAGAAAAAACTAGTGGATATCTTGCTGGTGTTTATGAGCGTTCGATTAGAAGAGCGGGGGGACCTAAATATGTGACACCCATTGTCACAGATAATGCATCTAACTACAAAGCAGCTGGAAAAGCAATTGAAGCAAAGTATCTAGAGATTACATGGGTTCCATGTGCTGCTCACACTTTGAATTTTCTCTTAAAGGACTTTGGAAAAGTTCCTTCTATTAAGAAAACTCTTCTAGATGCAAACCACTTGGTGAACTTTATAAGAGAGCATTCATTTTCTTACGCTTTGATTAGAACAAATTCACCGACAAAAAATTTACAGATTTTTTTTGTGTGATCCGCTTTGACAGCATATTACATTCTCTCCACACTGCATCAGGTAAAAGCAGCCCTTGTTAAAACAGTGGCAGATAGAAGATGGGACATTTGGCTTGATAAATATCCCAAGTATGAACCTGCTGCTTCCAAATGCTATTAGCTTGTAAACTCTCCTGTTTTTTGGAGAATGTAGACAAAATAGTTACTATCACAGAACCTTTGACTCATCTGATATGATTACTGGACAAAGAAGCCTCTATCTTTGGACGGGTTTACTGGTACATGCATGAAGCCGCTCGCAAGTTAAAAGATAGTACATATTATGCAGGAAAAGAGAAAGCCATGATGATGACATTTGTCAAAAGACGATGGGAGCAATTGCATACTCCTTTACATGGAGCAGGTTTTGTCTTGGATTCCAAGTTCCAGATGCACGAGGAATCTTCAAACAATGAAGTGATCAGTGATTTCAAGAAAGTGTGTGCTCAACTATTAGGCAATGTGGATGGACTGGTGGCATACACACATAAGACGACATACACTAGTAGAGAGGGAACGTTTGGGGATCCTTGGCATATAGATGCTATCAGACGATGAGTGCACCAGTTTGGTGGAAAGAGTACGGTGGAGAAAAAGGGGAACTTCAACATGTGGCTGTGAGAGTATTGTCTGTTGCTGCCTCAAGTGGTAGCTGTGAAAGAAACTGGTCTTCATTCGCTTTCGTGCATACTAAAAAATGAAATCAATTAAGTCCTAAACAAGCTGCAGACTTGGTGTATGTCTTTTGTAACATGCGACTTATGCATAAGCCTGCGAAGTTAGCCACACGTGCCACAGAAGAAAGCTTTGGGCGCTTCCAAACACACGAAGTAGTTGCAAATGAGCTCAACTCTGATGATGAAATGGAATGGAACTTGATCCGGAATGTTCAGATGTCGAGAAATTGATGACATGGTGCCTGTGATTGAGGGGACGGATGAGCTGTAAAGTTTGTACTATATTCTCAATTAATTTTGCAATGCGAAAATTATGTGGAGTTTAGCTTTACAATCCATACCTTCTCTCTCTCTCTCTCTCTCTCTCTCATTGTTAAAAAGAGGGTAGTAGAGAGAACATAACTTACACAATTGCAACAACATCTGTCACGTCCATTTGTTCCAACAAACAAAGATGTACATATCAAAAAGAGGTTTTAATTACTAATCTTGAGATTTAAGATACAAAAAGAGCTATGTATTGTTTGGGAGATTTAATTTAAATCATGGGCTTGTTCTCCAAAGAGATCAGATACACGAAATTCGGAAGTGCCAACTAAATCACTTGGGCCAGCATTGCCCATCTCTTCTTCGTTAACAGGTCCATACCTTGCCTCGTACCATGCCAACTTTGTTTCTAGCTCTGCTATACGAGCGCGCAACATGTCTGCGGTCTCTCCTTGACTTGCCAAATCCACGCCTTGGGTTGCAAGCTGCTCAATAACTGCAGTTTCTTCGGTCAAATATATGTAACCTCTCTTGCGAGGAGGGTCTTCTTGATTATCTTCTTGTGCATGAATCTTCTCGGCTGGGCGCCCTTTTCCAACACCTCCTGTAGTGGGATGATCGTTCCAATCAACTTTGAGCCGCAATACATAGTAGCAATAACATTGTTGCACAAAGTAAATTGCCACTTGATTATTATTTGGTGGCGATCTGTACACTTGGATAAATCTTGCAAGGATATTTCGTGCGAGGACAGTGTGTTGCAGATCTGAAACCTTCAAGGGAGAAGAAGCCTTAGGATTTCCACTGACTTGAAATTATGTGTTGCGTACGAAGTGGTTCGAGCATAACTGTCTGCATTGCCTGTAGTTCAGTGACTCCCCTTGAAGTTTTGATTCGTCTTGTTGGGTTGCAACCAAAGCACTGAGATCTCCTTGAGCCACCCGAATCTCTTCCTCTTTGTAAATTTGTTGAGCCAATGCATGATTAAGCAAAGGATCATTAGGCTGCTGTGTGTTTTGGTCGAGAGCAATATCTTCCATAACTGAAATGCAAAATAATAAACTTTAGCGAGACAAGTTTTAGCACTTGAAAAAGAGAGATGGTTTAAAGAATTGAGCGATCTAACTTGAAATACTTTAAAACTTCAACTTGAAGAACTTTAAAAACATTGCACACGTGACACCACACACTGCACACGTGACACTATTAATGCCAAAAAAGTTGATTAATAGTTTAATCATCAATAGGTCTCAAGCCAGATTCGGTTTCAATATGATATCCAACATTATGGCTTCCATTCAAACAAAGGCTTAAATCCCATATCTTAGGTCTATCTAATGGTTTGGGAGATTTTCCACTAGCAAGATGTTTGCTTACATTGTGCAAAAATTCACGCTTGAGAACTTTGGTGGGCTCTGGAATACATGCAAGCAAGTGCCTAAGAATATAGGAGAGACTATATATATCAGATGCCTTGGTTAATGGAGGAGGATTGGTGCTGATATTTTTAGGGCCAGTCCATGGATAATCTCGCTCAAATTGAGCTCTACATTGAGGGGTGAGATTTGACAGCTTGGGAAATGTTTCCAAAGTGTTTGATGGTGTACTTTGTCCCCAGTCCGCAATGCCAGCATACACTCCTCGCTCGCCAAAATGGAGTAGAATATTTCTAGTGTGTAGATCATTGTGAATAAATTCTTGACTGTGCACGAATTTAATCGTATGTAGAAGAGCATTGCATATTGGCAAAATGTTGTCTGTGAACTGCTGTACAGTTCCAGATGTGTGTTGGAAGTCTCTGATTGCAGGCTTGCTTCCATCATGATGACATGCCTGAATCCACTGCTCAAGATGACCTCCATTCCAAATCTTGAAGATCAACATAGGTCTTATGCTATACCGAGCAAGAGCATGGGGCAATATCATGCCACAATGTTGAACAGTTGTAGCAATTGCCTTCTCTAGCACGATCTGCAATGTCGGCTTGCTTCCTATTTGGTCTTTGTATATCTTCGCCGCATAGACGGGATCTTTGAAGAGAGGATGAGCCACTGATACTTGTTTCACATTTGCAAAACGTCCTTCACCTAATTGGGGTGCTTGCAAGTGAAAAATGGAATGCTCCCCAAGTAAGTGTAGGATAGGAGGACACATCGTATCATCCAGGTTTACAGCGGACGACTGAGCACCTGATGAAGGAGGTACATCCTCTTCTGTCCTAGGACGTTTTGAAGAGCCTTTGATCTTATCTTTGCTCTTCAATTCTGAATGTAGCTGTGCTACAAGCTGCATTTGCTCTTTGATTCCAGGTTTGGTTTTGATTTATGGATGAACCATACTTTCAAAACTTCTAGTGATCTGGCCTAATAATTGCTTTACTGTGTTATGCATCACTCCATTAGTGCGTAGAGCTGGGTCAAACAAAACTGGGAATGCACTGCACAACTTCAGCCAACAATGTTCCACAAGTTCAATCACAAAATCATCGAACTTTGCCTGCAGTGGATCAAATGCTCATCGCAAATGATCGTCTGAAGCTCCATAGAGAGACAAAATAAGAGCATCACTAATAATTTTGTGATGCTGACGCATTAACTTTGTCTCTACCGTGACCGAAGCCTCAAAATACATGAAGGAAATATAAGTAAGGTAAATCCAGAATAGATAAAAATTTGACATATATGATTGTTAATAAATCTAAAAAAAAACATTTCATGGCCAATAATAACCTCCAGTAATGAAAGATCTAAACATTTCATGCATCATAATAACAACAGTAATGAAAGACGTGATGGTTAAAGCATTCAGGATTGAAGAATGTATAATATATATCTTCTCCTTGCAGTGCGACACATGGTCAACAGCAACCAAAGATGAAGAATTTATTAAATCCAATCTCCTTGCAGTGCAACGCGATGGTCAACAACAAACAAGAACGATGGATTTAAAAATTCAAAACCTCACTCTGCAGTGCGACACGGTGGTCAACAACAACCAGAGACGAGGAAGTTATTGAATCCAATCTCCTTGTAGTGCGACGTGATGGTCAGCAACAACCAAGAACGATGGATTTAAAAATCCTAAACCTCTCCCTGTAGTGCGACACGATGGTCAGCAGCAACGAGAGACGAGGAATCTATTAAATCCAATCTCCTTGGAGTGCGACACGATGGTCAACAGCAACCAAGGACGATGGATTTGGCAACCATAAACCTCTCCCTGCGGTGTGACACGGTGGTCAGCAACAACTAGAGACGAGGAAGTTATTGAATCCAATCTCTTTGTAGTACAACGCGATGGTCAGCAACAACCAAGAACAATGGATATAAAAGTCCTAAACCTCTCCCTTTAGTGCGACATGATGGTCAACAGCAACCAAAAACGAGGAATCTATTGAATCCAATCTCCTTGGAGTGCGACACGATGGTCAGTAGCAACCAAGGATGATGGATTTGACAACCCTAAACCTCTCCCTGCAGTGCGACACGGTGGTCAGAAACAACCAAAGACGAGGAATCTATTTTTTTTAAATCCAATCTTCCAATAGTGTGACGCAATGGTAAAAAATAACTAGGAAGAAAAGATGCATGATAGCTAACTCCTCCTTGTAGTGCGACTCGGTGGTCACCAACAACTAGGGACGAAAAGTATAATTGTACAACCTAAGCTACTCCCTGAAGTGCGACATGGAGGTCAGCAACAGTCAAGGACGAAGCGTCTAAAGTCTAACCCCCCTTGCAGTGTGTCACGAGGATCAACACAGCCAAGGGACGGGTGTCTAAACCTGCAAACTAACACTGAGGTGTGAGAAAAGCTCCACAGCAACAACGCTAGTAAAAAACAAAATACAAACTAACACTGAGGTGCGAGCAAAGCTCCACAACAACAGTGTTAACAAATTAACTGCAAAAAAATAGAAAAAACACTAAAAGAAAATTTACCTGCTCTATGGCTCGCTCTGGATGTGCTGTGCTCGCTGTCTACTGCTCTCTCTAATGCTCTAGCAACTCTGTCTCTATCTCTCTAGCAATCACAATCGTAGCAGTTCGTTCGAACTGCCTCAGCGTCTCTTTTTTTATAAGTATAAATATATTTTGATCGAAGTATATTTTGATCAAAATATACTTCGATCGAAATATATTTCGATCGACATATACTTCGATCGAACTCCTTTTTATTCGGATATGCGCGTATAATACGGATATACAACGTATAAATCCGTAATATACGTACAATTTATAATATACAGGCGTATAAATGCAACTTAGTACGCAACTTAGGAACACCATCCCCTCACTATGATACACCTATCTCAAAGCCTCTACACTCAAAACCCTCACTCTAGACCCATCTACCGAAAACGCGCATGAAGACAGAGCCAAAATTTTAAAGTGCCCAAAACTGAATATGAGTATCTATATGTAGCTTATGTTTCCATGTTTCTAATGACTAATTCCACACAAAAAATAGACATTGTTTGATATACTTACGGCCACAAATAGCTCGTACATGCGTTGTCGTGCTGTGACACGTACATAGTGGGAACGCATGCTACAAGATCTATCTTGTATTTTTTTAGATACATAATTATATTTCCTATAGTGTACATATGCATATTTAAGTATAATAATAAGCCTTCTATCTCATCCTATTATTTTTCTCAAGGGTAACATATCTTTACTTTACCATCAGAAAATACTATGGGAAAAGCATCAAAAGCTCCGCCTCTTTAACTTGAGGCAAAAAGCATTGATTCTTTATTTCTACTATTTCATTATCATCTCACACCCTAGCTAGATCCTATATCTAGGGTAAACTCCAATATATATATATTCTATGTATTTTTTATACTTTTCTTATATTTCTTTTTAAATAGCTACTAGGAGAGAATCAAATCCTAGTGGGACACTAGGTGGCATGATTTCAAAGATACACTTATTTTAATGCATTATTGCAAGCATGATTACAAAACTTTGTCAAGGAGCAATGTCATGCTTTCATAAGGCATGAGGTGTCCTTTGGAATTAAATGAAAGTTTAGGCTAAGGAGACCACATGAAGACTTTTGCTGCCATAAATGGACCCTATTTTGATGAATTTTTTACACAAGGTTCCAATCCGAATTGGAAAACGATTTTAAAATAAAAATCATAGCTAATGAGCTGAAGTTTTTGCCCATATTTTTACTTTTTTATTTGGAGCCACGGTTGAGGAGATATGATCAAAATACTGGACCCCAGTCTGCCCACATCATGCAGGGACAGCTCATTTCCAACTTTTCCAATTCCTGTTCACACTGGCTCCTCTCTTCTTGTGTAAACCCTTGGGGGTTCCCTTCACCTATAAAAAGGAACCTCTTCTTCCTTGGAAGGAACTCAATCATTCAAGCCATTGATGAGAGGAATTCTTGAGGGAGTGAGTAGTAATGCCTAATTGTACTTAGCCCCATTAACATAAGCCCAAGCCTACACTTTCTCCTAGAGGAAGACTAGCCATTCTTGTACGCTATCCTTGGAAGATCAACTCTAATCAAAGAAGGTGTTGTACTTGGCGTATCAATCAAAGTGGAGTGCTCCCCTCTTCTTCTCTCTCCATCAATAATGGTGCCGAAGGGTTTGTCAAGTAAGATGTGTTCTACATTGATGTTTTCTTGATATCTTATTGTTTTCTTTTTCATCTCTAATCCGACACACACACACACACACACACACACACACACACACACACACACACACACACACACACACACACACACACACACATATATATATATATGTATCTAATCTCATCTCCCTAACCAAATCTATCTCTCTCACTCTTAGTAATTCATCCTCTCTACAAATTTTAGGTTCTCTTTGCTACAGGTACATCTCTCCCCGCAGTATCCTTATTGTCTACGGGCAAGAATAGGGCTTGGGAGGGAAAATTCTCATCTCTTCACTTCTCTCATATCTACATTTCTCACATACTATCCTAGATGAATAACCCACATGATGATCATTTCTATCGCTTTCACTCTGTACAATCTATTAGAATTAATGTATGGATTAGCCGTAAAATACACTTTCAACAACGTATAGTGTTTCTCTTTGGCCCTGAAAGGCTCAATGAAATACTTCTATCACCGGATCCCATCATACTACCTCTCATAGACTATAATTTTTCTTTTGATGTAAGCGTAGTTATCTTGCTATGAACCAAGAGGATTTGTTAATCCCAATCACTAGACAAAATATATATATTATGGTAAGCACAAAACTACAATTCCAAAGAACAATTCGTAGCCTATTTGGTCAGCCAAGATTGAATGCCATTAACTCATCCATTAACCCTTTCATATTACCCATGATACGATATGACCATAGCCTTGATGTTTTCATCTTCGTATTGTTTTGACATTCTCTTTAGTGTTCTTTCTTTGTGTGTGTGAATGCAAGAGAGAAAGAGTGAGTCTTCTTTGATTGCACTTCTTTCCAAACCCTAGTCTTCATGGCATCTATGGTTTAACTCCTTCATATAGTTTTTGTTGAGTTCTCTCACAAACTCTCATAGCCATAAGCCCGGTGCTTTCCTGGCAAGACCGCAAATTTCTCGACAGCGTTAGCACGTGTGCTCCGTCTCGCGAGGAATTCTTGGCATTGATGCGTAGCTCCTACTGAGCCTAGCATGATGGTGCAATCGGATCTACAATGTGATGAATGAGCGGGGAGTAGAGCCAGGATGAAGCTCACACGCTCTCTCTCTTCCTCTTTCACACACAGTTGGTGGCAGCTTGAAACTTGATTATGATAAGAGTCCCTTTACAAAATGGCCTAGTTACCTTATATACTAAGGCTACCATAGGTTAAACCTAAAATAGAGTTCAAGGGGTCAAATGGCTTTGTATTTACAATCTGGAAGTGCCATTGCACTCAGGTTCTTCAACTAGACTAGCTACTTATTACAAATGGTGATTCTAACCATAATCTACAGCATTTCATAACTCTCAAAGAATAAGGCTTTGTTGAGCTATGTCGTGTTGTTGACCCACGGGTCAACACTTCCCTCCTCCGAGTTCATGTCATACCTGACATGACCTGGTTGTCAATGTTAGTGCAGTCTTTATTGTCGTTTTTGCTTTTGTTTACTCCATTTCTTGTAATTTTGTCAAACCACAACAAGAACTATGATCCATGAAAATTGTAATTGATGAGACGAACTTTATGTCCTTCACATCCAAGCCCTGAGCTGCATCATCTATTGTTATCATTATAGGGCTATTGCCATATCTAAATTCAAAAAGAACCCAATCTTGTTCAGCTTGACTCTTGTCATCATGGATAGATAAAGCTCCATCAATCACTTGCTCTAGCAAATCTATCAATTTTGAGTATGTTGCATTCTTGAAAACAATTTCTACAATATGTAGAATTGAATGATTGGCTTTCAGATCTTGTGAGCCAATGGCAACCTTGTAAGACTCCTGTAGAAAATTTTTGGTAAAATTGTCAACTTCTTCACTCCAATACCAAGTCTGGCTGTCATGCCAAATTTGGGAGGTAATTTGTCTCATTTGAGGTTGAAAACCCATGTCCAACATTCAATTCGCCTCATCAAGGACAAAATATGTAACCCTCCAAAGGTTGGTTTATCAATCATTTGTGTCTGACCTTCTTCATTGGTGACTCCTTTGCTCCTGCATCAAGGTGACCCAAGTTGCATTTGCCACCGTTATCTTTTGTGTGCTATACAAATCATTATATTGCGTCCACTTGATACATGACTTAATTAAATCTTGACAAACCCCAATTAATTCCCCAAGTTAGTAAATTGCATCAAAAGGGATTTATCCATCATCATTCATCATTGATGAGCTATTTGTCCCCAAAACTCATATACATGATGTACCGGGCATGTCGATGTCTATCATGGTTCAGATTTTAAAAAAATAGCATCTCTGCCTAGAGTTGCTTTAAAAAAGTAAAATAAAATTTAATTATAAACCCTTAGCTTGTATTCTCTATTCATAGCCTACTGACAAAGTTTAGCTTCATTTGGACTTGCATTTGGCTTTGCTAGCTATTTTTTTGGATTCAGTCTCAAGAATGGTTGATTGGCATCTCTGGCACCTTTTGGCTACAAAACACATGTACAACCAATGATGATGACCAAAATTTGGCTTGACTCTTGGTTGCTTGCAGACCTCTATCACAATAGACCTCTTTTTTTCTTGTCAATATTGTTAGTCCCTTTTGTTTATTAGGCTCCATTAAGTCACATACAAGATAGAAGATTTACAGTATAAAGATCTACTTCCTGTATACGGCCTTGTAGTCCCATGAAATTTTTGATAGGCAACTTTACACTTGATGGGTGCTTTCATTTAGTCGCATCACCAACTTCCTTTGTCCTTGTAGTCCATCCTGGATTTTATGACCATTCTTCGTCATGTTTGTCCTCATGTTGTTGTTGAAGGCTGATCGGCATTCTTTTCTTACCTCTGACATTCCCATTGTGCATATGGCTTTTGAGGCATACCTCGTGAAGTTTCCTTATTTCCTATACCTGCTTCTCTTTGTACAACTTGGCATCTCTTCAGCCTGTTCATCGCTTGGATTATGGATTTTTTTGTTTTTAATAAGAAAATCTCAAAAATAACAAAATAAAACCAAAATCAACTCAACCAAAAAGAAAAATCATTCTTATGGAATTCCAACGCTACTGTACACATGTCCCTAGGGGCTCATATATGGGTTTTGTCCGTGTACTCCTCTTGTAACCCTATTATGAGGGCGTACACTCTGAATTTTGCCAAAAAATTATTACAATCAAAAGCAAATATTCAATACAACTCACAAAACATTTCCCTCTAATACTCATAATATTAGGTAATGCCTCCCCCCTCCTATTTGGAGTCCTCCTTGACAACAGAGTATCGCCAAGTATACGTGTTGTGCTTTGGCAATAAAAAATGTGCCTATGCAGGCCTTGTAATATAGCCCTATTATGCATACACAGCGGGATACACAGTCAATGCATGGAAAAGATTTATGATTTGCAAGATGTGGTTATAAGCAATTTGCTTATTGGCATTTATTGGAGAGGCTTCCTTTTCTAAGAAATGTGATATTCTTTGAAGCTCCTTTGTCATTTTCTTGATTGAAGGTTGTAGAGATTTTTTCAAGGCTTACTTATTTGTTTGATTCTTCTTTAGCATCCATTTTAGCCTTGTGGTTGGTTGTCATGTTTGGCATTGTTCCATAGTATTGGGTACTGGCTTGAAGTGAGCTCTCTTCTAGCTGTATTGTAATCGTAGGAAGAATTGAAAGAATCTAAGTGATGGTGCAGTGACAATAGGTTTATTGGTTTCCTTTCGGACTGACTTCTTTATGATTACTGGCTATTTTGTTGGTGCTGCTCTGTTGGGAACTCATACTTGTCCTTGCTTTGTCTGTGTTTGAAGAGACTTCTTTGGGATCCACCTTGTCTTTGTGTGAGTTAGCATTGCTCTTTGCTTCAGCCCTTGTATGCTTGGTTGAGGACGAGGTTCAGACTTTGGGAGTTGATGCTTTAATCGTTTCGGAATCCAAATAAAACTTATGATCTCTTTGTGCTTGAATCAACGTCTTTGGAACCCAAATATGATTTGCAAAAGCTTGTGACTTTGTGATATTCTTAGCCATTCTTGTAGACTTCATTTGTTTTCCTTTTGGTGTTAGATCTTGTGATTTTTCATCAGAGATATTGTTCTTCTTGATCCATACCTGCTTTTGGCCAAGTTGGCTCTTTGGTATCCATATTTGTCAAAATTTTTGGTTCTGACTTGTTGTTCTTTTCTCTTGGCCTTTCTTGGTTGTTACTAAAGCTGCTTACTCAACCATGCTGGAAGTTCTGATCCTGCTATAGTAGCGGAATCAAACTCTTCTATTGGGCTTCTTGTCACATCCTTGTAAATATGGTCCTTAACACTGGACTTGTAATGAGCCACAAAACTGGCTGAAGCCACAAAAATGGCTCACATCACGATTCTAGTAAATGACACATAACTTTTGTATATGACATCAAAATTTCATGAAACTTCTTAATTATGGGTTCAAGATATGAAAAGGTTTCTAAATACAGAATTTACATAATCTACTTTTCTAAAATTACTAAATTTTACGTAAAACTGCACTTCACTACTTAACTTGGAGAAGTAAAAAATATTGGCAGTCCTTAAATATGGGTTAAAAAGGCTTGGCACATCTATCACTTACCTACTTAGGGATTTTTCAAAGAAGTTTGGGTCTCCTTAACAGTGATTTGGTTTACTTTCAAAAGAAAATAGAAGAACTTTGTTCTTCCGCACAAATTAGTTGTGGCAATGAAAAGACACCTTTAGACCTTCATTTAGCTCTTCACTATTTTTTATCAACTCATATTAAGTGTTGGTCATAATTCCTTGAAACCATTTTCTATTTAGATAACTAACATAGTATTGATAATTTTTTTACAAAAGTCTCAAAAAGCCACAAAGTGGCTGATTTTTTACAGGACTAGTGTTAAGATTTATTCTCATTGTGATTTCCATATGTCTCAGGTACATATGGTCATATCCCCAATCTTGGACCATTTTCAATTGTTGCATGAATGGCCTTTGTACAATGGTAACATAGTTGTTCTTCTTGCCAAAGTCAACAATAGCAAAGGTTTGCTCATATTCAATGCCACAAGAAGTAACAACTGTTTTTTCTAGCAGTCCTATGGGCCTTTTCGTGTGTCTATCTTCAAGCTACAATTTCAACCTGTAGCCCTCACTACTGGTTTTCCCCATTTCTTCTAGATCTCTTTTGTTGCGATGGAAACACTGGCTCCAGTGTCAAGGATTGCCATGGTTTTTACACCTTGGAATTTCACAAGAAGAGTGGTGTTCCCATCTTCTCCTTCATAATACTCACCTACCTTGTTTAATGGCACTGGCATAGTGTTTAGTTGAGTCATTTGAAGCTCTTTGATCCCTTTCTCGATTTGAGTCATTGGTTTTTTAAGACCAAATTTTTCTAGGAATTTTCTCATAGTAGTCCACATGTTTGGTCTTATTCTGAGCAACTATGCTAACATTATCGTACAAGAGACTGGTGTCAACAAAATGTCTATTAGTCTTTTCAAATTGATGACCTTTTTGGGAGATAGCCTCTGTGATGGGACTATAATAACATCTGACTTGGCCTCGTGCTCTCCTGTATAGGCTGATAGTGTTCTTAGCAAATGAGGTTATCCATAGACTGTACAGATCCTTTGTCTCCCCAACACGATTCCACTTCTAGATTCATTTGAGATCCAGTCTCAATTTCCTCTATTGGTGGAAGAGACACTCCTCTTTCATCACTCGTTTGGTTTACTTGTCTACTTATCTCACTTGCTTCCTTGGCCTCTCTGACTTGTTTCCACAATTTGTCAAGACCATCTATTTCTTTACAGTTGTCAGGCATAGCTATGTAACACTATCCTTGGCTCTAACGCGGGGTCCTTGAGCTTTTGTTCGTGCTTGTGATTGGAATCTAGGTCTTTTTGTTCGTGGCTTGGGGGGATTACTGGTGTCGGTGGGATAGGGATCACCTCCTTAGTTTTTGCAACTGGTGGTTCTAGTAAAGCTTGGGATGTTTGAATCAGTTTCTTGCACATTTCAAGCCTGTCCTTTTCTAGTTCCACATATGGATATGTCATCCACCTCTGTTCTTGGGTTTGGTTGTTTTTGAGCCGTGTTTCATAGGATTTAAGAAGGGCATCTAATGGCTCATTAACCTTCTTGACCAATATTGATCCTCCCGAACTAGCACTTCTCGGTTTCTCATCTGTGGATGGTTCTTCTGGAGGTTGAGACATCTGTGTAAGAAAAGGTGCAACCATTTCCTCATGTTGTCTTATCTTCTTTTTAGCTTGGGTAAGCTCCTCAGCTAGGGATTTTTGCTCTTGTTCCCTACGTGCTTTCATCCTAGCCTTTCTAGATTTCCAAATAATTTGTTTCTCTTGGTTTTTTGACTAGGTGCATCGATCTTTGGTTCACCCCTCTTTGGACTCACATCAATTTCCAGTTTCTCTATCTATGGGTTCTCATTGGCTTCCTTTTGAGTTTGTGATCTTGTAACTATTTGAACGATTTCTGAGACATTCATTGTGATGTTTCTGTCTCAGTTTGGGTTTTTTGGACAGTCGGAGATCAAGTGAATGAAACCACAATCAAGAAAATAGGCATTTACTTGAGTGATCTCCGTCTGACGACATTGTTTGACCAAGTGGTTGTCATGGCTTTTGTGACAATCTACCTCTGGTTGAGGAGCTTCCTCTTGCATTTCCTCTTCACTGTAATCAGGATCTAACCTTGCTAGGACTCTATTCACAATGAACCGCAATGTCCTTTTGTCCATCTTATACCGTCTTTCTTCAGGTCAAAACGAAGGAGGTGGAGGTTGTACCGGCCTCACCATTCCATGTGTTTCTTTCATCTTCTATTGCTTTGAAGGGTAGTACCCACTTTGATTGTTATAATACATTATAGCTGGTACTAGTGGTTTTCTATTAGATGCTTCCATCATCGATGTGTATCTCATGTCTACAGGCATTCTAGCACCTAATTGCGAAAATTGTTGTCCTAAGACAAGGTGTGGTCTTACAACTCCTACTGGACCTGGTGCATTCCCCATAGCGTTTCCAGGTGGAGGAGATGCTACTAGAGTAGGTTGTACATACCTCTCCCTAGTATATCCATGCCATAATAACATTGTTCCCTCATATGGTTTGTCCATTTTCTCTCAAATCCGCACCCTTAAGCTCCCTTGGATCAGCATTTACAAGAGGAGCTAAACTCTTGACCATTTTGTTTAAAAAATTTCTTGATCGATAGGTGCCACTAGTTTTACAATGGACTCACTCATCTGTGAATCACTGTGTTGAGAGGATCTGTCGTCCTCTTGACTCTTATATTTTCTTTATATTTCTCATAGTTACCCACCAGATAAAGAGCTTCTTTGATCAATTCGTTTAGCATTGTCAGGAGTTTTTTGGAGCAAAGAATTGCGCATATGTACATATCCATGCATGGTGCATCGAATAAAGTATTGCCCATTTTCGAGAGCCAGGTGGTTATGTGGGGCCCACATGTGTACAGGTAGGACACCATGTACATAGTGCATCGATTTTCACTATTACCAGTACTAGTGTGTTTTTTCTACAACAATGAGGAGTTGGTAGCGCGTAAAACTTCTCGAGGAAGCTACCCACGGGCCGACGACATGAGGTAAGCAGGTGCGTCAGATGGCATCTAGTGGCATCAGGAGGCCGAACGGGGTCAAGACTTGCACGTGGATAAGTACGGACACGACGTGGATGTTTTCTTGTGATAATTATGCAGAGATGTCATCATGAAGAAAATATTTTGGTGCCACATCACGTGGTGGCGGGATGCATTATTGAAAAAAGTTGAGTGCCAGGTGTGCGGATGATGCAAAAAGGTGACAACTATGCACTGCGAGGTCAGTTTTTGGCTTGTTCGGGGTCCGTTTGAGGTCCTCTAAAAGGCCAAGGGTGCCCAAGTGATAAAGCTAAGTGTGGGAATTGAAAAAACAGAGAGAAGACCAGAAAAAACGTGGAGAAGAGAGGAGGAACAGCCGCAAGTGTGTTTTTGCTGTTTTTGGAGCATTTTTTGGCCCTAAACTGCTCATCCGAGGTCGGATTTGAGCACTTTGACATTGTAGACTGGGGTTTTTGGGCGTTCCGGACGCAATGGAATTGTCCATTTCTCCAAATTCCTCATAGATTTTCTGCTGTTTTTTTGTGTAATCTTCTCCGGTGAGTGAAGTTTCTGCTTAACTTTGTGGTTGTATCTGGTGTATTTCCTCAATACTGTGTAAACTATTTGCCCCATTGGTGTTGGGCTGAGCTTCATTGAGTCTAAACAACAGTAATTTGCCTCCTTTGAGCTGAATTGAGAGTGTGTGTGTGAGTGTGTATGGGTGAGTGTTGAGTGGGCAAGTGGGAAATCTCTCTCTTCTCACTCCGTCTGTGTGTTTCCTGTCTCGGCCAGGCTGGTTGTGTAAGCCGAGTGGTGCCCCATAGTGTGTGTGTGTATCATTCCAAGAGTGTGTGTCGGGTCGTTATAGAGGCGCTGTGTGTGTTTCCATCCCGCTCACAACGTTAGGCTCCTTATCATATGCAGATCCTTTTGAAGACCCACATGTCTCATTCCTGAGATAAAGATCATTATCAACCGTACTTGCTTAGGTAGTTCAGCTCTTGGACAAAACTTGATGTATCTCTTGAGCCGTAATACCGTTTTGCGCACCGATTCACCCTCTTTCTGCTTGAATTTGTGGATTTGTGAGACAGTATTGTGAGCTATGCCTTTCTGCGAGAATTCTTCGATGAATTTCTCAAACAGTTCGTCTAGAGTCTCAAAATCTCGTCTTTCCACTGAGTCAAACCATGTAGCCGCATCATCTTCGAAAGTCAGTCCAAATCCCACAAATTGTGTTGCAAAATCCAAAACTTCCTCTGCTCTAATTACTCTTTGAAAGCGGCTATGTGATCTCTCAGATCTTTATCCTCGGCGTATTTCCTCTTTACCCATTTCTGGATTTTGGATGGTCTAACTCGCTGATTGTCCACAAATCTAACTATAGACTCTCCCAATCCTTCTCTTGCTTCAAATCTTCCACTATGCCTAGGTTCTTCTTCAAAGGGATTAGTCGTTTTGTTGGAAATTGGCCCTTCAGAAGGCATGTATGCCATCTCTGTGGTCACTTCATCCCTCATTATCGCTCTAGAAGGGAATCCAGGTGGCTCCCCTTTTGGAATTCTTGTAGGAATTTCTCATGTTTGGTGGAGATTTTTGTGGTCCTTCATTGACCAAATATCCACCTATGTCTAATGCAGTCCATGGATATGTGCTTTCTAAAGCTATGTATTCTTGTCCATACTTGCCAACAACTATAGACTTCTATCGATAATCGAGTTGGTATGTATAGACATATAAGAGCTTGTAATTTGTTAGCAGCTCTTCTGGGTGTGGCTTTGAGCACCTATAAAAAGGATGACCTCTTTGTCGCCAACGTATCTATACAATCCTTCACTCTCATGACCTATCATTGAACTCTTTCAACAAAATTGGTTATTATCAACTGCAAGTTTGGAAGAACTATTATGGGTGGATGCTCTTCTATTGCTAGGATTTTGAAGCTTGTGTAAGCTGATTTTGAATCTAAAGAGGACATGATATCTGGACTTAACAACTTGATCTTGATGTAAGAAGGCTTATTCCAAAGTGTTCAAGTACTTGGTTTAGGGAAAAGTCAAAACTGTGTCCAAAACCGTGACCGTTTTCTCACAATTCTCTCAAATTGTCAGTTTTAGACACCCCTAGCTTTCGCATGAATTTTGAGACCTTAGCCGATGTTTTTTCGAACGGTGATGAATAATGAATGACCCAAAGGGACTTCAATTTATATTTAGGCGTTTCGCTGAATCTTGTAGAGCTACTCTGGAGCTTCATTTTGATAAAAAAAGTTTCTGAATTCGATATGGGTAGCTCAAGTTATGGCCAAAACAGTCAATTTGTGCTCGGAGACTCAAGCCTACTGGCTCATATTTTCTCCAAACTTCAACTGTAGACTCTCCTTGATGTAATCTAACCATTCCAAGTCTTAGTTTGTGATTCTGACACTTTTAGGTAGGTCTATCTGTCCTTTTTCTATTAGGTTGTCTGTAACTTCCTAAGAAGGTTTACTAAGCCAAAAGTGATCCAAATTGAATGGAACTTGGTCTCTAGGCTTATTTTATGTTGGAAAACACTTATGTGAGCTCACATGCAAGTTTTGACTTCAAATTTGGCACTTGAGACATCATACGTGTATGATGTCTTTTGTGGCAGAATGAAGTGACTTTTGTCCCATTGACTCTCTATCAACAACTTCCAAAATTCAATTTGAACATTTTTTCTGTAGGTTATGGTCAATACAAGCATGAACCTTGCCCAATTTTTGTCTTTTGGCACTTTTTAGCCCGAATGTGCTCCAAATGCAATGAAATTTTTGCTAGGGACTTCTTTTATGCTCTAGGACACTATGGTATACTCAAATGTCTGGATATGTGGCCTCTAAGACATCTTACGTGTATGATGTCTTTTGACTCAGATTTCACTTAGATTTCTATCCAAGGTACTCCTTAATGCATACAACAATAATATGTGATCACAACAAATTTTGGATGTCAAAATTGCTCAAAATCACTGTCTTTTCACCTTTACCTTCTTGTATCTTGCCTTGAGACATCATATAGGTATGATGTCTATGTGCTCAAAATTAGCCCAAATTTGGTATGGAGGCTTGTTTTGTTGTGCTCAATACCCTGGTAAGCACATAGACATCATACACGTATGATGTTTATGTGCTCAAAATTAGCCCAAATTCGGTCTGGAGGCTTGTTTTGTTGTGCTCAATACCCTGGTAAGCTCACATTTCAATTTTTGGTCCCTAAAAGTACCCTTTAGACATTATACGCGTATGATGTCTAACTGATCAAAATGAAGTGAAATTCACTCCAAAGGTTCCTCACTATACTGGTAACTCACAACAAGTTTCATAATTGAATTTAACCACTTTTTGTGCATGTTATGATCAATTCAAGTGTTTACTTTTCCTAGATGCGTCTTGTGGTCTTTGCAAGCCCAAAAATGCTCCAAATCTAATGAAATTTGGTTTATATGCTTCCTAAATGTTGTAGATCACAATGATACACTCAGATGTAATTTTTGACCTTAGATCTGGCCTCTAAGACATTATACCTGTATGATGTCTAGGTGGTCAGAATGGACTTCTATTTCTACTACAGGTGCAGGTCTTGGTATGTTGAACAAGAATATGTGCTCACAGTAAATTTTGGAAACCAAAATTGGATAAAATCATCACTTTTGAAAAGGAATTCCCCTGAAAGAGTAAAATCCCCTCAAAACTCAATCTATAAGCCCAAATGAAATGAGATTTGGTGTATGTGCTCAACACAACATGTAGAAGATGGGTGTAAGGTCAAAAGTTCATTTTTGCTACCAGAAGTAGCCTTGAGACATCATACGTGTATGATGTCTAGTGGTGGATTTTTGGTCATAAGTCATTCACAAGCATCCCCAAGTCTCTAGTACTAGCTTTCAAGAATTTCTACCAATTTTCATGCAAAAATGTGCTCAGAATCATAAGTTTTTATGTTTCCCATATTCGACACTCCGTCTTTTGTCTTTTGGGTGTTTAGAGTTGGTCAAAACTCTAGTCTCAATGTGTACTAAGGGTAAAACCCCCCGTTTGAACACGTTGGTGTAGTCAAATTTTTCAAATTTGGTCTCTAGATGACCCTTGAGACATCATATGCGTATGATGTCTAACTTTACAAAATTACAATTTTTTTATTCAGAACTCTTGCACATGCCCTCATATGCTCAACATCAATCAGTCATGCAAAAATGTTAACATAAAATCTGTTTATTGCATTTTTTTTCCTCATAAGAAGACTTTTTTGTGATTGTATATGCAAACAAGCACTTCAGCAAATAAATCAATGATGAATAGCTCTAAATCAAAATTAGGTCACTTATCTAAAGCTACTCCTACACATCATGTGGGGTTTTGCATCTATGAGTAGAAAAATGCTTCAATGCCACACATGGACTAGCAAATGCTTTTATCACCTCACAAACCACTCAACCACCAAAAACTATTCTAATCTACATCTAATACTAAAAATCCTAACTAAATCTATCTAGTCGCAGACCCTCGGCAAGACACACGCTTCCTGGCTATTCACTTGATCTCAGAATAAACTCTTCCGGATCCACTTGCAAAAAATTATTTCTTTAGCCAAAACTAAAGCAAACAATCATCACGCGAGTGTTAGTAGGATTACCTTCTCAAGTCCTTGTGTCCCGGATACCGGCGCCATTGTTGTGGGAGCGAATCACAACACCTATAAAGTGCATGCAACACAACCTATATCAACATAATGTCAATCGAGGACACATATGACACGATAGGCGCACGGAGGCAATCTCTTTATCTTGTCAAGCTGAGACCATCCTATGCATACGACACTCTAAAATGCTAACTAAACCACAATCTAGAATCTCACTACTCTCAACTACACCACCCAACCCGCATACACATAAATGGAAGGAAACTCACCAGACTATACCAGAATTGTATGAAACTTAAGGAACACCATTCCCTCACTAGGATAGACCTGTCCCAAAGCCTCTACACTCAAAACCTTCACTCTAGACCCATCTGTAGAAAAAGCGTATGAAGAAAGAGCCAAAATTTTGAAGTGCCCAAAACTAAAGTCTATGAGTACCTATATGTAGCTTATGTCGCCACGATTATAATGACTACTTGCAGACAAAAAACATATATTATTTGATATACTTAGGTCACAAATATCTCGTAGATGCATTAGCGTGTGTGCTCTGTCTCACGAGGAATGCTTGGCATTGATGCGTGGATCTCATCAAGCCTAGCAGGATGGTATAGTCGGATATCCAATGTGATGAACGAGCGGGGAGTAGCGCCAGGATGAAGCTCATGCTCTCTCTCGTCCTCTCTCACACATAGTTGATGGCAGCTTAAAACATGATTATGATAAGAGTCCCTTTACAAAATGACCTAGGTACCTTATATACTAAGGCTACCATAGGTTAAACCTAAAATAGAGTTCAAGGGGTCAAATGGCCTTGTATTTACAATCTGGAAGTGCCATTGCACCCTGGGTTCTGCAACTAGACTAGCTACTTATTACAAATGATGTTTCTAACCATAATCCACAGCATTTCATAACTCCCAGAGAATAAGGCTTTGTTGAGTTATGTCGTGTTTTTGATCCACGGGTCGACATTCCATGTCCTGAATAGCAACCAGCCAAGCACGGTGCAAAATGTAGTCATCTTGACTACTGGAGAGAAAATATCGTCCAAATTCACACCTTTTTGCTCCTTGAAACCCTTCGCAACTAGACGAACCTTGTACCTAGGTGCGAGACCTTTCGATGTATACTTCTTCTTATATATTCACTTGCAAGGTAAATCATGTTTTCCTTGTAATAGTTCAACCAAATCCCATGTCTCATTAGCCACAATGGCATTGTATTCTGATTGCATAGCATGCTCTCACTTAAGGCTATCATCCATCTGTATAGCTTCTTTGTAGCAATTTGGTTCTCCACCGTCAATGATTAAAATGTGGTGTATACCCAGCTCAAACCACTCAAGCAGATGTGATACTCTCACAGAGTGTCTCGATGCCTAACTACTAGACTCTGCTCTCTCTGGAGCAATAGTAGTATCTTGCACTTGAGTAGACTGAGTTGGTTTGGATGCTACATCCTCAAACCAAACGCGTTTGCACTCAATTTTTTTAATGGGCTTCTTGTGCATCTTTGATTCATTGAAAATGACATGTGAGCTACGAATGACTTTGCAGGATTTTGGGTGCCAGAGATGATAGCCCATCTATCCATCTGCACCATAATCAATAAAAATGCATCTATGTGATTTGGGATCTAACTTGCGACGAAGTTCTTTGGGCACATATGCATATGCCTCACATCCAATTACACGTAAATGCTCATAGCTTGGAGTTTTTCCAGTCCACAATGCCTCTTGAATTTTGAAAATTCAAAGGAGAGCTAGCTGACCTATTGATCATGTGCAGTGCTGTTAAAACAACTTCCGCTTAAAACTCTGGAGTAAGTTTCACCATAGAAACCATAGAGATAACTCTCTCTTGAATCATGCGATTCATTCTTTCAGCTATCCCATTCTTAGCAAGTGTGCAGGGAGCAACAAACTGCCTACAAGTGCCTCTTTGATTGTAAAAATCCTTGAACTCCGTGGAGACATATTCTCCAACATTGTCCGTGTGAAAATCTTTGAGCTTTTTCCCCAACTGGTTCTCAACAATGGCGATGAATTTTGGGAATGTAGAAAATACTTCTTCTTTAGGCTTAAGGAGATACACCCACACCTTCTGGTAGAATCATCTATGAACATGAGAAAGTAGTTTGCCTCCCCTAGAATCTTATGTGGCATTGGACCAGAAGTCTAGGGGTTTGATAGTTTCTTGTTCAATGGCAAAGATGTCAACCTAGTATGTTTTCCGTATAGAAAATGCTCACACAATGGAAAATCTCTGTAATCTAATAAAGGTAAGTAGAAAAAATGTTGAAGTGTTTTCATTTCCTTCTATGCCACAACTTAGTAGACGACAACTCAACGACATAGATAGAGTGTTCGTCAACACTCGATACAAACATATAGTACAGGGATCCGTTTTTACGACCTTTCATCATGGCAAGATTGTTCTTTTGGATTAGAAAATAACGATTAGAAAATATTGTAGTGTAACCAAGGTCATCCATCTTCCCTATAAAAAGCAATCTCTTTATAGGATGTGAAATAGACAACATATGCTTGATCAATGTGGCACGGTATCGGGGCAAATACTCTAGTGTATACTTCTCCAATGCACTCTGAAAAGAAAAATGAAAACAAAAATGAATTGAAATAGATTTTTATTGAAACAATCACCATCTTCCAAGTAATTCTTTGCAAAATGCCTACCTTTGACATGAATGGTTGTAGTGCAAAGAACTCTGCAAATATGTACTCAGCATGAAGGAGGCACCTCCATCCACACGAGTTGGTAGCCGTTTGTTTAGGAATCGTGACTTCTTTAATTTTTGACTTATACAGCTTGTAACTTCCACACAGCTTGCCATATGCGAGAAACATTCTTTTTATGTAGCTTCAAGCATACAAGTTTGGTATAAAACCATCACAATCACTTTATACATTCCTTATTCCACATCAATCCAAATTGTAATTTTGAATACTCACAGTCTTAAGTTTGGATGTGTTCCTTGAATTGAGTTTAGAATCCAAACAACTGGCTTGTCAAGCTCGATGCAAACCAGGCTCCAGTGGTGGTTGCTCCCATATGGAAAAATTATGTTTGTGACTTCTAGCATCAGATAATGGGCAAGCCACTTATCGAATGTGCCTTGAGGGTCATTATGAGAAAGACAGATAGTTGAGGATCCATGATATATATTTCTAGCCGACCTTGTGGAGGTAGCTTGCTCTTGATCAAACTACAAGATAGTGCATGTGCTACAACAATAGTCATATCATTGAATTATTCAAGCAAAAAAATCTTATGCTACCTCTTGAAGTGCTAACAATGCAACATGTTTCCACCTCATCGTGCTAAAACATGCCTCCTCACATATTGACCTAACTAGCCTAAGAAATGAAAGCTTTGGTACAAGAAGCTCAATGCAGTTTTGAGCCTTCCTAATTTCCTTAAACAACTTGATGTGTCTTTGTAGCCTCTTCATCGTTGGAGCTTTCAAAATCTTCATGGGCTTTTTAGGTCTCTTCTTCTTACTGGAAGGAAGACCTTCCCCCTGCTTTAGCAGCCAAACCTGAACCTTTGCCTGCCTTCCTAGCAATCACCGTTGTTCTTGCCATTTCCCTGTAAGACTATAGTCTCTCTCTCTCTCTCTCTCTCTCTCTCTCTCTCTCTCTCTCTCTCTCTCTCTCTCTCTCTCTCTCTCTCTCTCTCTCTCTCTCTCTCTCTCTCTCTCTCTCTCAGGGAGTAGCACTATGGCACACGGGTGGCTTTTTATGATCGATGGAGTTTTCTCCATGCGCCATAGTGCTACTTCTTCATTGACAATTGAGTCTTCTCTCTCTCTTCCCCCCTTCTTCCCCCTCCCCCCCCCCCCCCCCCCCCCCCCCCCCCCCCCCAACTCTGCTTCTCCTCCCATAGATTACTCACTTCTCTCTGTGTGTGTGTGTGTGTGTCTCGGACCTGCAAGTATATGTAGCCTTTGAGTTACTGTGAAGGACAACAATACCTTCCTTTGAACTTTCTAACCTCATGGGATGCAATTCTAACCCTCTTTGGGATGGAGCTGTAGTCTCTTAGATTCTCTCTCTCTCTCTCTCTCTCTCTCTCTCTATATATATATATATATATATATATATATCTTTATATAAAGGATACTCTATCTCTCCCTTTCTTGTTTTCTTTCTGTTGTGCTAGACTAAGCACGCCACCGGAATGTAGTACATGCAATAAAGTGAAAAATTGACTTCTTTATTGAATTTGTAAGACACATTAAATCCCCACTAGATATAATTAGACCATTCACACGTGTGACAAATGTATTCGTTAAAATATCGTGCATGGTGGAAACATTTACTTGATTGATTAGATTGAGAGAGAGAGAGAGAGAGAGAGAGAGAGAGAGAGAGAGAGAGAGAGAGAGAGAGAGAGAGAGAGAGAGAGAGAGAGAGAGAGAGAGAGAGAGAGAGAGAGAGAGAGAGAGAGAGATTGAATTATCGTCCACGGAGGTCAGATATGACCTATGGGGCCGAAAAACAAAATAGTACAAAGGATTCCTTCTAAGTCGGATACATCTCAGTTAAGGACTGAGGGTCCAATGAGGGGTGAACAAAAAAGAGAAGATAAGATGAACAAAACCTAAGGATGGGTAGGTGAGGGGGGAGCCGGTTTAGGAGTTTGAAACTCTTGAATAATGGCTTTACCTCCTCGATAAACAGCCCATTTTCCTTCCGTGCGTGCTTCTGGCATCTTATGTAGTTTTGCCTTCTTTTGCTTGAGTTGGGTGGGTGTAAGGTCTTTTGCAAACCAAATTTTAGTGTCCTAGAGAAGATTCGATTGCTCAAGGAGTTTGAGTTGGTCCTCCTTGGTCTTGAAAGTAAGGACTGCATGGTTAGTGCGATGATCGTGTGTAACAGAGGTGATTGTTGCTGGAGCCCAATGTATCATATGGGTTGTTGTTTGGATTCGAGAAAGTGAGTCATGGAACTTGAGATCCCCTTCCCCTTTCCAATCGCTTGGGAGCCCGCAAATGTGGACATTGAGGGTGGTATCCTCTTGTCGTTGTTGTTCATGTAGCGTGGACGCCACACGGTTTTTAACCTTGTGGAGAATGACCTCCTGCACTTGATTCTTGACCGCCTTGGTGAGGGTGGCCTCCACTTATACCTTTGTTTTGTTGAACTTGATTTCCATCTGTTCCATCTCTTCCATCTTGCCATTCTCCACTACGGTGAGCCAAGCTTCGATGGCAGCAAGTCTCTGTACTCATTGTTCTCCTTGTGGAGTCTTTCAACTTCATTTTGAAGGCGGGCGACACTGTCCATCTTTGGGGGTGTTGCCACGACCCCGGAAAAACTGAGCTTGCCTCGCGATGAGGCTCGAGTGGCCATGATTGCTCAAGAAATTCCCAAAAAAAAACCTCTTGAGCTCAAAAGATGCACCCAAGGTTTCCTATGTTTTCTCTTTTTTGCTCAAAGTGTGTACTTGATCATGTGTAGCTCCAACCTATAATGTTGCGTGTAGAGGTGCGAGCCCAAGACTTCTAGTCGGGGTCGGGGTCGAACAGTCAGGTGATGGGCAGGGGCTGGGATGGTTTTGGCGGGTAGGGACTCTGCTCCCGTTGCATATCCTTCTCCACCTGCCGACACTTGGCCCCTGCGTGCTCCGAATCTACTTTGCCGTCCTGTAGGTTCGGTTATGGAGGGCAGGGGCTGGGAAGGTTCTAGCGGAGAATAGCACAGTGCTAGATGGGGGCAGGGCTACATTGATGCCCCCCCATAGGGCAGTCCCTCGCCCAGGGGGAGGCTGTGGAAGGCGTGGAGGAGGGCGGCGCGGGGAAGAGACAGAGAAAGCAAACTAGGGTTGAGAGAGAGAGAGAGAGAGAGAGAGAGAGAGAGAGAGAGAGAGAGAGAGAGAGAGAGAGAGAGAGAGAGAGAGAGAGAGAGAGAGAGAGAGAGAGAGAGAGAGAGAGAGAGAGAGAGAGAGAGAGAGAGAGAGAGAGAGAGGAGGTTCCTTTTTTGTTCCACGACACGTGTTGATGCGTTTACAATCCATTGATTGTCTTGCACGTGCCGTAGAGCATAGTAGAGGGAGAGAAAGAGGGAGATAGTGACTAAGAGACTACAGTCCAAATTGGTGGTGGGGTAGCCTGGAATCTTCACCAATCGGTGAGTGTTTTTGGGTGCATGTGCGTACCCTGAGAGAGAGAGAGAGAGAGAGAGAGAGAGAGAGAGAGAGAGAGAGAGAGAGAGAGAGAGAGAGAGAGAGAATTCTCTAAAAGCATATGTATGACAACAAAACAAGAGATCAACACTTGCTAGTTTTGAAAACACCTTGCGAGAGAGAGAGAGAGAGAGAGAGAGAGAGAGAGAGAGAGAGAGAGAGAGAGAGAGAGAGAGAGAGAGAGAGAGAGAGAGAGAGAGAGAGAGAGAGAGAGAGAGAGAGAGAGAGAGAGAATCCTCTAAAAGCATATGTATGCCAATGAAACAAGAGACCAACACCTTGCTAGTTTTGAAAAAACATTGCTTGTAATCTATTTTCGGTGAACCTTCTTAGTCCAAATACTTACCTATTATTGCATGCATTATGTTTTTGTAAGGATTAAGATCTTACAGAAGGAAGAGGCAAAGAATAGATCTAGTCTTTGGTCAACAAGAAGTAGAAGAGAGACCACCTCAATTGCTGAGAGGTTACTCGAAGAGAAATGTGAACTTTATGGAGCCCGATTATATATTTCCTGGCAAGGATATTAGGAACCTCGCAATGACTCAGAAGAATCAGAAAATGAAGAAGTCCTTGTAATCCTGAGGCTTCAATTGCCTAGCACCAAAAAGATGGATATTGATTTTTCTTCTGCCATTGTGAGCCAGCTCCAAAATGTAAGGAGGAAGGGTGAAGAAAAAAGAGGTAGTTGTTGTTGAAGACCTTGCAGTTGTCGATGAAAGACTGTTTGATTTTGTAGTATCTGCAGGAGCTGGTGATATTTTTGACAAGGTCTCTTCTATATTTAATGTCCCATTCATTTTTGATGACCTTATAGCACAGCACAATGATTTCTTAAAGTCCAAAAGAGACAGATTTGAGCTTGAGATCCAAAAGGGCAGGGTGATTCTTGCCAACATGGTGGTGGTGCACTTGAAAGATTGTGATTTCAAAAGACGGTCATATAAGAAGTACCATCATCTACCTCTCTTTTATAGATCCTCATGGTGTCCCATGCACGAAGGAGAGTGCAAGCTAATCCCAGAATACTTTGGCTTCCTTCTATTCTTAAATCCTCTATTTTCTAGTCTCATGAAGGCGCCTTTAGAGGTCATGGAGGAAGAGGATCTACCACCCAATAGGAGGAGGAGGACATGGAGTTCAATGAGGTGGTCGAGATTGAGGAGGCTATTAATCTTGAGATAGAGGCTAAAGAGGTGGAGCGAAGAAAAATCCTCTCAATTAAAACATCTGAAATCAAGCTACCTTTAGATGTGTTTGGCTTCAAAGAGAAGCAAGCCACATTGATGCTAACTAGACTGCTAGAGTTCAAATTTGGTGAGCGATCATACATTTTCCTCCATGACATTCAAAGTATATTTTCTTTAAGGGAGGACTTTGCACTTGCCACCATTTCCAAATTTCAAGAGGAGAGGAGTGGATTTATATTTGATTACAATAGTGATGATGAGGCAATGGAAACCTCCAGTAACCCACTCGAGTGCCTCAAACCCCGGATGAGGCTACCTTCCAAGCTATTAGAAACAACCTCAAGCCATTAACTAGTAATCAAGAATTTGAGGACTGGTTCACGCATCCAACACAAGGGTCGATGAGGTCAGTGGAACTATGGAAGGATGACTTATATATACAAGATGAGAGCTTCATGGTAAGCCCCCCCCCCCCCCCCCCCCCCCCCCTCCTCTCACTCTCTAACTCATCCTTGTGTGTACAATTGTGTATTAATGCAAAGGATGACTTTCTTCGTCGTCGGACGAGTGAGTATCATGGAGGGGATGCAACACTAGGACAATATCTTGCCAAACTATCTGAGGCACCCGTACTAGTCTTTCACAACAGAATGTCCCAAGAGGGGAATACTACAACATTCACCTTCAAGACGCTCTCACACTTCCTAGGTGGACCAATGCTACCACAAAATGCAGATAAAGTTATCCTTGTCGATAAAGTTTTTTCGCGAGAATGTTTTGGATATTGTCTGGGGTGCACAGGTGATCGTGCTGCTTATTATTACACATACACAACAATGGCACTCTCTTTAGGGAAACAAAAGCCAAATGAACTCTTGGATTATGGAAAACATTTGATGTATCGATACAAGGGTGATGTGCCAAAAGATATCCCTAAAGCATCATTAAGCTGAGAGACTTGTGACTTGTAAAAGATTTGTTGAATCATTAGACATCTCTTGTACATGTTGTGACCTAAAATCAAATTCTCTTTGTCCACCTATGGTTAAAATATTCCATTGTCTCTCTCCACTTTCTTTGGCCTTCACGAGCACTTGAGTTGTTGAATGCCTCTGCTTGTTTCCTTTTCTTTTGTTGCAAATGCCTAATTGCTTGTGATGTTGCTAAGTTGTCCAATACATGTTTTTGTTGCAGACGGTGAAGGATTCTATGATAAAACCATTGAAACAATTCTTTCAAACTGTTTTTCTTATCTCAAGAGCCACCATGCTGTGTGTGTCTAAAATCTGCATTCCTGGCCATGTAATGAGACTTTTCCAAGCCTTGGGTGTTCCATACTTTTGAATGAAGTATGGTAATTTATTGAAAATGATGTGCTTCAAATAAAACAAGTTGTCAAGCATTTTAAACATCCTCTTAGTTCTTTTTATTTAAAGGATGCTTTAACAAGTTACATGTAATGAGTAATCTGAGTTTCAATCCATGCTGTCTTAAATGCTTTCTTCAATAGCTGAAGGTTCTCCTTAAACTTGTTGAGATCATTTTGTGACCAATCATCTTTGTCACACATCTAAAATAGCGCATCGAGTGATCGCCACACATCAACCTTGGCAATGTGAGCTTTTTATTCTTGATCCTTCACTGCCATATGCAGATTTTTCCATTGCTGAAACTCAATTTTGTTGACATAGGTGGATTGATATATCCTTCCATGCTTGGTTAGCTTTGTATCTTTCACATCTGTTGGTTTAGATAAAAATCGGTGTGCCTTGACCCCACCAATGGATGGTTTGCAAGGTATTCTTTATCATTGGTTGACCTTTTCTCATCCCGTTGGATTTTCACATTGCCCTCATGGAGACCCATATTTGAAAAAACTAGTTCAAGGGCCTTTACAACGACCTTCTGTTTAGCTGACTTCTTGATTCCAAGAAAACCCAATGTACAGATACACCAACTTCTCCACAAAAGAGCATGCATTGTACAAATGTGGACATTAACAAGTGGAACATCCAGAACTGGAAATTAGGATCTTCATTATGACGAGTAGGAGCCTTTCTTGACCACTTTTGACCATCATCTTTGCAGGCTCCATGCAATACAAGCATGGAGACTTTGCCATCTTTGAAGTTCCGATTTGGGTTGAAGTTTTTGAATTCATAATTATCCACTTGAATGGACAATCTATGGATTGATGGTCAGGATCAAGACAAGTATAACACACATGATCTTGTCTAGCCTTCATACGTAATAAGTTCTCTCTTCTTTGATGCGAGTTCCCAGACCTTTGTTCCTCCTCGGGACTAGGTCTTTTGATTTTGCAAACAGGAGCAGGTTCTGGTTTCCTCTTTCTACTATTTGATAGCTCTAGCTCAATATGTTTTCCTGCATCAAGGACATCTGCAAAGTTGGTAAGACGAAGACTCTGAAGTCTAGTCTTCATAGGATTATGTAACCCTGATATGAATTGAGCTACTTTGACTTCTTGAGTCATCCCTGATGGAGCATATTTGACAAGAGTCAAGAAAAGTTGATAATACAACTCCAGATCTCTGGCTCCTTGAGTACAATCAAGAAACTCATTCATACGGTCCAAATGATATACTTTGTCCTAATAGTTCTTCTTGAGTTAAGTCTTGAGATAGTCCCAAGTAGGGTCAACATTATTCTCAGTATAGTAGTCTCTCCACCAACGCTTGACTGTCTTTTCCAATTTGAAACTTAGCAATAATAGCCTTGTTCTCTGCAGATAAATGAGCCAAATCAAAGTAGTCACCCATTTTCTCAATCTAATCCTTAAGAACTTTGTCTATATCCTTGCCTTCTCCACTACAGTTTCCTGGTTGAGACTTATGGAGCATAGCATCAATGTCTCTATCAATGATCGTTTGTTGAGGTGAAATACGCACATTGGCATTTGTAGCGATTGCATTTCCTCTAGGAGGCATGGTAACTCACTACACCATATCAACCAAGGTCATTTTTAGTACAATATGTCCTACCTCATTTGAGTCCCTCTTAGTGAAATAAAACAGACAATTGAGAATAAGACAAATGAATAAATTCAATTCTACATCACAAAATTTCAAGGTTCAAAAGCTACAATGTGTTCCAAAGGTTTCTAATTAGTCTTGATGGTTCTGACATAATGCACTCTGTAGTAGCCATTGTTACATCCTTCCAGTAATGGATCATAGATATCCCATTCTTGGAAGTATATCGAATGGGTGATCCCAATAATCCTTCTTGATCTTTGGTTGAAACATTCCTCTTTGGCGTATGAGTCGTATCATTTTTTTGTGAGTGAATGATTGGTTTTTGTTGTGAATCGTTGCATTTTTGTAGTTGCGATAATCATCAAAATAATTTGAGTCTTTAGGGAATTTGTCTGACGTGTCCCACCCATCAATGCTATGTATCACAAAATCTTTACATGGTGAGGGTTGTGGACATGGATATCCCAAACAAGTCAAAAATAACTTCCAAGATACTGGGCTTAAGGAGTGTTGGTCATTGGGTAAACATTGACGACCCCGTACATTAAACATGACAATGATGAAACATCCCGTAGCCATCACTAAGGGAAGTATGTTCCTAGATATCTAGGTTTCCTTTGTTGGTCTCAAGGTAAGTTCATGAACATTTATATACAACAATTGGTTAGTGATAATAATCTCCTTTCCTAACTTAAGACTTAACCCATTCGATACTCCCCACAAGTGAAGGTTTATGTCCTGATGGTATAAACTCTGGTTTCCTACAATGTAATAATACCATGTCTGGAATATATTTGGCACAATACAATCCGTCAATAGTAACATCTTCTTATCTACTCCATCACGTATAGTTGTGATAAGCTGTTTTACTTGTACACCACTCTGAAGATGCTCTTCCACCATCATGAGACAACAGAGTATGTCTGCCCATATCCCTCGAGGTAAAATGTTAGTCATCTACATACACATCTCATCACTCAAGTTAGTTAGGAATGGTAAAACATACTTTCAAACTCAAATATTATGACCTTAAGACAATACAAATTATATCAAAATCAAATTTTTATAACCATAAGAGTAAAAAAGGTTACATGCTACTTTGAAGGAGGTACATAAATGCAAAAATGTCATATGAACCAGTTCTTGGTTCCCATGATCAAGGTTCTACCCTTGTACTTACTTACGTCTTGGGTTTCAAAGTTTAAGACCTCTACCCGTGTATTTAAATTACATCCTCTTTCTCAAAGCACTCTTCCTCGAGACACATTTGTTGGTGGTAATACCCGTAAGCAATTTACATGGGTGTGTCTTTCATTGACATCATCGTGGTCAAAATACCTACTTGAGTTCACTACCAATGGATAGGCTTGAGGAAAATCCCAAATACATCTAGGCTTCTCATGGTGACATTGTGAGGATTAAACTTAAGAATAGGGCCATATACTTTACTAAACCAGTCTTGAGGTACATAATAGAATCAGTGCCGCTATTTGACTTCTTCCGAACCCGCATTATGACTTTCTCACAGAAGCCATATCTTTGGTTGAGCATGATTACCTTCTTACTAAGGTTAATTTTTTGGCTTGGTATATCCAAGAGTGAGCATAGGTTAAGATAAAAAACATATATGTGTACTTTGACATCACCCTCCTAAATCTTCTCCTTGACCCAAAGCTATGGGTCAATCGTGTACCTATCCGACACTTGGGTTCAATGTTCAGGTTGTGCTTTGACATAAATTTCCATGCTATGTAAGTATTTGGAACAAGGTAATCCCTAGTCCCCTTTGAAGCTCAAACCACTTTAACTCCCCAATGAACATCAAATCCAACTACATAGTTGAAAAGGACATTTCATTCAAAATCACTTGGGAGTTCATCTAGACAGTCAAGAAGATCCATCTAAAAACAAGACAAGGAGAGAGAAGACTTAGTACACATGTATACCAAAATTGAGTCTTCGCTCTTTATTCATCAAAATTTGATTTTTTTATTTCATTACAATATTATTGATATTTTGGAGCCAATTCTCTAAATACTCTTTTAACTCTCATGACTAGGAATTCTCTTACTGAGACCTCCATATGACAATGTGGTCTATAGCTACTTCTAGCTTTTCTTTCCCTATGACAGCTGCAAGTGCAAAATTCTTGGTAACTTCAACAATCCTTAGCATTTGGGAGCGCATTGCCAAGTAGTAGTACATATCTTCTAGACTTAGCCACATCCTAAGTTGAAGTAGTCTAAGGCTGGAAAACCAATCTCTCAAACTTTCATTGATATAAATAAAGAACTGGCAGAGGGGTTCTTGATGACGAGTACGGTAACTACAATCAACACTCTTCCAACAACAAGTTGTGTTTCCTACAATTGCAAAGACCTTGGTCCCAATTTCTAGATGAAAGAGTTTCCTTGCATCTCTCAATAACTTTATTGCCATAATGTTGAAGACTATGGCCAAAACCTCGTTCCCCTTGCTAAAGCATTCATACGTCACCTTAGGAGCCATTTGTTACTACCAAACAATCATTGAAAGAAATTCTTAATACCGTTGTTGAACACTTCAACCACTTCATCATAACTCAAGATCACACAATTCCATACAAGAAGACAAGTCAAGAAGGTACCACCAATCAATTTCACTCATAGGTGCATCATAAATACAATATCCTTTCTCAAGAAGCATGCATGATGCATAACGAACCCGACTAGTATCAAGCGTCGTGCCATACCCATAGATCCAAACTATCCTATTGAACTACTGACATTGAATAAAAAACTGAGGAAGTAAAAGTTAACTCAAACTTAATAATTTTTGCATGAAGTAGTGTACTTTGATTTGGAATGCTTCCAAATGCTCTATGTGGGAGCTAGAAGGATGGTGGAGCAATGGCAGTTGATTAAATATCATGACCAAATTGTTTGTGAGTTACTTCCATATCCCATTTGCATTCAGGTACTCGAGAGAGTACCAAAATGGTTCGTAACAACTAATGATGTGATTACCAGTCCCGATGTGATGAAATTGTCTACAATTAATCTTCAAAGCATTGGACTACAATTGGAAATGCTTTTGGGAGACAAACCCACATATAGGTGTATGGAGGATATTAGAATTCAAATCAAAGAGATGGTAGTAAAGATGAAAATTGGCCAAGGAGTACCACATTAGAAGATCAATCTATTGTTATGTTAGAGAATAATACAACCGGTAGTAATGGGTTGAAGACATGCATGACACTTAGATTGTAGGAGATGAACTTGAAGAGCCTGTAAGATCTTGTCAAAATTTACAAGAAAGTGTTGCAACACGAAAATAAAATTATTATGAGCTTCATTGAATTTTTTCTTGACTCACCAATCTTGTTCTATGCCTTACCAGTGAAGGAAGAGGAACTTCTCAAAATTTTCCTTGCTTTGTGCCCGAAGTATAATGAACCAGCTGATCAGCAATGCTACATCAACATTGTGGATTAGCTGCGAGGATGGTATGATGAGTGTAGAGCATAGTGGGCATCTTGGACAAAAATCATGAGTCAAGTCAAGCTAAAATTCACTCTATAGATGAACTAAAGGCCAATTTGCAGCTTTTTAGGAGTAAGATGTAGTAGTGGAGGATGTAGTTGAGGCAATTCATAAAGATTACAAATGAGCTACAATAGTTATCACTTGAAGCTTTGAAAATTCCAGAGAAGAAACTAGCAAAGAAGGCAACATCATAGCCTTAATCGAGATAAATGGCCAAAGTTCTATTCAAAGCTAGGATTAAAGCAAATCAAATGTTGTCTGAAGGATGGATTTACACCACCTTAGTGTGTCATAAGCTGGCCAGGGCTAAGCTAACCAAGGGAAAAAAAAATGTTTATGATATTGATACCAAGACTCAGAATTCCTTAACACCTTATGAAGTGGAGATGATGTTTAAGCAGAGGGAGACTTTGGAGCATGAATCTATTTATCAATTGATTTAAAGGGAGAGTTTTCTCATCTTAGTACTCAAGGTGTTGGCCAACTAATCATTCAGGCTCCCCCTGAGGGTTATCTGGAAACTTGCAATGAAGAAGGTTCCAAATAAAAGGAAATGATGACACCCAATGTTCATAAGAATAGAGAGCGGAGAGCCCTTACCTTAACTAGCAAGAAGAAGGAACCAAGCTAGTGGGTGAGCCATTCTAGAGGAGAGTTGGAAGGAAATTGGGTGGATTCCCATCTCTAGCAGCATACCTAAAATTGTTGGAAGGAAAGTGGGTGGATTCCAACTCGTTTTCAGCAACACACCTAAAATTTTGGAGATATTCCAAAATTCAAGAAAGGGTGTAGATAGTGGGAATAGCCCCAGTCGGGAGGCCAATCTTGCAATGGAACTGATAAATACAGCTACCGTGGTAATTACATAGTGGATTGTCAATTAGAGCCCCATTCCAACATCTATAAATATGGTCCATTACTTCATTTGATGGGCTATTGTGCTATCATTGTACTCTTATTGTCTAGTGTCATTTGTGGAGCTCAACTTGCTCTTGTACTCTTTTAGCTATTAAGCTCAGAGCATCTTTTGGCTCATACTATTGTACTCAATTTTTCTTGTACTTATCTGAATGTACATGTCAGTTCTATTATTTGTCTCTCATCTCCATTCTAGTTCTATCTTATCTTATCTCGTATCTAAAATTTGCATGTATCGACTGGTTTAGCTAACTCTACTAACCCAATCTGAAATAGTAGTCAAAAGTGACAAGCTCATTACAAATGTGCTATAGAAACACTTCTCACTTTCTTTCATATTTTGGGGGATGCTAATACTTTGTAAAGGGATTCGCATATTAAACTTAATATAATATTGAGGGTTGGAACAAGTTCTTTGCCAAATGCTATTACACTTCAAGCTTTGACTTGTATGATGACCCTATTGTAGGAGTGATGAAACCACCTATAAATTGTTAAACCTGTTGTGCCTTGGGTAGTAAGCTTTACAAATTTATCCACAGACATCATAGGGACACAAACTATATCACGTTATTATCACTATTTGATGAGTGTTGGTTCATGAGTGGAATGCTTGACTCACTCTATGCCATTCCATTGATTGAAGGCTTAGCTACCCATTACAAAAAATAAGATCGATTTAAAAGCACATGCATGGTTAACCAGAAAAAAAGTGTCGGACCATACTTTTCATTATTTTAAACAGATTGAAGTTTCCGACATATGACATCACCATTTTCTTTGCTAACATAGAAATTATCTAAGTACAACCATCTACGAGACGTGGTGCATAAATTTTTTAATCACTATCATATGCTTCAAAGTATATCCGTATGTTTTAAGCATGAAATTATGCTACAAACCATGTGCACCATGCTTGCCATAAGGGTGCATACAAGTTTCATTGGTTTTCTTATGCTTTAAAGTATAGCTAAATGCTTTAAAGCATGTCATTCTATACCAAAGCAAGGTACATAAAAGTTTCAGCCACTATCATATGTATATTGATATGTTTTAAAGCATGTCATTTTACTCACTTGTCATATGCTTTAGAGTGTAATGTTATGCTTTAAAGTATGTCATTACAGGTCAAATCATGTGCAATAAGCTTTCCACAAGGCTACATGCATGTTTCATTGGTTGTTTTGTGCATTAAAGTGTGAATATGTGCATGTCATTACACATCAAAGCATGACATTATGCTACAGATTAAGTGCACCATGCACTCCACAAGGTTACAGGTAGGTTTCAATGACTGTCATATGCTTTATAGAGTATGATAATGAACTAATCTAAGTGAAGATATTTTGGCCAGGGGTGCTTTCCAAACGTGGATATTTAATCATAATTTAGCACAAGATGCAATATAGTACTACAATATTTTTGTCTCTAATCTCAATCACAAAAGAAACAAAAGCATTGTATTATGCATGCATAGACAAGACAAACAATCTCCACACATGCAAAGGCACTTTTCCTACTTCCAAAAGGTTGCACATGTTAAGGAGATAATCAACTCTAGGGTGGTAGCTATCGTTACCCAATCAGGAACCTCCATCTTGTAGCCTAGCCTCTAAAGCATGCTCTTAGAGAAGGCCATTTTAGCTTCAAGAAATCCGATTTTCACAATATCAAGTTCAACAAACTTTCCCAAAATCCTCTATTTCCTCTATACATTGCCAAATGTCCTCCCTAAGGTTGACGATGGCACCATCTGTGTGGATCATATTCTCCCTTTGCTTCTTGCAAAGGGAGAACTGAAAAAAATAGCCTCCATTGCAATTTCTATTTCCTTACATGTTCTACTAACCCTTGGCATGTGCATCTTTATCTACTCAGGAACTTCATGCTATCTAATATATCTTGTGTGGCATGTAATTGCCATTTCATTGTTTATACCATCAAGAAGTATGTTGGCACCTCCTTGTGACATACTAGCATTGAGAGAAGTTAAATTAAGGGAACCATTTGTTATCCTCCACCTCCTCATTTTCTTTTTTCCCAAACATCCTTGTTCTTTTATACCCTATCCATACCTAATTGTGCATAAACTACCCATGCTACCTGTTTTTCTAGATTGTCTTCTTTGTTGTGACATTTTCATACACAAATCCCACCCTTGCCTCATAATTTGGTGGAGGCTCCTGATATACATGCACTACAAGAGGTACTTAATAGTAGCGACGCTCGTAGTGGGACACTCAAACATGAAAAAGCACAACGTCGCTATAAGTGTCGCTATGAGCGTCGCTATGTTACTTGTAACATAGCGACGCTCATAGCGATGCCGCCAGGGCTAAAAAAAATAATCGAGAGCGTCCAAAAACTCAGATCTCAGATCTGAGTTTTCGGCGCGCGCTCAAGCAAGCAAGGTAACGCTCTCCCTCTCTCTCTCTCTCTTTCTTCTCCACACACACACACACACACACACACACACACACACACACACACACACACACACACACACACGAGGAGAGGAAGGAGAGCCAGGTATGCTCCTTCCCTCTTCTCACTCTCATGTTCCCTTCCCCTCTTTCTCTCTCCCTCTCTCTCTCTCTCTCACACACACACACACATTGTGTTTTTGAGAGAGAGAGAGAGAGAGAGAGAGAGAGAGAGAGAGAGAGAGAGACAGAGAGAGAGAGAGAGAGCACAAGCATAAACAAAAAACGCATACATACATGCATAAACAAAGAAAGCACACATACATTGAGAGAGGAAAAGAGAGAGAGAGCATGCATAAACCAAAAACGCATACAGACATGCATAAACAAAAAATGCACACACACATTGAGAGAGGAAAAGAGAGAGAGAGAGAGAGAGAGAGAGAGAGAGAGAGAGAGAGAGAGAGAGAGAAAAGAAGAAGAAGAAGAAGAGAGTCTTAACATCATAGGAAACTATCCCAAGAGACCTTAAAGATCTAGTCGACAGGAGTTGAACTCAAGACCCGTTATTCATGAGGGAAATGGCATAACCAATCTATCACACTTCGGTGATAGAAAAGTTAATTATACCATTTTTCTCCTTTTTTTATTGGCGTGCACACCCACACACACACCCGAGAAGAAGAGAGTTTAATTTAACGTCGTAGGAAACTAATTAAAGAGACCTAAAAATCTAGCCGACGAGGAGTTGAACTCAAGAACTGTTATTCAAGAGGAAAATGGCATAACCAATCTACCACACTTGGGTGATAGAAATGTCATACCATTTTTCTCTTTTTATTGGCGCGCGCGCGCACACACACACACAAGAAGAAGAGAGTTTTAACGTCGAAGGAAACTATCCCAAAAGACGTTAAAGATTAGGTTAGATGTAGACTTATGTTAAATTAAATTTAGGTTTATTTAAGTTAAATTAGATTAGATTTAGGTTTATTTTTAGTTGGATTTACGTTTGATTAGATTTAGGTTTATTTACGTTAGATTTAGATTTACGTTATATTAGATTGAATTTAGGTTATTTACCTGTTATTGAAGAGGGAAAATGGCATAACCAATCTACCACACTTGGGTGATAGAAAGGTTATACCATTTTTCTCTTTTTATTGGCACACACACACCCACACACACACAAGAAGAAGAGAGTTTTATTGGCACACACACACACCCACACACACACACACACACACACACACACACACACAAGAAGAAGAGAGTTTTAACATCGTAGGAAACTATTCCAAAAGACGTTAAAGATTAGGTTAGATGTAAACTTATGTTAAATTAGATTTAGGTTTATTTAAGTTAAATTAGATTAGATTTAGGTTTATTTTTAGTTAGATTTACGTTTGATTAGATTTAGGTTTATTTACATTAGATTTAGATTTATGTTATATTAGATTAGATTTAGGTTTATTTACGTTATATTAGATTATATATCGGTTATTTACTTGTTATTGAAGAGGGAATTGGCATAATCAATCTACCACACTTGGGTGATAGAAAGGTTATACCATTTTCTTTTTTTTATCGTTTAAGATAAGGTCAGAAGAAATGGCGAGAAAATTTCCTGCGCTCACAGCCTCGACAATCCATGCGGACCAACAATTCCACCTGCATGTTTGACAGCTGCTACCATACAATAAGCCATCATGTTCAGCTAATGGAAGAGCAAATTGAGCCTACACAGAAATTAGTGATGCAAGATGACGATTCCAAGGGTCTCACACACACACACACACACACACACACACACACACACACACACACACACACACACACACACACACACACACACACACCACATCCCGTCAAATCTAGAGTAAGAATTAAGTGCCTTGAGCAGACATTAGCTACATTGCAAGGATGGCGTACTTGCATGCTACAAACAAAGATCTGCTGTGAAAAGATGTTAAGATGCTGTGAAATGCTACAGCTAGAGAAGAGGCAAAGGGGTTTTGTCCACTACATGCAGTATCATGTAGACGTGTGTGTGTAGATTTCTTGTACCCACAAATATAGGCATTGACCAATAAAGACGAGATTATAACCCGGTGGTTTTGATCTCCGTGCACCTCTAGACCGAGGTGTGTGGGGATTGGACATGACTAGAGAATCTGAGGTAGTTTACAGTGTGAACAAAGAGAGAGAGAGAGAGAGAGAGAGAGAGAGAGAGAGAGAGAGAGAGAGAGAGAGAGAGAGAGAGAGAGAGAGAGAGAGAGAGAGAGATAAAAGACGAAGAATGCCAATAGAAGATTGAATTTGTTGTCCAAGATATAAGATTTTTACCCTCATTATGAGTAGTGACGAGGATGTGGGGCCGTCCAACCGAAACACCTATCTCTCAATGAGGATCTTATGTCCTTGTAATCATTGCAAGCATGCTGTGCGACGGAAAAGACGCGTTTCTTTGCAGCACGTTCGCAAATTTGGCGAGTTCGATCCATCTATTATAGATCGAGTTGTTGCCAATTATAACTCGTCGGACTCTGATGCTGGCCAACACGTAGCAATCTTTCAATCCAATAGACGTGTTCGCAGGCGCTTTGGTCAAGTAGCATATGTGAGGCCACAAGATGTAGCCTCTGACAGCTTGGGGGATGATCATGCAGACCACATTCCCAACGAGGCAATGTTTAATCCTGAGATTGATTAAATGATCGAGACGATCATGGATTCAGAAAGGCTTGTCTATGATGATATGAAAAGTGAAGCCGATACGCCATTGTATAGTGGAGCACGTGTGTCTAGATTGAAAGCACTCCATGTTCTTCTCAACATGCAGACAAAGTTTGGATGGAGTGACACTAGCGTCACAACGCTTTTCAGGTGATCTATTACAATTAGTTTACTTTAATAAAACTCTAAATGTATAATGATCTGATAGTTTTTTACACAATTGTACCGTATTTATGTTATGTAGATTGCTCAAAGAGCACATACTACCAGCTTATAATGTGATGCCAGATTCCCGAGAGGAAGCAGGAAAGATTTTGCGAAACTTGGGGATGGATTACAATTCGATCCACGCTTGTCCTAATGACTGCATTCTTTTCAGAGGGGAATACATAGACATGGAGAAGTGTCCGAAATGTGATTCCGAAAGATATCGAGTAGATCTCCACGGAACAAAAATTCCGCAAAAGGTTTTGTGACATTTTCCTCTGCTTCCTCGCATCAAGCATTTCTTCAAATGTAAGTCCATGGCCGCCCTAGCATCATGGCATGAGGAGAATAGATCTTCGGATGGTGTGCTACGCATTCCTGCAGATTGTGCAGCCTGGAAACATATAGATGGAACATGGTCGGATTTTGCCAGGGAAGGTCGAAATTTGCGCTTAGGCCTGGCTATGGATGGCATAAATCCATTTGGTCAAAGATCAACATCTTACAGTGTATGGCCCGTTGTCATCGTCAACTACAACATTCCCCCGTGGTTGACTACAAAGAAGGGGCACCTATGGCTAAGCTTGATTGTGCCGGGGCGATATAAAGTGAAGAATATGGATGTGTATCTTTGTCCACTATTGGAAGAGCTACAACAATTGTGGATTGGCATAGAAGTGGTGGATATGAGCCGACACACACGTCGACGGAATGCTTTGATCAGAGGCATTCTAATGTGGACCATGCATGACTATCCCGGACTAACAGAATGCTCAGGTGATCTATTGACACTCCTCACTCAGAAACTGTAAATGTTGGTTTTTCTCAAGCTGATCTATTATCATGTGTATACATGCAGAGCTTCAAACAAGCGGATACAGAGCATGTGTCACATGTGGACCTAGAATGAATGCACGTAGGGTGCCCTCATTGAAGGAGCAAATCTACGAAGGTCATCAAGTGTATCTTCCAGAGAATCATGTGTTACACGACGGCTTTTTGGGAAGAGAGGCACCGAGGATGTCTGCACAAGCATGGTTAGAGCAGAAGGAGATGTGTGATGATGGATTGCCCCCAGGGATGAAGAGACTATCTCTATGGTACGAGTTACCATACTGGCCACGACTCATGATCAATCACTTGCTCGATCCAATGCACATATTCAAGAATGTGGGTAATCTACTATGGGACCATATGACCGGCAAGAAAGATACTTTGGGAGCCAGAGTTGACCTTAGAAATGTGGATCGTATGGAGCAATATTGGCCACAAACAGCGTCCGATGGATCGATAAAACTCCCTAAAGCACCATGAAAAATTTTGCTCCGTTTTGTAAATTCAGAGTTATGCACTTTCCTATTCCATCACTCAAGTTGAATAGAAGAAGAACGCTTTCTGTTGCTGCTAGCCTCTGAACATTCCAAAGCTACAAGCACCTTCAAGATCTTGTACGATTCTCTGTTTTGAACAATTTTGCTTCGTTTTGTAAAAACTCTGGCTGTCTAAGTATTTGCGTCATTGTATTTATATATGCGTCATTGCATCATTGTATTTAATGGTCTTTGCATCCACTCCAAGTACGTATGCTCTAGGTATGTTCTCATAAGCAGAGACAACGAGCACCTCCTCCTCCTCCTCCTCTCTCTCTCTCTCTCTCTCTCTCTCTACTTATCCATGTTTTCTACTCCATTCATTCAATATTAAGTTTAAATGTTCGTGTGTTTAATGCAGGTATGGATGATGAGGAGTTTCTTTCTTCTTTGTCACCCCAGCAGAGACAGTGGTACGTGGAGCGTCATCGCTCTGGCGCACCATCGCTTATTCCTACTCCATCTGCATCTCCCTCTGTTTCGGAGTCCTCAACGCGCTCCGAAGCTTCAGTGTCGATGAGACGATCTTCACACTCGTCTAGGCACCGGTGCTCTAGTGGTGGCAGTGGCAGTTGTTGTGGGGGTGGTGCCACCAATGCTTCGACACCGCCTCGTGTTTGATGAGGCTCTTTACTCTCCCCTTCTTTGCTCGTCCCAACACCAGCCACGGCATTGTCATCGACACCAGGTTTTGCACGGCTGACTGCCGTTCCCCGCAGCTACACACCACTAGCTACTCCTCTAGGAGTCACTCCAGTGGACACTCCTCGCTTCGGGGCTCAGACTCGAGTGGAGACACCTGGTGTCCGTACCCCCGTTGACACGTCGCTAGAGACCCCTACCGAGACACCCAGGTTCACGCGTTAGCGGCAAGAGGGCTTTCCTTACTCCGTCGACTTTAGCGGCGGCATCATCTTGGATGATGAAGGCAAGAAGGTGATTTCGCGCATGCGCGGTCTTTGCTCTCAGGTGTTTAGACACTACATACTAAACACCTGGATTGAAGTACAGAATGAATTAAAAGATAGAGTCATCAACATTCTTCATGACGAGTTTCCCGTTCCAACACGGGATGACCGCTTCAATGAAGATGTGATGAAGGTTCGAATGCGCGAATACTGCAAGCATAAGCGTTTCGAAGTGCAAAAAGCAATCAAGCATGGGTGGAGCAGACCAGATTGGCTGGCCAAAGAAGATTGGAAGCATGCGAAGAAAGAAGCACGCGAGAATCCTGACAAGTGGAAGCAACAAAAGGAGGCAGTCAAAGCGCGAGTAGAGGCAGGGAGCTCGCGCCACTTGGGGAGCGGCGGGTGGGCATCATTTGAGGCCAATTTTGCAAGTGTTTTCGCATCTATGTTTGATAGTTTAGGGTTTATTGGATTTGAAATTCTAACATAATGGATTCTTTGTATGTTTTGATAGTGGTCGTTTACAGGACGTGATCCCACACCGTACGAGTGTGAGTACGCAGGCAGGAAGGGCATAAATGCCCTTATAGACATCCCGAGTTCTCGCGGTGGCATGGTTAGTATTGTAGTTTATTATTTTCTATTTATTGTATTGTTTTATAAACGTCGCTATATGTTTATACTTACAACAAGCTATCTTATTGTTTTTTTTTACAGAATCCGACTGTTACACCGCTTCGACGCGACGAGACGTCTAATTAGACAACATCAGTTTAGCCATAGCTAGATAGCATTAGTTTCTTTTTGTCATAGATTATACATGGTTTTAAAAAAGACATAAAAATCGTCTCATGATACAATGAGAGAAGCCAAATCTCTTATGAGGAGATTTAGGGAGGCACAAGTACATCACGTGCCAAGAGACCTTATTATTATACTTAAATATGCATATGTACATTATAGGAAAGATAATGCACAAAAAGCAACCCTCTAGGAAAGAGGAAGGATATCCTTTTGCCTTAAGCCTAGAGAAAAAAGGTTTGCAAATAGAGATGAAGCCTAGAAGAGGGATTTCCCTAATTACATACCTTTTGAGCTATGATAAAATAAAAACAAAATTGTTTGGTGTGTAGGTTGCCAAGATTTCCATGGGATGTCATTGTAAGAGTTAAGAGATTTTTGGTGGCAATGTGTATCTAAGATACCATGAGTGTGAAAAGAGGGGCCTTTGAAAAATGTAGTCCAAAACAAAGTCTTCTTTAGAAGAGATGAAGGAAGAGATCTTGATATGTTCTTGGAGAGGGTGATGGTTGAGAGTAAGTGAAGCAAGGGATAGAATGAAGTTGACCTTAGGAGAGGGAGACAGACCTTTCCACAGACACACACAAACACTCCCACTTCAACTGTCTCTTTCTCTCTCTCTAACTTCCTCTGTCTCTCTCCTCCCCAACGATTTTCTCTCTCTCTCTCTCTCTCTCTCTCTCTCTCTCTCTCTCTCTCTCTCTCTCTCTCCACTAGCTCGCTGGTAGGCTTGGCTCGTAGCTCAGTGCTCGCACACACACACACACACCCTTGATGCTTGCACTAGGTGCCAACACCCCCCCCCTCGCATCCCGTGTGGCTACCACGTCAGTGTTGACAGGTGCTGCGTCAGCACGTCCGTCTGTCTCTCTTGTCTCTTACTTGCGCCAGGCCACCGTCAACTCTCTCTCTTCTCTCTACGGCCGTGCTCAGGATCCCGCGATCAACACCGTCAACTCTCTCTCTCTCTCTCTCTCTCTCTCTCTCTCTCTCTCTCTCTCTCTCTCTCTCTCTCTCTTTACCCTCTGCTCCACGATCTCTCTTCTCCCCCACCTTCATTTACGTGCTACGTGTCGATAGAATTCCCCACCACAGCCTGCAGGTAAGTCAAAGTTAGTTAATTTAAATAAATAAATTTTTCTTTAAAAACTTTAATTTTTTTTCAAAAACTGCATTTAAAATACTAAAAAATCCAAAATTCAATAAAAAATAAAAAAGGGTTTTGAAAATTACCAATATATATATATAGAAAACTCATCAAAAATTTGCAAAAAAAATCAAAAACCATACAAAAAATTCTTTAAAAAATAAAAAATTGATCTAATAAATCACAAAAAAACGTAAAACTCATAAAAACTCATAAAAAATTACAAATAAATCACAAAAATTATAATAACTCATGAAAAATCCTTTGCAAATCATAGATTGATTGAAAAATCACAATAAATAAAAAATATCTTAAAACCTTCAAAAATTTTCAAAATTCACCAAAAATTTCTTTAAAAATGAAAAATTTTTCAAAAAAATTCATAAAAATACCAACTTTTTTAGAAAATTCAAAATTTCACAAGAAAATTAATAAATAAAAAAAGAAATTCCTTGAAAGAGGCAGAAAAGCAAAAACACACCGCCGGGAGAATCACACACTGCAATCCGAGCAAACCACAAAAAGGCTGAAACAGGCAAAAGAACACCAAAAAAAGCGAGAAAATAGCCAACTCAAACTTGTGTGCTCTAGACAAATTTCTAAATTTGTCAAAATCAAGCCAAAAATTGACAAATCAGAATTGTAAAACTCTTCGATGCTCAAAATTTTGAGCTAGATTTTGGGAAAATCCTTGGGATATGGACTTAATCTTTTTGGCTAAGAACATCATTGTTTTAGCCCAATTTTGGACAGTGCTCCCACAGTTCAGACAAAGAATGCTAGGGACTAGAAGTCATTGTGCAAACCGAAAACGGGCTAGTGCAATAACTGCATTGAAATTAGCTTCCAGTTTGACGAATAGGGGCCACTCACATGTGATTGCAAATTAGGCTAGTAAGAGCATTAGAAATTCTGCTAATCAGTACCATAATCTGCTAGGAGATAGTTTTTATAGCACAAGACGACATGGACTCAAATCGAGCCGAGAGTTCAAGTATAGCAAAGCAAGCAAATAGCAGTAGCAACATCAACACAAGTGCAACAGAGAGGATTTTACAGCTATATGGCTACCATGGAGATAAAGTCTTATATGCAGATTCAGAAGGCCATAGGTATCTTATGAGTAGCAAAAGTAGCACAGGAGCCAAGATCCTATTGATCAGAGTGAAGCCGGATTCAGAGAACTCCCAGATGTTCACAGACTTCAGTGGAGCCATGCTCAAAGATGAAGTGCAGATAGAAGTTCAGAAAGTCAACCCAAGTGTTTATCTAGAAATTTGCATAAGCCAACAAAACATACAGTTGAGTGCATATGCAATCGGGGTCATTGTACATGGATTACAGTGGTTAGATCTATAATCAAGAATTAGAAATGGAAAATCCAACAGTTCAACCAATAGAAGCAAGTCTAATTGGGGAACCAAGCCAAAGACGGTACAAAGGTCAAGACGGAGTAATCTACAGCTTGATGCTTGATGTTTTAAAAGAAGATACCAACAATTTGGCAAGCATAGAAACAAAAGCTTCTCAGCAAGAGCTTGACATGACAAAACCAATTGAAATACCACTAGTCATGGCGTATTTCTCAGATTGTGGATGAAAAGCTGGACATTTTTTTGAAAATTGTCCAAGAAATCCAGACAACAGGGACACATCAACTGCCAACAAGCAAGGCAGAAAGAAAATTGGAAATGCGAATCTCGATGTAAGTGCATTTAACTCATTACTTTTAATGCAATCGGATGATTCTGCATGACCATTAGAAGCACCAGTAAAAGCTCGATATTTTTTTGAAAATTGTCCAAGAAATCCAGACAACAGGGACACATCAACTGCCAACAAGCAAGGCACAAAGAAAATTAGAAATGCGAATCTCGATGTAAGTGCATTTAACTCATTACTTTTAATGCAATCGGATGATTCTGCATGACCATTAGAAGCACCAGTAAAAGCAGTGCAATTTCAAAATCAGCATAAAGATGCACAGGCACCTGAAAAGCTTAAAATTGATTCTTTGAATAACAAATTCTTGCATGAATTTGGTCAAGGTATCTAGATATCACCGAATGTTGAGAAGGCTGTTAGGTTTGCAAATGATTCTACATCCACTGCCACAAGTGTGCAATCATTCACGAGTGTAAGGGACATATCAAACAGAATGCTATTAGCATTGTATGGTACACATAATTCATTTGCACACTATGTAGACCAAAAAGGGAAACTGTACAAAAAGGATCAACCAGTGTTTAAACAGACCACATACCAGCTCATAGAAGTACGTCCAGTGATAGATAAAAAAGGATGGTTCATTTGAGAGGAAAGAATCTATTATAGGCCATCCTCTCTAGAGCTGAAGGATATTACCCGAGTGAACTCCAAAATCTGTTCAGAGCCAAACTCTCCTCCATCGAAATTCAAGCTTCGACATTGTAACCAAACGTGCATATACTTTGACTAAAACATTCGTAGATATAGACGAGATTCTAGCATCTATGATGCCTTGAGTCTTGAAACCATGGAAGCTCATATCACAGGAGACCCATGGGATAAACAATATCAGGGCAAAGATAATGCCATCTACAGCTTGACTTGGGGAATAATTTGTCATGTTTCATGAAGATACATAGGAAACTATGCAGAAGGCTTACAGATGCCAAATGTCGACAGTGCTATCCAAAGTGTACCTTCACAGTCCTAAAAGGTGAGACTAAACCACAGCCAAACAATTTTGAACTCCTACAATGAAGCAGGCTATAGTGATCACCCTAGGAAGGGGGGAGCTGTAAATCCATCAAGCTCAGCTTATGTACCAGGAATTGCAATGTCAGTTAGAAGCCCTAGAGCTTCTAGGCAACAGACCTCTTCAAAGTAGAAACCATTGAAAGATCATATGGTTGTTGTAAGTTTCCAATTGACCCATATTTCATCAAAGTCTATAGATAAATGCCTCTATGAAGATCATCAAGGATAAAAGTTTCAGCTGATCTCCACAAGTCAAAGCCAAAAGCTGACAAATCCAATAGTGTTCAAATAGTTACATGTGACCAAGCTCACATATGCATATCGAGATGCACATGGTAACGAATATCATCAAGATCATGACCTTGTACAAACCCCTACGGATGCCAAGATTGAAGTCAAAGACTATCTGAAGATGATGCAAAGCCTCAAGCTGCTAGAACAAGTGACAAAAAAGTCAAACTCAATAGAAGCTAAAGTTCAGAAGGCTACACGAAGGTCACCACCAAATTCTCCTCCAAAGAGACAAATTCTACCAGAAAGTACAGTGGATCTATTAAGATCAAGGGTTACCCATATGGAGTCGGACAATGCTCAACAATGCAAAAAGGTGCAATATTACAGTCAATGGAGTCAACATCAATTGAAGCAGGCGATCAAAACAAAGAAAATGCAGATAAAGCTCAACCAAAGGACACTGCCATAGTAAAAGCAGTCAACTTAGTCACGAATCCTAAGACGATCAAGTGCAACATTGTTGGTAAGAATGAAGAAAAACTATCAAGTAAAGTAAAGCTAGATTTTCACTTAGACAAGAACCTCATCTCTTTTTGCACTTGAAAAAAATGTGGCCAACCATAGTTGGAAGATGCTTCTGAATTTGTGATCATATCTGGAAACAAACGAGCAGAATTTTGGGAAATCATCTCCACCACCATTAACGTACGTCCACAGATCATCATAGCTCAATTTCATGTGATCACAGCAAAGGATATGCCAGATGACATCATAATGGGAATGGAAATGGCCCAAAAGGTCCTAGAGATACAGAGTTCAATGAAGATGCATTCTTCAAAGACAACCAAAAATGAAGACCAAGACTAGTCACCCGCGGACGACAGCACAAGGTCCTCAAGCACAGTTAAAATGGAGAGTTATCAAAGTAGATCTTATTGAAGATGATTCATCTCCATCAATCAGAAGAACTTCAGAAGAGCTTAAAGCAAATCAAGGAATAGCAAGTGCAAATCAAACAAAAGAAAGAACAACCACAAAATCTATTGAGCAGAGAATACCACCAAAGTCAAAAATTAAGAAGAATGAGGTTGCAAAAAGTCAGGAAGCAATAGGAAGTCCAAAGATCAATCACTCATTGCCAATCAAATCAGCTGATGCAAGTCAGATTGGAAGACAGAGTCTCAAGTCACCCTCCATAGAGACACAGTTAGATCAAGATGAGACCGTGACAAAAGCAGGACAAAGATCTTCAATAGAGCCAACCATGAGAAAAGCTATTATTCTCAGCAGTACAAAAGGAGCAAGTGTCAGATGCAATGCTCTACTGGATAAAGATGCAAGGTGCAATATGGCTGTAGACAACATTCAGAGCATTCTAGAGATTACACAAGGTAAGACAGATAATAGAGAAATAATGGGTAAGGCTACAAATAAAAAATAAATGGTTGCTACCCTTATCATCCAAAATCATGAAGAGCGGGTGAAGTTTCAGGTGAAGCCTTCAAAGGAAATGCTTGCAGATGTAATCCTTGGACATCAGTGGTTAGACCAACACAAGGCCTACAAAGAAGATAAAATGCTAATACTCTCTTTTCCAAGAGGTAGCAAGCAACAATTACAAATATCGTTAATGCTAGATTCAGAGTTGCAGAAGTCACAAGAATAAAAGGAAAATCTTGTAGACAAAGGTAAAGCCAAAGTGGACCTTCCACCAATTAACATGAAAGGTGTGACAACATATGCCTCTACATCAAAGAACCCTCATGGATCAGCTTCTTCAAGCAAGAAAGGCTTTCAAAACTTCAAGTCAATTGTTGAACCAACTGAAACCTTTAAGGAGACAACGAAAAAATCAAAGGTATATCAGCCAAAGTACTCAAGAAAGCAAAGGAAATTCAAGCAAGTGTTTGCTCCGAGCAATCTAGTCAAAGTCAATGATCCGGTTTGGATTAAAGACGGGAAATCAACACATAAAGACAAATACATGGGATGGATAGCATCACAATGGAGCTTAAAGGAACAGGAGTACTATAGAGGTAACAAACAGTTATGGGTACCAAAACTGTAGGTAAGGGCATATGAAGTAACATCAAGTCCCTCCCAATAAAGAAGGCCCACCAGGTAACAACCTCGACATTATCCTAGGATACCTAAGAAGCAGGTATACAATAAAACAACATTGAAAGATGCTAAAGTATACAACAACTCACAAGAGGATATAGAACAAAGACAGATCTCAAAGAATCTTCCTCTTGGACAAGGATTCTACACAGGTTATACAAAGATTTGGCTACCAATCAACCAAAATCCAACTGCAACTACACAAGACTCCCATGAAGATCTCAAGAACTCAACAAGACCTAGAGCAAGGCAAAGTCAACAATGGAGATACAAAGGTCATCAAGAGATTTGGATTCCTAAGTCTTCCAATGCTCCTAGTCAAAAGCCAAATGCGGACAGTGAACATAGGCCTACAACAACATCAAAGACCCCTATCAACAGGCCTAATTGGAGAATAAAACAAATAATGAGTCTTCATCGTCGAAGAAGGACAACCCAACCAACATGAATGCAGATTCAAAGATGACAAAACAGGTATGGAAAAAGAAACTTTCAATGCCAATTTGGTCCTTCACTAATCCTCTTTTTGAGGATTCAAGCTTACTTCTACTTGAAGAAATGTTTTTAGTAAGCACAAGAATGTAAAGAGTCAAGTCGCCAAGGTGCAAAAAACACTCTTTGACATAGTCAGAGTCGGGCTGCTGAGCCATAAAATGAGCAAAGCATTAGTCCCAAAGCTTCAAGTCGTAATAAAATTTGTGCTAAGAGTCATAGTTATTAGGCTTACACTCAAGTTGGAAGAGCTGTGCATATCTATGTCATGTCGCTCATGGTGGATGAGATGAGCATAAGAGTCAAAGTCTATGAACTTACAATTGGTGGAGTGTCGTAGAGTCCAACACTCATGCACAGTGCACAATAAGATGAGAGCACATGTCCTCGTCAACAACGAGAACCATTCTTAAAGGGGTTCCAGCTTGCAAAGCCATGTCATGTGCTTTTATAGCTACACTATCTTTCTGAAGAACCCCTCAAAATCTTTCTCGCATAGCATATTGTTTCCCATGTATTTCTATGTATGCATATATAGGATGTCCCATCATTGGATATATGCATTAGACACTCTTTTTTTCTTCCACCTATGCACCTTGAGTGGACTACAACAAGCAAACCAATGTTCCATCATGCTACCCTTTCATATTTGTTGCCTTTTTAATTCCATATCTACTATCAGCAAACGATCCCTTGAGTACTTTATTAATATTTCCCATGCTAATAAGTACTCCAATAATGCGTGTATCCCAAAGACACTTTTTTCCCACTAGGTTTTTTCCCTTTGGTCATCCAAGTATTAGACCCTAATTTAGAACCTCATCATTCTACTTCTCTTGTACATACTTTTCATAAATAAATAGCAGCCTCATCATCATGCTATTACAACGGAAGAATACAACATCATCTCTCACATTAGACATATTTAGACCAATCAAGATGCTGCAACAAATTGATTTATTAACAAATTCAACGACAAATGAAGACGATAAGCCCATCAACAACCAGTCAAAACCTTCCACAGCCTCCACAAACACTTTTCAACAGTGCCCAAGGACGGGCACTAAAATCAAAAGGGGGAATGCTAATTGAGTCAACGTCGGTTAACAATAGAGCTGCTAAAGATTTGAGCCTTATAGATGCACATCGAAGATCAATAGTAAGAAGCAGTAAATATTGGAGTTACACATTTTTCACATTTTTCCAAAATGGTCATGTATTGTAAATTATCAATTTATTTCAAGCCATTGTAATATTTTAATGTGTTACGGGCTTAATGGGAGTTCCAAGCTGTAAAGAATAGGTCAATTAGTGTGCCTAGGTTGCAGATTTAATAAGTGGTGGAACCCTAAAGGCCTTGGACGCCCGGACATTGCAAAGGTATATAAGGATTTGTGTAAAAGAAATTAGGATTCTCAAGCTCATTTGTTGAGAGCACTCTTTGTTCATGTGACTTGATTAACACTAATCAAGGCTTAATTCTCTTTCACTATGCCTCTCTCATGCTTCTTGTGATTGCTAATGATACTTTGATTAGCTAGATCGTAACTATTAGTGGTTAATTCCTCTCTAATCTTGTGTGATTGCCCTCTCTTTCTTGTGTGTGCATGAAGGTTTGATTGGAGTGTGGTGCTCGATAGATCTATGTGTGTGTGTGTGTGTGTGTGCTTGTGATTAGTGTGTTGCATGATAGGATTAGTGTTGTGTGTGTCTTGCAATCATTAGTGTGTCTGATTGGGTTAATAGGAGGTGAAGGGAAGTAGATGTGAAGATTGCCCATCATTGTGGCTTAGCTTCTCCATAGGTCGAGAAGCTCACCTCGTAGAGTCACCATTCCTGTTGCCATGATTAGCTCACTAATTTTGTGAGTGTTTCCATGTCCTAGCCGGGTACCTCATCCCTTTGAATTGATAATTTTGTTGGTCAGTGGAGCTATACAATGCTGGAACCCCCCCAACAATGCAGCTACAAATCCTTGAGCTAATCTATTTAAATCCATGATTGATCTTGATGGAATGTTTTGGAACCATGCCAGTGCTTTTCCTTCTAATGTCATTCCAAATCCCTCAAATTGAGTATGGAAATCAAATATGTGTTATGCTCTTAGCACTTGCTTAAAGCTTGATAAGTGGTCATATGGATCCCTAGATCTTTTGTATTGTTTTACCTATTTTTGAAAATCAGATGGTCTGACACTTCTATTTGGTTCAACTCTAGGTCTCTTGGAAATTGGTCATGTCCCGAGTCCTTCAAACCAGTCTGTTGGAAATAGTGACTCATGTAGCCCTAGACTAGCTTTAGTGTCACACGGTTTTCTTTGCAATGAGGTTGGTTCGGATTTTATAACATTGCTCCCAAAAGATCTCTCACGGAGTTCCTCTCTTGGAATAGTTTTTGGTCCTTGGCCCAATATCCAATCTCTTATGGAGTACCCTTGGTATTTGGTTTGTTCCACCTCCTCAGGACTCATCATAACAAAGTATATGTTATAACAATCCCTAAATAGGTAGGTTGGTAGATCTGCTAAACCCTTATCTTTGATTTTGAAGATATAGATGATCTTCATGGGTGTTAGCTATCCTGATTTGGATGGGAAGTCCATAGAAGATCCTTGACGTTTCTATCCTCCCAACAATAGACTCGGATCCTAGGATTATCCGTGCTAAGCCATTTTTCCTCGAATTATAAAATTGGTGGACCTTCTTTTGCTGCCATATCTAGAATTGTGGTATTCACTTCTAACCCCCATTTGTCTATCACATCAGGGTTTTCAACTTTTAAAAACCGAGTCCTGTTCTTATCCATATACATTTTCCCTTGTTTGTTTGCCCTGATTTCCTCTTCAAACTCTATGTCATGGTCATCGATGCCAATGGCATACTCTTCATTAGGATCCAGGTAAACCTGAGCTCCATGACCATTACTCTTATAAAAGGTGAGTATGTGTGTACTGTCATTTTGGTTCTTGAATGAATTGAATAAGAAGACATTTCAGATGTTGAGTCTGAATAAGTGTCTGAGACGTCTTCAAAGATAGTGTCCAAATGATCACCTTGGTTCTCTTCGGTGGATACTCTACTAACAGTCTTCTCCAAATATGCCTTGATGTGCTAGTATACGACCAGATCTAAGGTTCAAATAGATTGGTTAAGCCCTGGATAGAGTACTTACCATCGGATTGACTTGTGATCAGTTTCTTCCACTTGACTCGAGTGCAACTCTTGTCTAGCTTCCAATCCCTTGTCTGCAACCTGATTCCTATATTAGTTTTAATCAAGTTAGCTATACTTTCACAAAGACTGTACAATTTTTTCTAACTATTGTGACTGGTCTATGTGTATCACTTCAATTTGAGCTAAGTGAGTCAGCAATTGAGACTTTCAGATTCTACTTTTGCAAAAAGCCAAAGGACTAATCTGCAACCCGGAAACTGAGTGAACATGTACTAATTTGGATCCGATTGAATCCAAAATTGAACGGTGGCCTTGTATTATGTTGTTCTAACACTGTACAATCTCAAAAGTCCAAAATTCTATCTCTGTGTCTCAGAAGTAAATAGTCGCAATTATTTACTTTTCTCAACTTTTTGCACTTTTTAGGCTTGTTTTGCCAGTATTCAACTTGTTATGGTCTTTGGATAAGTTATATTGAGTTTGAACAAAATTTGTTTCGTGTCCGTAGAATCATTTTTCAAGAATCTGGCTTAAGTCTCACTTTTGTCATCTAAATTTCACCAAATTCGATTTGTGGACTGTACGTAATATGCTCAAATGTACAAAAATGTCCAATTTTGTACCAGATGTAAATAGTCGTGATTATTCACTACTGACAAATTTTTGCATCTTTTTGGTCAACACCGCATGTACACTTGTTCCACACTTCAATATAAGCCTCTGAATCAAGTTTCACTAAGTTTGAACAAAATTTTCCCAAGTCACACTTAAGTTCTCGACAATCAGTACAGATTTCAATTTCAATCAAGGTTTTGGTCAGTTTGGTGATCCAAATTCTATGGGCCTTTACAAAAGATGTTTTGTACACATGTATAGAGTCTCTCGCATCAACCTTGGTCACTTTTAAGATGAAAGTAAATAATCGTGATTAGTTACTTTTGGTCCAAAATGAACACTTTTTTCAACTTTTTCAGTTGAAAGTCTTTTTATGATCTATTTTAAGCCTCTGAGTCAAGTCAAAACTTAATTTGGTCTAAAATGTCAAGAAAAGTAAATAATCTGAGTTTTTGGAAACTCTTAAAAATTTACCTCAAATGCGTCCTTAAGCTTACCCACTCGTTCATACAACTTTTAAAGCGAAATCTCCAGCCGGATTCAGTGGTTGATAATCTTTTGGTGCTGTTTCAAGCCGTAGACCTAAAATTCTACAACTTCACATAAAAAATTAACAATTGATTCTTTTGGAGAGAGCAATGTTCTGAGATCCCACCTCAGATTCTACTTACCCTACTCCTAGGTTCTACTGCAATGGGGTTGTGAAAAGTGTCCACAAACACTCATTTTCTTGTTCTTTATGGTTTCTGAACCTTGACCTTAAGACTTGTCTTGTCCATCAAGCATTCTCAAAGTCCTAATCTAATCCTACAATCCTAAAAGGTACTTAGCAAGTACACTTACTTCCAAGCTACCTCTACATAGCAAAAGGCGACAATCTTAAGCTATGTGGTTTTTAAGAGAAAGTTTTGACCCTAGGTGATTCTAGAGGAAGTTACAGGACAACTATACGAGACGCTGGTGTTTTCCCTAGTTTAGGTCTCTTTGATCCCCGACAACAGCGCCAAATGTGGGATGGGTTTCTAACCTCACTCCTATCTTATTGTAGACATAGCGAGAACCACGAACATAATTGTCAATCCATGGGACAAAGCTGACTTGACTAGTGCATAGAGACTACAAGAGGTTGTCAATCTCTTGAAAAACAACAAAGAACTTGCATCTAACTCAAGCTACACTCAAATGACCGAAATCACAAAAAACTAATCACTAATCACAAACAAATCATAACCGTTACATCATCAAACGACCTCCAAACGTTAGAAAACTTCTAGGACATGTTTATAAGACCTAGGAACACATGATTATGGTCTCAAATCTCACTTTAGGTCAAGTAAAAAAATCGTGATTATTAACAGCAGTGAGTTTTTGACTTAGTCATTTTTGACCCAGAAAGCATCTAAATGTTTAACAATGATGCCCCAATGTCCGGTCTATACTTATTTTATGATTTTCTAGCTTAAATTCCTACTTATGATGAAATTAGGCCGCGGATCGGTGACGCCAAAAGCTACAGATTACCATGAAATGTTTACATCAATGCGTAGAGCTCTTACCTGTGGTTGCAACAATGCAACACAAGGCACTACAATGTGACAATCAGGAAGGGAGTAGAAAGCTTGAGAAGCAGAGGAGTGAGCACCGTTAGCTCACACTGTGTTCTATTATCCAAAAACTTATAAAATTTTGATAAAAATTGGCTTTTATACTTTAGCTGGGGTTTCTTTGGTCAAAACTAATAATTTGGGGGCTCTAACTAAAGATAGGTCGATACAATTTGGAAGCTTGTAGCCCCAACTCATCAATTATATTATTTATCTGGAAAGTAGGAGTAACAACATTCCTGATCTATCAAAATAATAAGTGTTTTTACAATAAAAGCTCCGAAAAATGTTATCCGAGTTAGCTTGTAACTTTATCTTCATCCAAAAAATGCTTGACAACGTATTCGTAGGAAATCCTTCTCTTTGTTGGTTTAGTGGTTGAGTGTTGACTCCCACTTGCGTGCAATTTGGTGGTCAAGCATTTCTACCACTTTGTTACTCAGTTTTGGTAGTTGATCTTGTTTTTTGGACTTCTATTTTGGTAGGTAGCTCAATTTATGCACATAGATGTACGTGTGCTTTTCCAGAGATTCTTGGCAGCCATTGGGACATGGTCTTGATGTATGGTCTTTGTGGCTTCTGAGTGAGGATTGCTATCATATTGCTAATGTTTTGAAGAGTTTTGTGGTGGAGGCCCTACCCCAGAGTGCCATATACTTTTCTTTGAGAGTGATTGCGTGTTTACTCTTAGTTGGACACAGTTTTTATGCTGTATCCACTCTCACGAGGAGTGAAATTTGTGGTACGCTCATAGTGTCTATGCGTGGATCCATCGTATGCACTATATCTAATCGATGGATATTCCAATTGTGAGCCTATTGCATATAGTTTATATATTCTACAGGGATAGGTACATGTTTACGTATCTTTGGTAGATCTTGGTAGAGCCACTGGTGCGAGATTTTCTCCCACATTGATGCATTTGCAGTGATTGACACTATGTGTGACAGAGAGTCTTTGGAGATGGCTCATGACAAATGGAGGTCTCACAAATGCCGAGATGTTGTATGCTCTCATTGTGGTTGCACATGGCACTGAGGCGGTCCTAGGCGGGCAACAAGAAAGGCGACCTCTAAACACCCCTCAAGGCTCCCGTGCTGCTCAATTGGGGCTGGGGCAACCACAAGCACAACAAAAAAACAAACCCACAGCCAAACCCAAACAAGATAGGGGCACCACCTAGTTATGGTATGCGAACTAGGACGCAAGAGAGATTTTGGCACAACCAAGAAGATGCACCACACAACACACACAAGCAACCTCACACCAAGACACACATGAAATGGACCAGAGAGAGCTAGAGCAAGGGGAAGAGAGAGAGGAAAGGATCTTGCGTAATACCTTATTTGTGACTTGCAAATGGAGATGGTTCGTTATGATGCTATCGTAGAACTTGTACAAAACTCACTCAATCCTTAGTGATTGCTAAACATTGCCAAAACACACACACACACACTGTCTTAGGGTGTGGGAGACATCTCACCACAATACCCTCTTACAATGGACAAAAAACTGGCAATGAAAAACACACTAAAACACTTTCTAAAATCAAGATCAACCGATAAAAACTCAAAATACACAAGTCACCTTGAATTCACCAAACCGTATTGCACAAATGGAAGGACGAAGATTTGAACGTCGAATCACGCCTTTGATGCACCAAACCTCAATTTATTGATGATGAAGGAGCATATACAATAGTGGTTTTGAGATTTATGGAACTCACGCTCTCTCACTTGCAATGTGTAGCTTGAAGGCTTCTCTCACACCAAGAGTGAAGCTCACAAGTGGTTGCTACACCTAAGTGTCTCCTCACGCATAGAGTGTTGGGGTGCTATGTGAGATGTTGGAGGTTGTTTTACAAGAAGGAGAGGGGTCTATTTATAGGTTGGAGACCCCTCATAAAGATTATTAGAAATACTAATTTACAAGCTAACAAATCAGGATTATGATTTTTTTGAATATCAAAACATTGCGGGCCTTCTTTGTCTACTTGAGTCATGGGTGGGGCTCAAAAGAGAGCATTATTGATGGTAGATAAGGTGAAAGTAAGTAAAGAGAGAGAGAGAGAGAGAGAGAGAGAGAGAGAGAGAGAGAGAGAGTTACTTTGTACATGTCTTGAGGTGAGGTGTCTTTTATGGTTAGGTCAATGCTATTTTGTGTTAGTATGTTAGTCGTTAGTAATCACTAGAAAGTTAATGTTACATTTACAATGGGTAGAGTGAGTTGATTTGATGAAGGAAGAGGGGTGAATTAAAAGAGAATCTTCGAGATGGTGAAGCTTTGAAGAAGCTTGAACTCACCCTTGTGTAGATTGTGAAAAAAATGACCGCTGGTCTTCTTCTTCTTCTTCGCTTCTTTACACCGCCGCCACGGTTGACCACCACGATGAAAAGAGGATTTGTTGATGAAAAATCCTCAATTTTCAGAAGTTATCATGGTTAAGATGCTGAATTTTAGATATTTTTAGGAGAGGTAAATGAAATTGTAACATAGAAGCAATAGAGAGAGACATGGAGAGGGTGTATGTATGTAGAGGTTCATAAAAGAACTATAGGGATGAGAGAGAAGGGTAATGGTGAAGAGGGTGGGAGAAGCCATGGAAATTGCAGGTTTGAGTGAGGGAAGGAGAGGGAGGGATGTGTAAGAGTGAGTAGGTGTGTGGAAGGGTGAGAGAAGACTAAGGGCTACTCACCTAACCAATCTCCCTTTTATGTAACAATCTAGCACAGGTGTAATGTCCTCATTCATTTCAGCTTGTGCAATTTTTACAACAGGCACACTCTCTTTCACCTTTCTCCTAGTGCTAATTGCCCTTGTTAAATCCCTCCTAACTTGTGGACATAATGCAAGAAATTGAGGCCATGAGATATCAGGACCCTTACCTCTCATGTCTTCCAACAGGTTGTATGGAGCCATTCCATGTCCAAGAGGGAAGTCTTGGAGGTTGATACGACGTCGAGTCCTCTTAGCCTCCTTGGTCTCCTTTGCCTTCTTTTCTCGTCCATGGTCACTTTGTGATGTAGCTCCTTCTTTCTCCTTACCTTTCCCTCGGCCACGCTTAATGCCATTTGCTTCCATGTCAACCTCTCTTGAATTTGTCACCTCTACCACATGCACGTTTGGGTCTGGCAAAGGTGGAACTCCTTCCACTCCTTGTGGAGGTGGTCTTGCTCCATTTGTCCTTTGTATAAGCCGTGGTTGCTGACTAGTTCCTTCACCTGCATTCATCACTAGGTAATTCAAGTTAGGTCTCCCTGGCTCCCCATGGGGCCAAGGACAATTATACATCCCATGTCCAGACTCACCGCAATTCCAACATTGCAAGACTCTCCTAGGTCGTGGGTCTCGCTCTTCAGACTTCTTTGCTTGTCCCTTTGGACCTACAGCTTGTGCAAGGTGAATTGACAAGCTGCTTAAAGATTCATTTAACTTCTCAATCACTTCCGCCGTTACCTCAGGAAGCTCCTTACATGTTGATGCTTGTGACTTACCTTTGGGTCTAAGACCTTCTATTGGAACCTCCCCCCTTAAGCACTTGAGTTTCCTATATTTCTCAGCAGCCCTAGTTTCAGCTGCATCAAAGGTAGCAGGTGCACCCGCCTCAACTTTTACCTTAAGGTCAGGAAAGAGTCCGGCTATGAACCTCTCCTTCTTTAGGAACTCTGCACCATCACCAGGGTTAGCAACATTTCTCACCCATACAGCCCAAAGACGTAGAAACTCTTGCTTGTACAAGTAGTAGTCATCTAAGTCTTTTTGCTTATGAGAAACAATGTCTTGCCATAGCTTTTGAGTGTTTTGGGGATCAAAGAAGTATCTCTTGAAATGATTGACAACTTCCATGTAAGTTTCTTTAACTTCCTCAAGAAAAGAGTCAAACCAAGTGCTAGCATCTTTCCTAAGGACTACCTCAAACATTTCTACACGTTCTTGATCAATTACTATCCTCTTGATACGGCAAGACATCTTGAAGTTTGCCAAAAATAATTCTGCATCCTCTCCAGGCTCTCCAAAGAAAAGAGGATATCCAGATATTTGGCGTTGGTTCTCCATTGAATTGATTTCAAAGTGATGCGGTTTTGTTTTTTCTTTCTTTAAAAGATCTACACAATAATATTCTCTAAATTGCAATCTATTCTACAACAAAATAAAAATATTCACATCAAATGACCTATGATAATCAATGAGAGGTAGGATGACAGGGTTTGGTGATGCGAGAATTTCTCCTACTCTTTGGGCACCAAACATGCACACCATACGTTGTTGAAAATGGATTTTTCTATTAATTGCAATGTTTATTCTAATGTGTGGAGTGAAATGAAAGGGGAAAACCTCTATTCTTGGGCCATTATCCATTGTCTATGCATGACCTTATGCTTAAAACAAAACAAAAATATAGACGTCCAAACTAAGGTCGTACCTAATGAGAGGCAAAATAAAAGGATTTAATGATGCGTTTATCTCTGCCAACCTAAGAGGACCTAAAATTCTACGAATTACACGTTGAAATTGCAACTTAGTACTAACAATTGTGTGTACCTTTTGCCTTGCAATGGGAATGAAGGGATCATACAAATTCTCGTGATTCATGCAAGCTACTTGATTATGCTAAAGGTTGAGCCTACACAAAACATACACAAGCCTTCCTCAGTGGGGGCACCAAAATTGAGGCGGTCCGGGGCGGGCAACAAGAAAGGCGACCTCTAAACACCCCTCAAGGCTCCCGTGCTGCTCAATTGGGGCTGGGGCAACCACAAGCACAACAAAACAACAAACCCACAGCCAAACCCAAACAAGATAGGGGCACCACCTAGTTATGGTATGCGAACTAGGACGCAAGAGAGATTTTGGCACAACCAAGAAGATGCACCACACAACACACACAAGCAACCTCACACCAAGACACACATGAAATGGACCAGAGAGAGCTAGAGCAAGGGGAAGAGAGAGAGGAAAGGATCTTGCGTAATACCTTATTTGTGACTTGCAAATGGAGATGGTTCGTTATGATGCTATCGTAGAACTTGTACAAAACTCACTCAATCCTTAGTGATTGCTAAACATTGCCAAAACACACACACACACACTGTCTTGGGGTGTGGGAGACATCTCACCACAATACCCTCTTACAATGGACAAAAAACTGGCAATGAAAAACACACTAAAACACTTTCTAAAATCAAGATCAACCGATAAAAACTCAAAATACACAAGTCACCTTGAATTCACCAAACCGTATTGCACAAATGGAAGGACGAAGATTTGAACGTCGAATCACGCCTTTGATGCACCAAACCTCAATTTATTGATGATGAAGGAGCATATACAATAGTGGTTTTGAGATTTATGGAACTCACGCTCTCTCACTTGCAATGTGTAGCTTGAAGGCTTCTCTCACACCAAGAGTGAAGCTCACAAGTGGTTGCTACACCTAAGTGTCTCCTCACGCATAGAGTGTTGGGGTGCTATGTGAGATGTTGGAGGTTGTTTTACAAGAAGGAGAGGGGTCTATTTATAGGTTGGAGACCCCTCATAAAGATTATTAGAAATACTAATTTACAAGCTAACAAATCAGGATTATGATTTTTTTGAATATCAAAACATTGCGGGCCTTCTTTGTCTACTTGAGTCATGGGTGGGGCTCAAAAGAGAGCATTATTGATGGTAGATAAGGTGAAAGTAAGTAGAGAGAGAGAGAGAGAGAGAGAGAGAGAGAGAGAGAGAGAGAGAGTTACTTTGTACATGTCTTGAGGTGAGGTGTCTTTTATGGTTAGGTCAATGCTATTTTGTGTTAGTATGTTAGTCGTTAGTAATCACTAGAAAGTTAATGTTACATTTACAATGGGTAGAGTGAGTTGATTTGATGAAGGAAGAGGGGTGAATTAAAAGAGAATCATTGAGATGGTGAAGCTTTGAAGAAGCTTGAACTCACCCTTGTGTAGATTGTGAAAAAAATGACCGCTGGTCTTCTTCTTCTTCTTCGCTTCTTTACGCCGCCGCCACGGTTGACCACCACGATGAAAAGAGGATTTGTTGATGAAAAATCCTCAATTTGCAGAAGTTATCATGGTTAAGATGCTGAATTTTAGATATTTTTAGGAGAGGTAAATGAAATTGTAACATAGAAGCAATAGAGAGAGACATGGAGAGGGTGTATGTATGTAGAGGTTCATAAAAGAACTATAGGGATGAGAGAGAAGGGTAATGGTGAAGAGGGTGGGAGAAGCCATGGAAATTGCAGGTTTGAGTGAGGGAAGGAGAGGGAGGGATGTGTAAGAGTGAGTAGGTGTGTGGAAGGGTGAGAGAAGACTAAGGGCTACTTGTGAGAAAAGTGGGCAGACTGGGGTCCACTCAAAAAATCATAGCTCACCGCTGGTAGCTCCAAAAATCATGAAAAACTTTGAGGTGATTATTCAGAGCGTGGGCTACATTTTCTCTTTTGACCACCGCTCCAAATTCGGAGTGGAGATAGGTGCCAAAATTCTCACCAAAAAGCCTGTTTTTTTATGCCTGCAAAAAGTCTTTAGTGGCCCCCTCCTTTGTTGAATTTGTACAATGCATCCAAGAGTGAGCCCCTCCTTTGTCATATTATAATACAAAGCATCCAAGTTGCCCTTGACCCATGCATGGAGGAGGATTATTGGTGAATAAAGAAATATATACATGCTGGGACTAGTGTATGGACTATTCATGGACTTTAGCTCAATGAGCACATGGTGTTAGAATAATGCGTAAAAATAATAATAAAAATATGGAGGAGTTATGGATATGGAAAGATATTGGAATCATATGATATGGTCCCTCCTTGAATTATTTTGGGTGAAAGAGGAAAAGGTATGCAAGTAAATAATATAATAAACGTAACCAATGAGTAGAAATCAATTTTTTGTTTTCACGAGGGTGAGGGTGAAAATGTGGGAGTGATTTGTATAAAGGAAAAATATGAGGTTAGAGTATGTACATATTGGCAAAAAATATAATTATGGTGTAAGAGGATGAAAGAAGGTGTACATAGGTTTAATAAAACACACACCTAAGTAGAAATATTTAAATAAAATACCAAAATTTTTATAAAAAATCCCTATATTTAGGCCATATATACAATGAAATATTTACACACAAAGAGGCCATAATATACTTTTTTTTTTTTTTTTTGGCTCAACTAGCCCAGTGACTAGCTAGCTGAGGGTTTTTAAGAAGATATGGGAAAAGCCCCCTAACTCACACAAGCCTATGTACAGTGAAATGGTAGGGATAGCCATAGCGTTAGGGTGAATTTGGTAGGGTGGAGTAACTTACTATGGCAATTATGGAGAGCCGAAAAACGGCTATCAACACATCCAATGTCGGTGTTTTAGACATATGAGACAGTGATAAATGTATATGCATGATGCAAAGACGATTTGGACATAGGCTAGAGAGGAGGCTTCTTATGCTAGTGACGATATTGTCAAATTTACCTATAGTGTTCCTCTTGATTTCATGGCTAGCGCAGATCTTGCAGGTCCCATGGATGAGTCTACAACATTTCATATCACATTGTGTCGTTATTGGTTTAGCACTTTTGCTAGTGGGAGTCCTGGTTGTGTGCAACTTGCTGATCAGTCATCGTATGACATTGAGGGTGCAAGAGATGTATGCTTGTCATTACCCAGTGGTGCATTGTATATGCTATAACATGTGCAGTACATTCATGAGCTAAGACAAAGTTTGATCTCAGTCAGATGTTTAGAGATAGTGGATGTCAAGTACTGCTCTGAGAGAAGTCTTTGAAGATACAGTTGGGTTGCCTAGTCATTGTGCGAGGTGCTAGGTCATACATTGTATACCCACTACAGGTTTCTCAGGTGCAAGAAGGTATAATCTCCATTACTACCATGACATGTGAGGAGCAAGAGGCCAGTGTCTTCTTTGCGAGTAAGCTCCATTATTCTTTGGAGATAGAACATTTAACTGTGCAAGACATGTCAGTGGTCTCTGTAGCGGCAGAGGTGGAGCGGGATTGCTCCAGTGAGACACAACAAGCGTCGTTCAAGTGCGAGAAGATAGAGGTAGAGCATGGCTGCTTCGTAGAGGCACATGCGAGATGACAAATATGGAGTTTTTTGATATGCTCATGTTAGAGGCTGATGAGGTGATATCAGGACACACGCATCGAGTCCCTATGGATGAGGGGGAGGTGGTTCTCCAAGAGTCAGAGTCGCCACATCCGTTTGTGACAACTAGTCCTGATGATGCAGAGTATGTGCATAGCACTGAGGTGGTTGGGATAGCCAGGATTGTGCCACCTCATGTACATCCTATTAGTGTTGAGGCCCGACATAGTAGCTACAGTGGGAGAATTTGCAGCAGGGATTGTCAGTCGTATGATGACTGACACTAGCATGATGCATAGGGGATTTTTGCAGACCATACAGAGTATTTTTCAAGATTTACATGAAGGCTCTAATGTGGGTACCCACGATTGACTACTACGAGAGACGATATGACTACATGTAGATTGACTGAGCAAGCCAATGGGCAGAAGTTGAGAGAGTCTCTCACCTGTTTTCTTGAACGTACTAGTAGTTTAGCTAATTGGACCACTTATCGAACATTCACCTTTTAGTGGGAGGTTGTTGGGGTACATGCATCTGTTCCTTGCCCGATCACCTAGGCTATGGGTGTCCACCCATTGATACCTTATTCTTGTGTACATATACAAAGAATAAGGGGCATCTCATACTAGAGGCTACTGTGCCTTTGCCTTCTAGCAGACGTCAGTGTTCGACTGCCGGCTGACTTACTAACCTATTCCTTATATACATAGTCAATAAGGAGATAGGAACACACTGCTCCATTCTCCGCCCACACACTATGTGTATTTGTCTCTCTCCCTTCCTTATACACCCACACGCTCCACGCACACGCACTCTTCACTCTAATGACCATAGAACTTGGTAGGATTGTGACCTTAGGTGTTGTAATACTCCTCCTTAAGTTGCATTGCATTCCGACTCTATTTATATGTCAAAAAGGCATGATGACCTAGAGCCGTGAGAGTGGACGTAGGTAGATTTTTGGACTAGAGAGTGATAGATTTTCTATAGTAGTCAATTGCGTAGTTTTGTAGGTTCATTTCTTGAGATTGACAACCTTAAAGAGTCTTTGTGCCCCATCAAAGTTGCTTCATTACTTTCTAATTACAAGACTTCTTTGAAAAAAAGAAAGGATACAATGAAGTGTGACTCATATCCGGTTCTTTGGGTCTGTCCGTTGCATCCTTCAAATAGATAGTATATGCTATTGGCCATTTTTCCTTATTTGAAAGGATAACTTTCATAAATATATAGGGCATCTTTACTTGAAATAAGAAAACAAGCAGTTATCCATGACTCTCCCCTACGTCTTTAGCTCTAAGCATTAGGGGACCTAGCATTCTCTCTCTCTCTCTCTCTCTCTCTCTCTCTCTCTCTCTCTCTCTCTCTCTCTCTCTCTCTCTCTTTTATGTGTGTTTGTTTTAGACACTTGAGGAGAAGCTACATGTTGTATTTAGGAGGGTGCATTCATGGAACTGATGGAAGAAGGTCTTGTAAGACCTGAGGTTTTAACCCATTATTCCCATGGGGAGAAGTAGCTTGAATCATGTGATGTCATCAAGTAGTGCAATGCTTTTAAAAAGAGAGAATATTAGGAGTGTAGCAAGCACAAGAGCTATGCAAGGATGACCAATTTTGATGAAGAAGCACAAATTTGTTTGTGAGATAGTAAAGTACTCAAGTGACATGACCCAAATCATGAAAGATAGACTGTGAAATCCTTTATCAAATTTTAAAGCTTTCAGACTACGTGATCAAACCTTGAGGGAGGAGCAACAAGTTTAAGCAACTCTACTAGCCAATGCCCATGGCACATTGGCAACTGCTAAGCAGTTCCTAAAGAAAGACGAGCTGTTTATTAAGAAAAGTGATTTGGAAATGGTGAAGAACTGATCTGAAGTCTTGCCCATGGCTAATGTGGCAAGGGTTGTACAAGTTTCAAAGCCATCCTTTTACACAAAAAGGACTAGTGCCCAAGGCATTTTAGATCATTGTTCTAGCTTACTCTCATTGGTGAAAATAGCAATGTGGTAGTACCATATGTTGCGGGAGAAAATCACACCACCTATAACGTGCATGCAACACTACCTAGATCAACATAATGTCAATCGAGGACAAAAATGACACAATAGGTACACGGAGGCAATCTCTTTATCTTGTCAAGCTGAGACCATCCCACACATACAACACTTTGGAAGGCCAACTAAACCACAATCAAGAATCTCGTTGCTCTCAACTACACCACCCAACCCACATACACACAAATGGAAGGAAACTCACCAAATCATATCTGAATCGTACAAAACTTAAGGAGCACCATCCCCTCACTAGGATACACCTGTCCCAAAGCCTCTACACTCAAAATCCTCACTCTAAACCCATCTACAAAAAACGCATATAAAGACAGAGAAATTTTTGAAAGTGCCCAAAACTAAAATCTATGAGTGCCTATTCGTAGCTTATGTCGCCATGATTCTAACGACTACTTGCATGCAGAAAATAGACACCATTTGATACACTTATGACCACAAATAGCTCGTAGATATGTTAGCATGCGAGCTCCATTTTGCGTGAAATGCTTGACATTGTTGCGTAGCTCTCTTTGAGCCTATCAAAATGGTACAGTTGGATCTCCAATGTGATGAGCGAGCAGGAAGTAGCACTAGGATGAAGCTCACGCTCTCTCTCATTCTCTCACACACAGTCGAAAACAACTCAAAGCTTTGATTATGATTAAATTTTTCTTACAAAATGACCTAGGTGCCTTATATACTAAGGCTACCATAGGTTAAGCCAAAAATAGAGTTCAATGAGTCAAATGGCTTTGTATTTACAATCTTGAAGTGCCATCACACCCCGACTTCTACAACTAGAATAGCTACTCATTACAAATTATGTTTTTAACCATAATCTGCATCGTTTCATAACCCTCAAAAAAAATGAATTTGTTACAAAAATTAAGTTGTGTCATACTGTTGACCATATTGTTGACCCATGGGCCAACACTTCCCCCCTCCGAATTCATGTCGTCCCTGACATGACCTGATAGTCAATGTCGGTGCAATCTTTGTTGTTGTTTTGCTTTTGTTTGTTTACTACTTGTATAGTGTCTTTTGGATGCCTCTGAGTCTTCATTTGTCTACCTTTTGTGTCCGCTATTCTTTGTTGGGGACTTCTTTGTTAGTGCATCAAGGTGATCAAAGTCGCATTTTCCACTGTTAGCTTTTGTGTGATGTGTAAATCATTATACTGCTTCTACTTGATACATGACCTAATTAAAGCCTGACGAACCCTAGTTAATTCCCCAAGTTAGTAACTTGCTTCAAAAAGGCCTTCTCCGACATCATTCGCGATAGATGACCATCTATGATCTATTATTGTTCATTTTGTTCCTAAAATTCATATACATGATGTACATGGTATGTAGATGGCTATCATGGCTTTGGATTTGAAAAATAGCATCTCTGGCTAGGGGTTCGACTTCTATTCTTTTTGTAAAAAATTTCTTCACCCTTAGTTGGTATTCACTATTCATAGCCCACTGACAAAGTTGGCTTGATTTGAAGTTGTATTTGGCTTTCTAGGCTAACTTTTTGGATTTCAGTCTCAAAAATGATTGATGGGAATCTCTGGCACCTTTTGGTTGCCAATCACATGTAGAAACAATGATGATGACTAAAATTTGGCTTGACCCTGATGGCAGGAAAAAGAGCAGTGCAATCGGGTGGCCTCTGTACTCGTGCACACTCCACAAACCACGCCTCATGCAAACAAGCAAAGAACAAAACAAAGGGGTCACCACCCTAAATTAAGAGGTTTAGGGACCTCACACATAGTGCACATAGGCAAGTGAGACTTCTGGCATTATGATGGCATCAAAACATATGGCAAAACACATAGAAACGAAGCTTAGGGACCTTATGTAGCATATATATACACAAGACATCAGTTTAACAATACAACGGCATCTAATCATACATAACAAGGATATAGAGAAGCAAGCCAAGGATGGCATAATCCCTTGTCAAAAAAACAATCAACCAAGCAAGTAGGTATGATCCTACTAGCAACACACCAATACCTTAGAGAATGATGGCGAGGATGGTGGCCATGGAGCATGAGAGAAGACTCCTTATTTAGGTTTTAGGGCTAGTAATGTAGCATACTAGAGGGAGAGAGAGAGAGGGAGAGAGAGTAGAGCTCCATCCATAGCTCCTCGTTGTGAGCAATGTCGTCATAGCTTCATTGCTTGGTGAAGTGGGTGAAGTGTTGTGTTTTGAGTGAGAGAAGGCCTCCTTATATAGGTTTCTGAGAGGGTTTAGGATTAGGGATAAACATGCTTAAATCCGCTGATTGGGGTTACTTTTTGCTTAGGGTGGTCAACAGATTGAGGTCACCTGATATGTCACCATCAAGATATTCTCTAGAGTGATGTGAGAGGAGAGGATAAATGCTGATTTTTCTGATTGTGCACATGGGGATAAGGCCTTGACCAGCATTTAAGAGCAGGTTAGGTGGCTGTTGAAACTAGAGGTTCTGCACATGTCAGGGGGGGACCTGCTGGGTCCTCTTGAATATCAAATTCTCAAAAAATCCTCAACCATGGCTTCTTTTGACATGTGTTCTTTGAAAAAATCAGCATGTCTCTTTTCAACTCAAAAGTCTTTATCCCTGTTGACTCACCTTTACCATAAGATTTTCTCCTTTTCTCCTCCTGTAAGTGCATTGTTGATGCCCAATCACTGCTTCTAGTAACGGTGAACTGTTACCTACCAAATACTTATGGTGCAGTAAAAAATATTTACCATGGGTAAAAAAAGTTACTGTAGGTAAAAAGTGATTTGTATTTACCATGTAGGTGAAAAATATTTACTGTAGGTAAAAAATATTTACTGTCAATAAAAAAGTGAAAACGGAGTATGCTGTGCTGTGAGTCCACACGAACATCCTCGTGTAAATTTCACTAGAAATTCACACCTAGAATGGGCTATTCTGTAAGATATAGGTTGTAGGCATGCATAAGAGCTCGTTCCCACGTATCTTCTGTCCATGGCACTTTTTACTCTTTGGTGCTTGTGAAGTAGATTTTTCTTCTCTTTCGAGATCCCTTGGACTAGAGTATCCTCATCTCCCCAACAACTGACTGTGCCTTTATTGCATCTTCAGAAGGGGTCCTAAAAACCATGCATCAACCCCTGGTTGCTATTGCAGACATCTATCACTATAGATGATTGAACTGTCATTTTAGCCACTTTTTTTTGTCAGTATTGTTAGTTCCTTTTGTTTGTTTGCCTTCATTAAGTCACATACAAGATAGAATTTTTTGTTATACCAGTGTCTACTTCCACTCTTCGTGACGACTCGGCCGCTTCTCCTTCACAACATCCTCTCCCTTCTTCTCCCATATTCATCCCTCCTGCAACCAATATATCTCCCACCCCATCAGCACCAACCATCTCAGATGTACCCACTACACCCGTTGTACCCACTATACCCATACCTAATCCTAGCTCACCAGCAGTGCCAAAGTGCACTTCCTCCAGCACCTCATGTATCTGTTGCATCTTCAAAGGTGGCCGACTCTACTTCTCTATTGAGCTTTCTGATAAGATATTACAAGATTGCACGAATGCTATCACCAACATAGACTAGCAATAGAGCAGTTAGCTGATATGCACCAACATCACTCTGCCACATATGCATCTATGGAGAGAACTCTGTGAGTTGCTGCGAGTGCCATTGCCGATCGGGATGCTACTATTTTTGCATTGCAACAAGCCTTGAAGATAAAGTCCCAAATGATTGATGACCTTAAAGCACAGGTACAAGAATTTTAAGAAATGCTTTGCATGGACAAATGAACGTGAAGAAGTTTTTCAAGGCATCAAAGAGGTTCTCGGTTCTCTTCTTGCTATGCAAGCTCCTAATTGGGATAAGGAGTTTTATGTGAATCCATCAATAGGTGAGGATGCTATTGGAGCTATGCTTCTTCAATGCGGTAACAAGTCCCACTAATGAAGCCTATATATTGTGCTAGCAGGTTGAAGCTAGAGGTGGAAAGGAGCTCATCATGATGAGAGTGTGATTTATGCATGTAGAAAGTTTAGACACTACCTTCTCCCTAAACCATTTGGACTCCTCACTAGCTACATTCTTCTACCTGAATTGGTGAATAGCCCTACTTTGTCAGAGAGGCTCATGAACTGGATGATGGAGCTACAGGATTTCCAATTCTCTTTTCTTGTTGAGGAGAGTACAAGGTGTCATAAAAACTAATATATAATTCTCTCAAATGATTTTCTCATGTTAAACTGATCATTTAATATAGGGAGGTACCAAGGGTGTAAAAGATAGAATATTTGTAAGGCTGCCAGACCGGTCTCAACAGGGATCCAATGGAGGGAAAATAGGGATCCAAAGAGGGACAGTTTGCAAAAGAGCAATGTGCATCAATGGAGCTTAACACTAGTTTTGTAATTGGAAACTTAAGTGTCCTGTTTTCCTACCAGGTTTTGGCAATTTATTTTGTGAAGCTTGAAAGAACTTTTTTGCACCTTGCTTCTACCATAGATTGGTTACGAGGGAAAAAAAAGAAGCAATTTTTCTCCATGTCAAAATACAATACCTATGGAGAGAATTATGATATGTCCTAAGTCATAAATTTTAGTAAAATTTCAAGCTGTTTTGCCAAAAAACTCATAACATTCTTATATCTTTCTGTAGAGATGGCCTTTTTTATGTTTATAAAAGCCACGTGTTAGTACTTAGTGTTACAAAACAATGGAATGCCCTTCAAAGACTAGTTTTCTAGTAACATGCAAGTTATAGACATAATTTCATACTTGAGCACGTGTTGAATAAGAGCATAATTTGGTCTTCCAAAGGTCCCCTCATGAGATTGGGGTTATTCTAGTACATTTTGACAACCAAAAATGACTTTATATGTCAAAACCAAGAAACTACATATTTTTTCAGCTCCTTAACTCAGCTAAATGTTGTTGCTTCAACTCTATCTTGGATTTTTTATTGTGCAAAAACTCTTGAAAATCTAGAGTTCTCCATAATAACATTGAAACCGAGGTTTTAGGCACCCCATTTGTGTATGTACCACGTAGTTTGACACGTTTAGTTGATCTTTGTGGAAAGTTTGATACTATTAGAGGCTTTGAATGCTTATGTCTCAAGAATGAAAATATCAAAATTTTTCTTACGCAGTTTGGTATATTGAAATGATCTAATAATTGTTGCATACCAAAGCCCTTCTACTTGCCACCTTGAGTCCTCAATGGAAAGGGTAAGCAATGTATCACTTTCTAAAACTCACAAAAACATCAAAAAAAAATATTTTTTTGTACACATTGATATGCTTGAAATGGCCATATCAAACATGTAGAACTTTCCATTATTTTATATACTCTAAAGTGAAATTGGTTTTTATCCATAAAGAAGTTTCTAAAGTTTTTTGAAGTAGTGCACTTCAAATATGTTAGAAGAGAGTAGAATCAAGAAGTTGATCAGCTGGCCAGTATTTGTGTGCAAACTCAAGTGTTAGGCTTATATGCCTGCATATGTGGCACCCACCACATATGCAGATAGAGAGACTCTAAAAGAGATTGATGATTTTTTAGCACAAGGAAATGTTTGGAAGGGTGTAGCGTGTGTAATATAGGGAGGGTGGGGGTTTGCGAGTGAAATAAAAAAGGAGGGAGAGAGAGAGAGAGAGAGAGAGAGAGAGAGAGAGAGAGAGAGAGAGAGGGAGGGAGGTGGGATAGTTTTTCATAACAAATGCTTGGGCAAGAAAAACTTTTAGTGGAATTAAGGTAGGTTGTGAGGGTATCAACATCAAGAGACGGTTAGGGGGTTTTTCTTACATGAACAAGTTTAAGGAAAAACTTTTTTAATGGTAAAGGGTAAAGGGGGGTTTTCTTTACACCATGAGATAAATGCGAAGAAGGGAGTACATTGAGCCAAGCCAAAAAAGGACGGAGAGAGGGAAGCCGAGGTATGTTGAGGTATCTTGTCGGGGTAGGCCCAAAAAAGACGGGGAAAAAGAAATGGCCAAGTAGGGGTGGCCCAAGTATGTGGAGCTATGGGCGTTATCCTGAAAAATACAAAATGGGTGTTAGGGTGTTTATGCTAGGGTAAAAAATAAAGGGATAGAGGTGTCCTTTAATGTGGGTCTAAGGCTCTAGTTAGGATAGAGCTTAAATTAGCGCCATTAGTCCAACAAGGGTGGGTTTGTCGAGATGTGTAAGGGTGGGGGAAGGCTGCAAGATAGATGTAGAGGTTTTCCAATGGTTAGGGTAGGATTAAGTTTCTGAGTTTTTGGTGAAAAAGGAAGTTTAAAGATAGTTGGGAGAACGTTTTTGGGTTTAGGAGTTTTGCTTAGAAGAGAAGGTCTCTCCTGGTAAGAGATTGAGCTAAAGATTTTCATAAAAAATCCTCTAGGATATCCTCTGCAAAGTGGGATGCATACATGCAGATAATGGTGCATGGTTAACATGCTTGGCTTTAGAGGTTGGTCATGCATCAAGTGTAAGCTAAACGGCTTACCCCAATAGAATGACCATGTGCTAGTATCCACAATACACAAGCTAGTGCTAGACCACTAGCTACGGGAGCACAGACAAATAAATCACCAGTGCATGGAAATAAAGGCTCCACTATGTCTAAGTGTGCATTGAAAGACTCACAAGACTTGCGATATGCAAATAAATACTTGTGTCGGTTATTTAGATTGGCTTATGACCATAGCCAATAGTTAATTAAGGTCCAAAAAACCTCCTTCCTTGGAAACACCCACCATTGACGAGGCCAGTAGCACCATGCATTAGGCTTCAATAAACTCATGAAAACTCCCCACATCATGAAGTACATGAAGTACAACATGGACTTCAAGTATATCATGTCTCCCATATGGAAGCGGACGTCATCGCCAAAGTTGTTGATCTTGCATGCATGTAGCAAAGGAATGTAGTAGCCAAAATATATGCAAACTCTCATCCTACACCAACAAGACTATCCATAAAATTTCTAGTCATATATTAAAGTAATTTTGAAACAAATTGAGGTCAATAGGGTTACCTTATGTAATAAAAAATTGGGATGCTTCAAAATCTAGCTACTATGTTGCTGCTTGCGAAGCAGTAAGCATACATTCATGAGTAGATGATAATATAAAAGGATTCACAGCCTTACTAAAAGTAAATTACATTCACTTATCCCGGAATTTAGCTAAAATCTTAGCAAGCTCCAATTGAGTGGAAAGGTAAGTCTGTTGTCGTTTTGTGTCCTCCTCCTTGCGGATTCGCAAGAGATGCTCCTCCAATGCATGTCTTAATTCCTCTAGTAGCTGTCTAAATGTTGCATCGTGTTTTTCTTCAACATCACGAAGTGTATCACATAACTTGGTCATGCCGTCACCCATGGTTTGATTCATAGCTCCTAAGAGAGACCGCTTTGACTACTTTTCCTTGCTACCACTCACTCCCTCCAACTCTGTGAAGTCCATGGAGCTTATAGGATTTTGTGATGTACTGGCACTCACTCCATAATTTGTCCACACTTCCTGTTCAAGTTCATTTAAGATGTCTTCATTTCCCTTTGCTGGCCCATCACTGTCCAAACCCTCCACCAAGTCAGTGCATCTGGGTGTCTTGCACCACATCACATCTAGGATGTCGAAGAAGGATCACCAATGGAAGACGATTTCAACTTATCCTTTTTGTACATATTCTTGAGGGCATCAATTTGATTTTTTGCATTCTCAGTGTTGTAAATGGTATCCATCTCAGCATTGAGATTCATAACCACAGCCTCCCAGTCCTTGAAGCAAAAGTTTCCCATTTTTATGTGATTCCATTGCTTGTCGTATATCCTTAATAGACCACGAGTAGTGTCATCATCCCCTGTGACTGACATTTGCCTAGGCCGCTTGCTTGCCTTTCAAGACACATTGCCACTTGATGCTCTTGGCTAGTGCTGCTAATTAGCTGCTCAATATGGTTACCACTTCGTTGCTCTATCCAAGTTGTCATGTCCACATCTTGTGATTCGATCATGACCTTAACAAACTTACTAGGATGTGGAGGAGGAGGAGCTATGGTCCCTTCATCAGACATAAAGTCTATGGCATGGGGCACACCAAATGTCTTCATGAGGTTGACCTCTTGAGACAAAGGGAAAAACTCCTCACAGTCATTGTCCGATGGAGAGCATGTGCTGCCCGAAATGGGCCTTGAGGGTGGCGTGGGCAATGTCCCATACGTAGAAACACGTTTGGCAATTGTTCCTCCACTAAGAGGATCCTGATGCCAATCTAGGGGAATGAGTATTTGCACAACAAATTATGGAAAGAAGTGATACGCAAGCAAGATCACTATAGACGAGTGCATTGAGTGAAGGAAAAAAATGAAAAATAGACGTTTCTCAAAAACAGTAGTGGAAGGATGAGAAATCAAATTATCATCTACCTGAGGCAATTCTTGGTGAGGCACTTGCACACAACAAAAAGCATTCGGGATGGCATTTTCTTGAGGAGGGGGAGGCTGTCCTGTGTGAGCGTTTGTGACATGAAACATCTACAATATGTCCACGATTGCATTACCCATTGATAACCTAATTAGTAGTGCACATAGTGGCTCTTTGTAGCAATTGGTAATTTTACATTAAAACAGATAAAATGCCCAATAGTAGTGAACATAAGCTAAAATGATAGTTTGATTGAAAAATTAATATGACCATGTGGGTTATTCACTCAGACAATTACCTCGCGTGACCACAAGAAGAAGGAGATATTTTATCAGCTGCAACTTCCCCTTAGAAAACAAGACCCCAACGAGAGGTGGGTCTGCTATCGCTGCTAGGTAAAGGGTTCTTGACGTACCACTGCTACAACAATGTGGCTTGAGCGCTTGCTGCTATTGAGGCCCACCTTATTGAAGGCCGCTTCGGGGGACTCTGCACAAAGACCTGCAGAAAATGTGGATTTAGCACGGCTCACAATACTATCGTTTCAGCTGTCTTGGAGTAGTAGATGTTGGCTTGCAAGTTTGAGAGGGCACAATTACCTTATAGATTGCAGAAGCTGGTGAACGACAAGGTGCAGCACCATTGAGCTCTCCTACTACAGTCTTCGGATGCACGGTGCCTAGGAAGGGAGTGGAGAGGCACAATGTTTGGTGTAGTAGGCCTCCATTGCAGTCGGGATAAACCTACCCATTGGATTTTGTAGTGCATTGCATCTAGGCGAGGAGTCCGTTTATGTACAAGCGCTATGGCGAGGCGGGTTACTTAAAGGCTTAAGAGATTGCACATGCAAATATCACTAAAAATAGAATGGCACCACTTGAATACCGTTGCAAACGGCTATGGGAGACACATGGCTTTCCGATTCGTGTGGCAGAAGCACGTTTGAGCCGTAGTACTCTAAGGTCCAAATTGGTGGTGGGGTAGCCTGGAATCTTCACTGATCGGTGAGTGCTTTTGGGTGCATGTGTGCACCCTGAGAGAGAGAGAGAGAGAGAGAGAGAGAGAGAGAGAGAGAGAGAGAGAGAGAGAGAGGTGTAGCAGCATACCTTTCTCTCATCTCCGTTAGAGTCTATTTGTGTTGTTGTTGTCGCTTTTTTTTAAGCGAGTACTATTTTTATTACAAGCATGGCTCCAAAGAAATGTTGAAAAAAAACAACAGAAATGTTTGACTGCTTTGATCCCCAATCCCCATATAGATGATGTCTATTTAATTCCATGGGTGGATGGCTTCTTGTGCAAGGCGTGATATCTTGGAGTTCATGGCAATGCGCCCGACAGAGGACAAGGGGTGAGGGTGGCGGCAGGCGAAGCGGAAGGGTGGGCGTAGAGACTCACAGGAGAGGAACCAACGCAATGTTTTTTTTAATTTCAATGGAGTTGCATCGGAGCAGCTGAGGACGACTAATCGAGTGGTTAGGTGGGGGACACAAAAAGTTGATGCTACTTCCATTGGCATGGGTTCTAGTTCTCTCCTCTCTTCCTTTTATGAGGTAAGGGTAGGAGATTACCTTGAGGTGAAAGGAAGGGAATTACACGGAATCTTTGAGATAAATGAATATAATAAAAGTAGAGCGAGTAGCATTCCCGAGTTTTAGAAAAAGGTAAACTATGATAAACTTTGAAATATTCCATGAGACGGAAATTAAATATGAATTTTTAAAAGTCTTGTGTAAAGAATTTGGAAAGTCAAAAGTGTGCTACAATATGCAATGTATTTGCCATGCAATCTCTATCGCTTTTCTCTCTTGACCTCACATGTGCAGTGGATGGCATAAGCCAGCTCCTGCGTGTGCTGTCACAAATCGGGAGGAGCAAACTGCGAGTACACTATTTATGCCTAGCCCAATGTGAGTGGAGTAACTGTGAACCATCATCATCGGTAAAGATCAGTGAATAGCCTATGAGGTTGCACATGGTTATAGGGAGGTGGGATCATCAACAAGACAGAGGAGTCAAAGCATATATATGTATTCTTATTTACAGGTTGGAAATGCCTCTATTGCTTTTCTCTTCTAACTAGTGGGACGGTGCAGGCCAGCACGATCATGTATGCACCTTTGATTTGTGCCTGCGTGATTTTTGATGCCTTGAGCCACGATGGGCTTTATTGTGGTGCCATGGATTGATGTGGATGGTTATGGATCAGTTGCAAGCCAGCACAAACAGGCATGTATGTCCTTACTCTTATAATTACTGGCTGGAAATGCCTCTAATGCTTTTCTCTTCCAACCTCACATGTGCAATGGATAGTGCAGGCAAGCACAATCATGTATGAGCCTTTGCTTTGTCTATGCATGCCCTTTGCTGCCCTGAGCCCCAATGGGCTTCATTGTGCTACCATGGCTTGACGCAAATGGGTTGGCAAGGTTGATGGCTCAACGATCTACGCAACATGAGGTATTCAAGGGGCCAATGATGTGGGTTGGGACTCTTGTGTGCATTACCTCTATGAAATTTCACAGACCAATAGAGGTTACATTGGGGTACATCCGTTCATATTATTGTCATGCATTGAATGAAACCCAATGTGACATGGATGCAGCCTTTCAACATAAAGTAATGGGTGCTTCAATGGGAAAGCATTGGAAGAGCAAAGAAAATCTTTAATACTTCTATGTTGATTAAGGGACATGAAGATCAGATGTTACAAATCCTAAATCTAGATTGCCCATGCATATGCCTAGATCCTGCTATGAGGCCCACCATAGGGAAAGTGGTCAATTGGCTGGATCAAATTAGGTTGGAAAGAGATTCCATGAACCCCCTATTTTGAGCTTTTCTATTGGCTTCATCTTCCTTGCCAATTATGTATTATTAGCTTCCTAATGACCTTGATATTACAGTTTACGCGCACTCTTGTATGGTGCAACTATTTGGGAGCAAGGGATTCTAGTTAACGTCTTGTTAGTGTGCATATGAAAACAACCCAAAAGAAGACCTATGAGATATTAACGTATACTGAATGTGATTGGAAGTTTGTTAGGTTTATCATCTAACATTTTGAGAATTTAGAGCCTTGACTAGAACGATTATTTTCATATATATTTTTTAAAATTAAAAGTGTAAAGAAGAGAGCAGTGAAGCAAAAGAGTTAAAAGGAATCTTTGACTTAGGAATACCTTTTAATTGGAAGTGGAGCAAGAAAAGCAACAATTAGAAATATTGGAAGATTGTACAATGGAAAGGTAGGACAAGGAATGTGCTTGTCATAAATTCTAATATCTAACCAGCTCAAATGATTTTCTCATATTAAACTGATCGTTTAATGTGGGAGAATAGACGTAACAAGGGCTAGAATATAGACATGTGCTTACGGGTCTATCTCAACACAGGTCCAATGGTAAAGGGGTCCAAATGAGAGATGATCTGTCCAAGAGCAAGGCTAGCTAATGGAGCTTAAAGACCTTAGGGTTAGATTCATTAAAAACCTCCAATAGTTAGTGTTAAAAGTCCTTTGACCTTAGGCAAGATGGGGTTGTGCTTGAGGTGGGAACCTGCCCAAGCTTGAGGTGCTTGTCGTGCTTGATGACTGAGATACTTGAGGTGCTTGATGACTGAGATTCTTGAGGTGCTTGTCATGCTTGAGACGCTAGGGTTGTACTTGACGTGGGAACCCGGCCCAAGCCTGAGGGGATTAAGGGTCAAGCTTGTGGTGGGAACCGGGTCCAATGTTGAAGGGCTTGAGATGTCACAAGATCCCTACAAAGAGGGGGTAGGGGGGGTGGTTGGATGACCTCTCTCTCTCTCCCAAAGGGAACCCCTTGCTCAAGAGGCAAGTAGGACACATGTCAAGGCTAAATTTCCCTCAAGGAGTGTCCAAAGGCTATTGGTTGATCCCTAGAGATGTCCAATGAGGAATTAGTTTTTTTTCTTTTTTTTGCATTTATCAAGTACTCTCTCTCAAAGGAAAAAGGGGGATACTTGTCCCAAGGCTAGCATGCTTTCTTGATATGCACTAGGCCTGTGATTGGCCAAGCTTAAGAAGGTCCAATCAAATGCCAGAGAGTTCTAGAAGAGGGGGTTGAATAAGCAAGAAGGGGGCTAGCCTGGGGGGTATACTCTCCCACACACACACACACACACTCTCTCTCTCTCTCTCTCTCTCTCTCTCTCTCTCTCTCTCTCATTGTGTGGAGTGCAAAGTGCAAGAGATCCATCTCCTTCTCCAAGCTAGTAGAGAAGTTGAGAGCCTACACCAACACTCTTGGCTATGGAATGAAAATCCAACCAAGAGCCATGATTCAATGCTTGAGCTTGCCATCTTCTCCATCTTCATTACTATGGTATTATGTATGCTAGCTCTCTCCATTTTTGAAGGTGTTTGAGACCTTGTGACCGAGGCTGGGGATGGTTAATGGTTAATGCTTTTTACAAAGTCTATGTTATGTTCATGATGCATGAAGCTTTCCATCCTCATTGCATCACCTAGGTCACAAGGAACACAAAGATTGTGTTGTACCAAGCCTCTCTTGATGGGAGAATCTATAATACAAAATCCTATTGGAGGGGGGACCGGCTCCACATAAATCCGGTCCTCAAATGTTGTCAAGTTCTCTAAACTCTCTCTCTTCAAAAGTATTGTTCATGCCAAGTTAATTAAGTACTATGATTACGTTGCTACCATCAATTAAGTTCACCCTCTATGTTCTCAAAGTAGTCTCACAAAAATGCTCTCTTTAATTCTCTTGTTTCCAATATTCTCAAAGTTCATAGGCCATTTCCATTAAAGTTCTTCAAAGGATGGGTCTACATAGGGGAGCACAAGGAAATTCCTTGAGAGGATGGAAAGTCAAAATTGATTTGGGCCATGCAATATAAACACAAAATGCATGAAGAAACACCATCCATATCAATTCTCTCACTCCTAATATGAAAGCACAAACCATGTGTATTATCCAAATCCTCTTTAGGCATAAAGGACTCTCAACAAATACAACAGAGAAAGTCCCTTTCATCATTATAGCATGCAAGGAAGCCTTTAACATCTCATCCAAAAAGTCTTCAACTTCTACCTCAGCCATTTTTATATCCTCTTGCATATCCATTTCATTCTCCCCACTCTTCATTAAGCCTCTATCCAATTCAACCATATCATGCTTGATAGATAATCCATCTTCCATATATACCTTAGGCTCCTTAACAAGAGGATCAAACAAGGTAGCATCAACCATATTCACATGAGGCATAACAAGAGAATCTCCATCATTTTCCATATCTTATAAAACTTCAATATTCTCTTTATCAGTTAAGGGAGGATCACCCACACCATCATGCACGCCATGAATCTTCTCATTGATAGGGTCCTCATCAACATAAGTAGTATACTTAGTTGCTTCATCACCCTTTTGCATACAGTCACCCAAAGCATATACTTGAAAACCCTCATCATACACATCACCATCTTTCCCATTGCTAACTTCCTTGACCTCCATCATGTCATCTTTGACTACTTCATCTACACAAAGAGAACTCCCAAGAGTCACATTTGTATCTCAAACATAGTCCTCTTCATTAGAACATACATTACAAGCATCAGCCATGTGACTTGGATATTCGAAATTTTCTCATTTCCTTGCATTTGAGACTCATTCATGACCATGGTAGCCTTCTTTCCTACATCCATCTTACTAGCATCATCATCTTTCATAGGAAGATTGATATCAAAGCGCTTAAACAACAAAGATGGCATACATTGAGCATTCTTCTTGATCTCATTGTGCATATGGAATTCTTCTTTCACATGCTCAAGAGAATGAGAAACATGGAAGTCTGCATTTCATACGTTGTCCATATTTATGTCTAAAACATAAGATACATTTGACTTCACGTCTTCTTGCAATCCAAGCTCTTGCATTCTCTCTAATTTCCATTCCTTATGCTTTGCAATCCGTACAGGATCCTCAAATGTAAGTGGCCTTTTAAGCTCAACCTTTAACTTCAAATCAAACCTCAAACTTTGCATAAACATACACTTTTTAAGCATAAGAGGAGGAGCATCACTTCCCAAAGAAACACACCATCTTCTCCACAAAGCATTGAACTCCTTAACAAAGGCATCTACACTTTGACCATCACATTGCAAAAGTCCTTCAATGGAGTGCCATACATCCGTTGGGTCCTCTACCTTCCTAAACTTCTCAATAAAAGCCTTCTTTAATGAATCATAAGTCATCACCAATGGAGGTTGAGATGATTTCAACCAAAACTCATACTCATCATACCATATCCTTGCATCCTCTTTCAAAGCAAAAGAAAAAAATCTTGAGCTTAATCATTGGATCTTCCTTATTTTCCATCAAACAAGAAAACTCCGTCTTTTCAATGAATGCATCAGCATCCTCACCAACATGGTCGTAGAACCTTGGAAACTCTGTCACCATAGCCATCAAAGCTGTCCATTGAAGGTCACCTGAAGAAGATCCTCAGTGGGGGCACCAAAACAATGTTAGCATGCACAGAAGAAGTAAAATGAGAACCTCTATAGCTTTACACACACCACACCATTGGAAGGAAACACCATAAAGCTGCGGAAAACACCTATGTCGAACACTTGTAAAGTCGGGTGGGAAACAGCCCTAACCTTGTGAGGTCTCTGACCCGACCAAAAAGGGCACCCTTGTATCATGAAATGAACATAATGGAAAAAGTTACTATTTTTAGCAGTTTTCCAAATTCTATCAGTGCCATGATGTTTAGAATGTTTTAAAGCTTCGAAATGTGGATTAAAATATTTTTTGTTAAAAAATTCCAAAAATAGTAAGTTTTTGGTCACCCGACCCGTCTAGTTTTGACCGTCTCGAAAAACTGCACCCGTATGCATTTTTGGACCCCGAGGGCTGCTAAATATGGCAGGTACTCGGACCATTACGCCTTAGTTAGAGCTTAGTATAGCATGTTACGGCATTAAATTCCAACTCGTATGGGCCGTTTTAGCCTAAAACCAATTTTTCCTAAAGTTGTGCGGAGAGGCACCGGGGCTCGAGGCTGTGTGGGAACAGGTCCCAGGCCACTCAGAGTCTGCTTTAGCAGTTAGGGGGCACCCTCTTGTCTTGTGGGAGTTGTGGGAGAGTTTCCAAGCTTGAGAGTGAGTGTGAGAGCCAGTTAGACTAGCTAACTGGACACTTGGTGGGTAGGTAACTAGACTTGCCATGCATGATGTGAGTGCTCACTCAGATGCAAATAGAAAGCCTGATCGATTTTCAGCTTGAGGGAGCCTATTTAAGGGTGTGCTCACACACACACACACACACACATAGACACATGCTCACACACACACCCACTACACACACACACTTACACACACCTTGGGAGGTGCTGCCGGCACACACACAGTTTTTGAAGGAGAAGCAAGGAGGGAGGTGCTGCCGAAATTCTCATATTGAGGATTCATTTGGATCAGAAAATCAAGAGGATTCTCAGCCCCTAATCATGGTTAAATTTTTACTCTTCTGTAATTCTCTTCATTATTCTCCTAATTCCTCGTCTACTATGCTTAATCCTAGCTATAATTCCCAATAGCTGCCCTCTAATTTTACATAGCTATACGCCATTACATAATCATCATCCAATTAGCTAATTTATGCAGTCATTCATCACTCTTAATCAATGATTAATACATGATTAGGAGAGATTTCTCTCTCTAGGTAGCATAGTAATTAATTGTCAGTCTCCAGTAATAATGTAGATTTGATGAAATTCATCCTTTTACCACTCAATAGTGTTGTAATTAAGTTAGATTCAATTTTCTCACACATTAAGATGCAATTAAGGAAAAAATTAATCCATCATTAAGCCACTAAGAAGAGAATTTTCTCTCACCTATGCATGCGGAAATTCTGCATCTTTCTAATTGCATTAGGAAAGTGATAGAACTTGCTTAATTCATCTCTCTTGTAATTTAATTAGAAAAATTCTGAATTTCTTAATCATCTAAGCCAAGTGATTAACCTTAGAGCCGGTTCCCATAGGATAAGTAAAGTATTATCCATAAAATTACTAGGTCTCGAAGGAAAAATCTAACCCTCTTGCATAAGGAGGATTGTTCAATGATTCTAATCTGCCATTTGGATTGTTATGATGCTCTCGGACATTAGCTCTTTTCTCCAAGTTTATCATTTAAATTAGTGAGTATAAAATGGCCCCGGTTAAGACAACTCGCTTTGGTGGTGTCCACGACCGCAAGGCGTGAACGAGCAATGTGAATGGGAAAAGAAAAGCTCCCATGGACGAACAAGCATCGGCCATCTCACGGGCCATTGACGAAGAAATGGAAGAGGTAGGTCACAATTTCATTCAAGTTGTTTAATTTAACATTGTACACGTTTAGCTAGGAAAGAACATATCCCCAAACATGTTGGAGAAATCCGACGGAGACCTCGGCATTTGAATTCATTTGTACATTAAGTCTAAAGTAGAAAAGAAATGATTGACGGATATAATGTTTGCAATCAGAAAGAATGTCTGCTAGGGAAAATTTAGCTCGACATGTTCATTCTATTTCCAATGTTGAATTAGTTCTGATCCCCCTCCTGATCACAGGGGGCAGAGTTCCTGGTTAAGGGCTCTTGAATCCACGACTGCTGGTTAAGCGGTGGATACCCACGTCTGCTGGTTAAGCGGTGGGAATGTTCATGTCGTGCTTTCTATGCGGTGGACATACCTAGTTGTATGGGCAGCTAGGCGACAACGGGAGGAGTAAACTCTCGCTGGAGGGGGGATATATGTTGTACCTCGGAAACATTGGAATTTTAATGAATAAGTTTGAGTAGAATTTTTACTAGAATTACTGTCTTGGTGCCGCTTTGCAATACTGGTTGAAGGACTGTCTTAACAAACATTGTGACTCTGAATCTAATCAAGGAATTTTTATGTTGAACAACCATTGTGGTAGTAATTAGGACACACAAGGAAGTGTGAGTGTGGCGGTGGAAAGTGGGGCTCGGCTCAGGTTGCCAATGCCTATGAGAAGGGAGTTTTCGATTGGTCGGGAACTCTCTGTCCCCATAGTGTTAAAAATGGATACTAGTAATACTCATTGCCCCTAGAGCGGCGAAGTCTCAAGTGTACGTGCCTCTGAAACATGGGGAAAAAGGAACTCGGGGTTTCTCTCCTCTTGGAAGGTGGATCTTAGGATCGCTAGATAGATTAAGTACGCTTCCTCTGCGAGGTGGAGCTAGATCTCAGTGCTAGTAGGCTCGAACTCGACTCACTTTGTGATGAGAGATCGTCCGCTAGTTGAACCCTGAACCACTTTGTTTGCTTCCGCTATAGATCTAGTGGCCACTAGGTTTACCATCAGATCCGCCGTTGATACAGCGGGGCGGGGACCTCACACCTGGTTTCAGAGCTATAGGTTTACGAACTGGAAAATGATGTTGTTTGAAAATTTTGAAAAAATAAGAGATTTGTAGGATAGCTCGTACTCAAAGCTTGAGGATGATGTTTCCCAGAATAATGACATTGGATTTGTCTAGTGGATTGTCTCCTGAGTGATATTAAAGAGTTTTACTCGTTGAGCTTGTTGGAATTCAGTGGGTCCCACATGATGTTTTTGAGAAGTCATTGGTGCGACTAGTGCTCCGGGTAGGTAGCCTGTTGATGCACATAAAGTTATAAGTATGGATCAAAGCTCTCGAGTAAAGTTTTTACCATTATTTATCGGACAATTTTGGATGTATTCAATGGAATTTAAACTAATGGTGGAATGGTTAAATCCTTTGTGATAGATGTACATATTAAGTAGGCTGGTTAAGCCCAAAAAGTTAAATTTCTTCTCGAGTATGGAAAAGCCTAGGTTCATTTGAGAAGAGTGCTATAGTAATGAGTTTTATACCATTGGATAGGCACTGCCTGCTGCTCTCTACTCGGTAGCGCAAGAGAAGAAGCTCCTCCTTAAACAAGCCCAGCCTCCACTCTTTAAGGATGAGGGGGCAAATGTGGAGAGAGATGCGGAAGTGTGGATGGAAGCAATGGACGATTACTTCGAAGCTGCAGGGACCCAACCCATGAATCAGACCATGCTTGCGATGTTCCGCTTGTCTGGCGATGCCAAGATATGGTGGAAACAACATTGCAAGGATTTGGATATTAAGGGATCTTCCCAATCCTGGGAAGACATCAAAGCTGCAATAATGGGACGTTATTTACCACCTGCCTATAAAATCTTGAAGATGAATGAGTTCTTTTCACTTTGGCAGCTGACTTCATCTGTCGAAGAGTATTATGCAAAGTTTGTCACTCTTCGGAGATATGCTCCTAAGATGACCTTGGAACAACACGTGGCGAGGTTCTGCCAAGGGCTAATCGACCCTTTGAATACACGGTTGGAAGCTCTCAGGCCGACAACACTAAAGGATGCCTTGTTAAGGGCCAAGCCGTTAGCTAAAGAGCCCCTAAAGAGATTCAAAGGGCTACCCAAGATAGTCAATACTATTTGTCAAAGAGGGCCAGGACAGACAACTGGAGTAATAGACCAATCAACCCTACATACGACCATCGTCCGATAGTAGCTACTACGACAGCTACAGAGTTTCCCAATATAAGATGCTTTGAGTGCTAGGAGTGTGGACATTACAAAAGCTGATGTCCAAAAAGGATTTTCCAAACATCTAGTGCTAATAATGTACCTCTGAACGTCAACGGGCGAGGTCAACCAAACGGAAGAGGAGGCCGAGGAAGAGGAAACATAGGACAAGGAAGCGGAGCTTTCGCTAATGCCGCAGTGAGACAACCAACTGTAGATGACGAAGCTGATGAGAGAAAAACTTTGTATGCTGCAATTGCTAATCCTAACGAGCAATAATTCAAGCAAGAGGATCTCATCAAAGTTCAACAGAATAAGACGCATAAAGCTGAAGACTATTCTATTATCAAAGGATATCTTTACTTTAGACAAAGGATATATGTACCTAAGTAGTTAGCATAGAGTTTATCCATATGTATTCTTGAGATGAGGACATCTCAAATGTTTCACGTTGGGAAGGTTGTGAGGTCTCTGACCCGACCAAAAAGGGCACCCTTGTACCATGAAATGAACATAATGGAAAAAGTTACTATCTTTAGCAGTTTTCCAAATTCTATCAGTGCCATGATGTTTAGAATGTTTTAAAGCTTCGAAATGTGGATTAAAATATTTTTTGTAAAAAAATTCCAAAAATAGTAAGTTTTTGGTCACCCGACCCGTCTAGTTTTGACCGTCTCGAAAAACTGCACCCGTACCCCAAATTTGAAAAAAATGCATTTTCGGACCCCGGGGGCTGCTAAATATGGGAGGTACTCGGACCATTACGCCTTAGTTAGAGCTTAGTATAGAAATTTACGGCATTAAATTCCAACTCGTATGGGCCGTTTTAGCCTAAAACCAATTTTTCCTAAAGTTGTGCGGGGAGGCACCGGGGCTCGAGGCTATGTGGGAACATGTACCAGGCCACTCAGAGCCTGCTTTAGCAGTTAGGGGGCACCCTCTTGTCTTGTGGGAGTTGTGGGAGAGTTTCCAAGCTTGAGAGTGAGTGTGAGAGCCAGTTAGACTAGCTAACTGGACACTTGGTGGGTAGGTAACTAGACTTGCCATGCATGATGTGAGTGCTCACTCCGATGCAAATAGAAAGCCTGATCGATTTTTAGCTTGAAGGAGCCTATTTAAGGGTGTGCTCACACACACACACAGACACATGCTCACACACACACACACCCAGTACACACACAAACACTTACACACACCTTGGGGAGGTGCTGCCGGCACACACACAGTTTTTGAAGGAGAAGCAAGGAGGGAGGTGCTGCCGAAATTCTCATCTTGAGGACTCATTTGGATCAGAAAACCAAGAGGATTCTCAGCCCCTAATCACGATGATCATGGTTAAATTTTTGCTCTTCTGTAATTCTCTTCATTATTCTCCTAATTCCTCGTCTACTATGCTTAATCCTAGCTATAATTCCCAATAGCTGCTCTCTAATTTTACATAGCTATACTCCATTACATAATCATCATCCAATTAGCTAATTTATGCAGCCATTCATCACTCTTAATCAATGATTAATACATGATTAGGAGAGATTTCTCTGTCTGACAGCATAGTAATTAATTGTCAGCCAGTAATAATGTAGATTTGATGAAATTCATCCTTTTACCACTCAATAGTGTTGTAATTAAGTTAGATTCAATTTTCTCACACATCAAGATGCGATTAAGGAAAAAATTAATCCATCATTAAGCCACTAAGAAGAGAATTTTCTCTCACCTATGCATGCAGAAATTCTGCATCTTTCTAATTGCATTAGGAAAGTGATAGAACTTGCTTAATTCATCTCTCTTGTAATTTAATTAGAAAAATTCTGAATTCTTAATCATCTAAGCCAAGTGATTAACCTTAGAGCCGGTTCCCATAGGATAAGTAAAGTATTACCCATAAAATTACTAGGTCTCGAAGGAAAAATCTAACCCTCTTGCATAAGGAGGATTGTTCAATGATTGTAATCTACCATTTGGACTGTTATGATGCTCTCAGACATTAGCTCTTTTCTCCAAGTTTATCATTTAAATTAGTGAGTATAAAATGGCCCCGGTTAAGACAACTCGCTTTGGTGGTGTCCACGACCGCGAGGCGGGAACGAGCAATGTGAATGGGAAACGAAAAGCTCCCATGACGAACAAGCACCGGCCATCTCACGGGCCATTGACGAAGAAATGGAAGAGGTAGGTCACAATTTCATTCAAGTTGTTTAATTTAACATTGCCCATGTTTAGCCAGGAAAGAACATATCCCCAAACATGTTGGAGAAATCCGACGGAGACCTCGGCATTTGAATTCATTTGTACATTAAGTCTAAAGTAGAAAAGAAATGATTGACGGATATATTGTTTGCAATAGGAAAGAATGTTTGCTAAGGAAAATTTAGCTCGACATGTTCATTCTATTTCCAATGTTGAATTAGTTCTGATCCCCCTCCTGATCATAGGGGGCAGAGTTCCTGGTTAAGGGCTCTTGAATCCACGACTGCTGGTTAAGCGGTGGATACCCACGTCTGCTGGTTAAGCGGTGGGAATGTTCATGTCGTGCTTTCTATGCGGTGGACATACCTAGTTGTATGGGCAGCTAGGCGACAACGGGAGGAGTAAACTCTCGCTGGAGGGGGGATATATGTTGTACCTCGGAAACATTGGAATTTTAATGAATAAGTTTGAGTAGAATTTTTACTAGAATTACTGTCTTGGTGCCGCTTTGCAATACTGGTTGAAGGACTGTCTTAACAAACATTGTGACTCTGAATCTAATCAAGGAATTTTTATGTTGAACAACCATTGTGGTAGTAATTAGGACACACAAGGAAGTGTGAGTGTGGCGGTGGAAAGTGGGGCTCGGCTCAGGTTGCCAATGCCTATGAGAAGGGAGTTTTCGATTGGTCGGGAACTCTCTGTCCCCATAGTGTTAAAAATGGATACTAGTAATACTCATTGCCTCTAGAGCGGCGAAGTCTCAAGTGTACGTGCCTCTGAAACATGGGGAAAAAGGAACTCGGGGTTTCTCTCCTCTTGGAAGGTGGATCTTAGGATCGCTAGATAGATTAAGTACGCTTCCTCTGCGAGGTGGAGCTAGATCTCAGTGCTAGTAGGCTCGAACTCGTCGACTCACTTTGTGATGAGAGATCGTCCGCTAGTTGAACCCTGAACCACTTTGTTTGCTTCCGCTATAGATCTAGTGGCCACTAGGTTTACCATCAGATCCGCCGTTGATACGGCGGGGTGGGGATCTCACAAACCCAAACCATGATAGAAATTGATGAAAACCAAGACCATAAAGATGAATCTCGTTTCATGTAGACCTCCGTAGAGTATCCATATGTTTGATTGCGGCAACAGACGAGAGAGTTACAAGCTTTTGAAGTTGGGGTATCTCTTAAAAGCTCCAAAAAGGCTAGTCTCTGTAAGAAAAAAATATTTGTAGGGAATTGCAGCTATTAAAAAGGGGATTTTTTTTGTCTCTTATTGCAAGGAATTTCTCTCTCTTCTTAGCCGACATGGTTCTCTCCTAGGGCACGTTTTAATTGGTCCAATTTTGGCCTTTTTTGGGTGAAAAATGAGTTGGCCACTTTTTTACCAAGGCAAGTGGGGAAGGAAGGTGTCCAGTGGACCAAAAAGGACCCTAGGTGCCTGGGCAGCAGGTATGAACTCAAAATAGCACCTCTCTCTCCCCCAACACCCACGAGCCCTCATTAGCATGGCAAGGAGACTTCATTTGCTCCTTCGATACACCCTTAGGTGGTACCCACTCCCCCCCTTATACCCTCCAATTTCCACTTGCTCCCCCCCATGTGAGATTACTCCATTTCCACTTGGCACCATCCTCCCACCTCCCCACTTAAGCCAATGGATTTTTTGTTTTGCTCCCCACACCGAGCAATCTTGGCGGATGCGTGGTGGGTGACTCCGAGCACCGAATGCGACGCTGTAAAGCTCCGGTTCGGAGCTTATCACTTCGGCTATTTACAAAAATCCTTGGCCACACCTTTTCTAATCAAATCCATCAAATAATCCCACTTGCCTTTCCTCACATGCATCCGCACCCATTTTCTAAGAAAGGAACCGCCCACTTCCAATGCATGTAACTTATAATGTATGAGTCCAATTCACCAGCTATCAAGCATGATTGAAAGTACTCATTGAAAACAACCTTATAAGAGTTCAACCAACCCAAAACTCTTTCAAAGGACTAAGCAAAACCAAACCTTTATACATAATTTTTACAAGAGCACTCTGAAAACTCAAAGCATTATGTACATCTATGTACTCAAGGCTAGTGAGCAAGCTTTTTAGCATGGATTAGTGACTTTGTCTTCATCTAAAAAATCCCTGACAACGTCATCTATGATCGTATCGATTTTATTCTCATATATTTCTCTCCAAGAAATCGATGTCTTCTCAAATGACCTCATCGCCAGCAAATGGCAAGAATAATAGGCATAGCTCATAGTAATGTCTTTTGGCATCCTTGGAAAGACTAAATGTTGTATATTTAATCACTCGAGACTTGCCACACATGCAAGAAATCCCTCCTAAACTAATGTAATAGCTTGCAAACTCAGCTAAACATAAGTTTTGCAAGTTAGTAGGATGACGTGTATACTTTTTCACAAGGTCATCAAAGAAAATATAAGTACCCTTAGGATGCAAGAAGCCATCATATAGCAGCAAAGTTCTTTAATTCACAAAATCAACATTGATGAGGACAAATTGTCAGCTTGCCTATGAAAAACAAACAAAGTGCAATGCAAGCAGCTTGTTCGGATGTGATCCACAAGCTGTGTGATCTTCCTGTGCATTGATCAAGGCATTCCCAATTTTCTTCAATCACTCTAGTGTGTATAGATTCTTTTTTTTTCAAGTGTCAAGTATTTGTTTGATTGCCTTACTTGAAGAGGAGTCATGCTTCATCATGTAAGATGTGCAATAGGATACTGCACCATGACCATTGAAAATGAATTGTATGTCGATGTTTCCATCCCACAAAGAACATACGAATTTGTTAAAGTTGTTTGTGTAAATGTCTTTTGGCTCTCTCTTTAGCAAGAGGACTAGGTTTGTCAGTGCAGTTGAGAGTGATTCTATGTAGAGCTCCTCATCCATTGACAAAACACTCAACCAAGCATCATAAGAAAGGTCAAGGCTGCATACCAAGAGAAGAAGTTGCTCATCAATACGGTTTTTGCTGCCATCAACATCTTCTTCTTTGAGTTTCTAGCCACCAATGGATATAGGATTGTAGGTGGACGAGGAAAACCAAAGTGGCATGATGTCTTATGCTTCTTGCATGTTTTATGATGGGAGTGAATTTGTACTGTTTGCAAATCTTCATCCAAAATGTCCTTATTTGTTTTGATGTATGTATCCACAAAAGTCAAGACTTCTTCATCTAGTGCGATTCCAAAAATTGGTGAATTATTGATCCAAAGTAATCCACTATCATGTGGACTACCTCTATGTTGAAACTCTATGACAAAAAAATAGTCTTTCAAACTTGCCAAGGAGAGAAGGATTGCACCTAAGTTCTTACTTGATCCCCTTAAACCTATGCACATAGTATCTTGCTATGGTTACATGGTCTACTTACACAAGGGAACAAACAAATGCAACACAATTTGCTTTAGTTGGGTTGGCCCAGTTGTCGAATCATGGCAAATTTAGCTTTCTCTTGTATTCAATAGAGGTGTGCAATGTTTGAAAATCATGATAGCCAAGCTGTGATGCAAGTATTTGCTCAATGTTAGTGCTTGTTTGCACATCTCTAGTCTGAAGTTTCTTGTCTTGAATCATTTCTTTTCAAGTCACACCCAGATAGAAACCAAGACCTTCTCGAAAGCTATTTTCATTGTTTGAAAAACAAGTTTTCCATATCTTTCCCAAAGCATCTCTCACCATTCTTTAGCTCCCATTGTGCCACCTTTTGGTATTTTTGTTTGGCTTGTGTTTGATATTTTCTTTTTTGCCCAAAGAACAAGGCAAGAAATGAAACTCCTCACAACACTCATCGTTGAAGATGCTAAGGGGAGCAAAACCCTCACAAGGTGCAATGGTTTTTGCATTAGTATGGTCAACAATTTGTTGAGAAGTATAGACATCATGGACAAGTGTATGTGATTCCTCTAAAGGGTCTTTGTGATCACCACATTCCAGAGAAAGAGCAACGTATGCATGATCATACTCTAATTTTTGCTTAATCTCAACGAGGATTGTGGCTGCACTGCTTGAAAAGCGAGGCAAAACTGTTTACATTCTTGACAAATTACCCATGACGTTCACTATACTTCCACGCAACCCATACTTCCCTTCAAAATTTAATTGCCAAATCTGAGTGAAAGATATGCGAAGGGGGACAAGACTTTTTCAATATCATTCAATCCTTGAATAATTGGAAGTGCAGTGTTGAAGACCATGTCTCCACAAATGCAAAAACTTGGTTTTTCTTGCAACTTTAAAGACTTCTTGCAAAGTGAACATACAAGTCAATATTTTTTCCCGAGATCAAAAGAAGGACATGTCAATTATCTAAGAAACAAAAATTCTACATTATAAATATCTCTTAAGCTCTTTTGGAAAAGAAGGGTTCCACAAGAGGCACTAGGTGTCTCAAGGATTGTTTCCAAGAAGCTAGGTTTCTTCTACCTTTATCGACCACATTTCTTTCCAAATGATAACACATCTTATGACACAACTTTTAGACTTTGTTTTGCACTTTTTTGGAGCTGTACGGGACAAGGACCAAGGAAAGAGAAAAAGAAACTATTTCATGCGTAGCCAAGCTTGGATGGCCACATATCAAAGATTTCAAAATATTCAAAGCTTTGTTTGACCACACACATCTCTTGTGCTTGCCAATTGAAGTTGAATGGGGAAAAGAGAGAAAACCCCCGGGGCGGTCACTTTTTAGAATGTGTATGCTATCACATGATAACCGGAGAGGATTATTAAAAGATCAAAATGTATCAAAATGTATACATACAGAGGGGGGTGAGGGTTTTTTAAATAGGCATGTAGTGTAAATATAGTATGTATATTGAGTTATTATTAATAACCTCTTGAACGCACGTGATATAGAAATCTTTTGATAAGTGACCGCCTCGGGAGAAAACCATCTTGCATGTCAAATAGAACCAAAACATGGTTTATGAAAGAGGGTGCTTCATTTGAAGGCCCAAAACTTTCCGTCTTGAAATGAAGACCTATAAAGAGATAAACTTTGCAAGAAGACCTATAAATATGGCACACTAGAGAAGTCAAGTGCATGCTCAAGAGCTTAGATGTGCAACACATGCCAAGAAGAGATTTCAGTCGCTCTCGTAGGCTCACAAGGTTATTGTTGTGTAACAACAAGTCAATACTCCATGGTTTCAACACATTTAAAGTTTCTACCAATTGCACTTGAATGTCCATAATCATAATCTCAACAATATTATCAAGCAATGCATCAATGACCAAGTCAGTCCAAGCACAAATGAAAGGGCACACAAAATAGCCTAATTCATAGACAACAAAGAGTAGAACTTTGAGTCTATATATAGTTTGATATTGTTTGCATGGAGCGAAGTACATCTATAAATCATTGCAACAACTGAGAAATATGGACAAAAACTTTCAAATAAAATTTATAGCTAAGCTAACTGCAAAAGGGAACTGCGTAATTTTTTGAAAAAAAAAAAGGAAACTAGGGCAATTGCAAAACAGGTAGTTATAGCTTCTCAAAGGGTTAAGAGGTTTTATGTGCACTTGAAGTCATTTACATGTCCTTGATTGTCAGTAGTGAATGTGCCAATCCTTTTGAGGCTAATAAGGAGGACTTTAAATCAATAAGATTTTTCTCATACAACTCTAAGAACAAGTGTTGAAAACCAAGGACTTGATCAACTACTTCACCATGCAAAGTAACTTTGATACTCTTTCCATCTTGGTCAGTAATCTTAGCTTCCAAGGAGGGAACCTTGATAATAATTGAAGCTTTTCCACATGAGAAGCAAAATGGAGGTGATGCTTGACGACTTACTCTATTTCCCTTGCAATAATTGCAAATGTACTCTAAACCAAAACTCTTTACATTTACCACCTCAAGGGAAACAAGGACCTATCAAATAAAAAATCTATCAGACTTTATGAGAGTCAAAACATGCTACAAACAAGGAGCTCAAGCAATTGAAGATTTATTTACACACCTTTCTTCTCAAAACCCGAGCTGGTAACTTAATTCAGAAGATGGTCCTCAAAAAGCAACGACAACTTATCCGAGAGAGGGCATAAGATGGTTGCATTGACAATCGAGAGAGTATTGCATAATTTCTTGAACACATCTATGTTGTGAGAAAATGTTGTGAGAAACACAAGACAAGGAACCATTCTCTTAAACCTTATTGACCATATGATGGTAGTCCAACCTCCTTGAAGGCACAAACAAGAGCTACTAACATAAAATTTTTATAATGATAGATGGCATCAAAATATAATTAAGAAGAATAAAAAATCTGTTGTAATTAGGGTTGCAGGAAAGCACACACAGCTTGGAGAAGATGAAGGAAGCTCAAGGCACACAACAAAGAGTGTATTACTTAGTGTGCAATGAAAATATGGATAGCCCTAGAGTGATGGGTGTATAGACAATGCACGGGGGGAAAAACCTCCTAAAGAGGGAAAGAATGCCCCGGTGGTCCTAAGTGTGTTCACACACATCACCACCACATGTATATGGTAGCAAATCCCCCTTGGAGTGATGCAGTGAACGAGAGCTGGCACATGAGTAAAGGGAAGTTCCATGCCCTGAGGAATGATCTGTCCACAAAGGGGAGTAAGACCAAAGATTTGCGGAAAGCTTCAAACTTCTCATGAGACAATGCCTTTGTGAAAAGATCTGCAAGGTTGTCCTGTTTTGGCACATAAGCCAAGATAATCTCTCCTGTTGAGAGCCTCTCCCTAACATAGTGGTAATGCACCTCAATGTGCTTTGTGCAAGCATGAAAAACTGGGTTCCTCGCAACTGCCGATGCACTCTGATTGTTAGTGTAGATAGTGTTGGCAGTGTCCTGTCCAACACCCAAATCAGCCATAAGGTGTCTGAGCCATACACACTCAATTGTAGCTGTGAAGACTGCCCTCTACCCAGCCTCACAACTGGAAGTGGACACAGTAGGTTGCTTCTTGCTCAACCATGGTATACATAAACTGCCAAGAATGAAACAAAAACCACTTGTGGACACTCGCCTGTCAAAACAAGCAGCCCAATATGAATATGAAAAAGCATGTAAGTCTGGCGGCAATGATCCCCCCTTGGGATAAAACAAGACAAGATGTAAAGTGCCACTCAAGTAATGGAAAATTATCTTGATAGCCTGTCGATGCTTAGACATTGGGCTATGCATAAATGTGCTGACCTGTGAGACTGCAAATTGAATATCTGGCCTCATGTTGCGTACATAAATGAGGCAGCCAACAACAGTTTGGTAAAGAGTGACAGCAGCAGGATCACGAGAATCATGTAGACTCAACTTCAAATTTGTTTCCATGGGAGTGGCAATAGGTTTGCAATCCTCAAGTCCAAACTTAGCAATGTCTCTATGTAACTTTTCTGAAACAAGGCAATACCACCATCACACTGCTAAAACTTTATGCCCAAGTAATGATGCAACAGCACCAAATCTTTCATCCTGTAAGTAGCTTTCAAATCAGCCTTAAATGCAGCAATATGTGCCTCATTGGGACCAGTGTGATCAGTAAATCATCCACATAAAGAACAACAATGAGAAGTACATCGCCTTCACACTTGACATACAATGTGATCTTTGCTGGACTGTTTTGAAAGCCTCATTTGACAAAATGAGTGTCAGCTTTCTCATACCAAGAACGAGGAGATTGCTTCAACCCATACAAAGACTTCTTACATCCGCACACTTTGTCCTCTTCTTCTTTCTTGACAAAACCACAAGGCTGCATTACATAGACTTCCTCCAAAATGTCACCACTCAAGAAAGCAGTAACAATATCAAATTGATGTACATCCCAACCAAAATGAGCTGCCAATGCACATAGAAAATGAACTGTAGTCATATGAAAAGTGAGAGAAAAAGTTTCTTCATAGTCTATGCATTTTTATTGTGCATAGCCTTTAGCAACAAGTCGAACCTTATGGCAATCAACCTCACCATCCAGCTTGCATTTCAACTTGTAAACCCAATTTGTACCAATGGCCTTTCTGCCATGAAGCAAATCACATAAAGTCCATGTGTCATTTTCTATGAGAGCATCATATTCTGATTGCATGACAGCCATCCAATTTTTTGAATTCTGTGCTTCATCAAAAGATAGAGGTTCCTCAACATGAAGTAAGCTAGACACAGCCAAAGCATAACAATTTGATGCATAAGAGGCATGGCAAGAACCTGAATGAGTACGACTAGACAAAAGTGCATCCAATTTACTATCAGGCAAAGTGTGCACCAGCCATTTGGCATACCTCTAGCTTGCTCATCTTCAGCCCTTTCCTCATCAAGTATATCATGTACATCTGCATCAGTAATAGGCTGATCTGTAACATTTTCACAAACCCCCATAGGTTGTACATTTTCCTCATTGGAATTTACATTCGTACTTCCACCACTGAAAAGAGGCAACAAAGTGTCATAAATTTCCTATGAGCTTACTTTACTGCCTCTAGTACAAGACAACAAAGGAAAAACAGAATCTTCCACAAACACAACATCATGTGAGACCAAAATATGCTTTGCTTGCGGATAGTACAACCTATAACCTTTGCTTTTAGAACTATAACCAACAAAATAACATTTGATAGTCTTATCATCCAATTTTTTACGATGTACTTGTGGCACTAAACCATAAGCCAAACAACCAAAAACATGCATGTCCTCAATAGATGGCTTTTTATCATGCCATGCTTCATATGGAGTCATAGGCTACAACACTTTCATAGGACACCTGTTGAGTACATAAGTGGCACACATGACAACCTTGAGCCAAAATGAATGTGGTAAAGCTTGACCCTTGACCGTACATCTTGCCATTTCCGTAAGAGACCTGTTTTTCCTCTCAACAATACCACTTTGCTGAGGCATATACGGCACTATACATTGGTGTTTTATCCCACGACTAGCCAGAAATGCATTAAATTCATGAGACATATACTCCCCCCCTCAATCGGAATTGAGGGTGCCCATAGTACATTTTGAGACATTTTCAGCCATAGCAAGAAATTGCTTGAAGCACATGAACACTTCAGACTTAGATTTCAATGAATATAGCCATGCATGCTTGGAGTAGTCATCAATGAAAGTCACAAAGTACAAGTAATTTCCCAAGGATGGAGTTTACATAGGCCCACAAACTGCCCACAAACATCACTATGCACAAGTTTCAATCTGCATGTAGCACGAACTGACCCATCCTTTGGAAACTTAGCACGCTGCATTTTACCCAAAATACAACCTTCACAAACATGTTTGACAAGTGCTTCAAGAGGCAGCAAAGAAGCAACCATATCAGATTTTTGCAAACACAACAAACTGGAAACATTCAGATGCCCAAAACGTGCATGCCACAGTCTTGCATCTGAAATAGCCGTTGAATCTACAATTGAATTTGAAAAATTTTGTCCATACTTGTCATACAAAGTGAGCTTATATAGCAAATGGCACAAAAGGCCAAATGTGACAATTTCATCACCAAAATTTATCATGAATTGTACATCGATCATCCACAAATTTGACTACAAGTCCAAGTCTAGCAAGTGAAGATACAGAGAAAAGATTCTTCTTGATCCCAGGTACATAAAATGCATCAACAAGTGTGAAAGAAATACCATTTTCAATAGTAAGCACAATCTTTCCAACTCCCTGAACTGGATTAGAGGCATTGTTGGCACAAGTGACAGAATTCCCATGAGGGACAGACTCGAGAGAGGTGAACAATTCACGATGTGAGGTAATGTGCTTTGTAGCACCACTGTCAAAATACCACACATGTGAATCTGCAGCAACTCACATGCATGCATCATGGACAACAGGATTGTAAGTGCACTCTACACTAAAATCCCATTCTGTATCAACATCAGCATCATAGTCTCCTTTCACAGAAGACTCAATAATGGCTACCTTTGTAGTGAAACCAACATTTGTAGTGGAACCACCCTCTTTCTTCTTAGCCTCTTTGGCCCTCAACTTAGGACACTGCTTGATCAAGTGATCATTAGCTTTACAATAATGGTAACGCATCTTCTTTTTGCCCTTATCACCAGAATTTACAGATAGATTGCTACCAGCAGAAGCATTAGAAACAAGTGATTTCCCAATCATAGAAGAACCATAAGAAGTGGCTGCATTGTTGTTACCACCCTTTCTTTGGAATCTTGCAATAGCAATGTGCACAATGCATCAAACTTGACAACTTCAAGATTTCCTTGAGTCATAAGTCTCCAAGTACTGGCAAAAGTCTGGTAAGAATCTGGTAAGGCACTAAGAACAGTCTGCACAAGGGAACTGTCTGAAATGACTTCACCTACTTGCAGAAATAAGTTGCTCATTGATATCCTTGACACCAGCAAGAAAAGTGTCCATATCATCTTCCTCATGCATAATCTTTACTCCAGCTAGAATGTCCCAAGCCTGTTTTGCAGATTTCACTGAACAAATGTGAGGAGTAATGGTGTGCTTTACAGAAAACACAATCAATGCATGAGCATGCACATACTTTACATCCCAATGAGCTTGTTCTGTTGTAGGAAAAACAACTCTAATAGCAGCAAGAACTGCCACATCCTCAACATCGCCTACACCTACAGAACCAGGACGCACATCAATGCCCTGCACAATATTCTAGACGCCCTTTGACACAAGAACATTTTGCATCATGTAAGCCCACATAGGGTAATTTTCCCCATCCAATCTGTCCTCAATAGAAAACATCTTGAACACATCTGTGTTGTTGTCAGCCATGGAAAATGCTTGCACTTGATGTGAGAACTGCTCGATATGAGGAGAAACTGAGTGAGATCATCACGTGCTATATAGCACAACCCACAGTAGATTGTATGGAACCGGTTATGCATTAATGGGTGCTGACAGAAATTCTACACAAAATGAAGAAATTGCCTGTGCAAACCTGGCTGTAGTGGAAACCGAGGTCGAAATGCGCCCGAATAAAGAATCTCAGGCAAATAAGTTCTACGAGCTTACCCAAAAATTTTGTTGACCTGCAAATGCTCACCAAAGCTCACTAAAATTGGAGAAAGTGAGCCGGCGTGTGCTCGAGCAGCTGGCGATTAAGCCTGGGAGGATGCAACTTGCTCTGATACCAATTGTTGAAATTGGGGTTGCAGGAAAACACACACGGCTTGGAGAAGATGAAGGAAGTTCAAGGCACACAACAGAGAGTGTATTACTTAGTGTGCAATGGAAAGATGGATAGCCCTAGAGTGATGGGCATATATACAATGCACAGGGGGGGAAACCTCCTAAAGAGGGAAAAAATGCCCCAGTGGTCCTAAAAGTGTTCACACACATCACTACCACATGTATATGGTAACAAAAGCAAAAAGAAATAAATCCTTACACTTACTCTATCACTTGAATTTGAACCATCAACAATGACCATATGAACGCTACTACCATCGTCCGCCTAGCTACATTTTCTATCTTCACAATCGTGAAAGCTATAGTAGGCACAAAGTCCAATGATATTCGAGGATGACCAGCAACCGGATCCCTTACTTTATGTTTTGGAAAGAGGATTAGCTTCCATTCAAAAGATGCAGCTTAAACTACAAGAGTTGTTGGATCATCATGCATGGACCACATACAAGTGCCTCCATCATTGCACACTTTTTTTTCACCAAAGCACCATCTATGCAAAAGAAGTCATTCACCTCAAATATCTCAACAAATTACGAGATATAGCTTCAAAAACCACAAAAGTAATGGTGTGTTTTGTTGATAAGATGTGCCTTCAAAAACCTATAGTAAGTGCTCTCAAAAAGTTTTGTATGTGCCGTACTGGCCAAAACCATCCCCTCAAATGAGAGTTGAAAGTTTAAGTTCTCAAAAAATTTGGAGATTAATAGGGGTTCAAGGCCTTTGGGAGCAAGAGCAAGCTGAGAGCTAAAAGTGTCCACAATATGTTTATTTTTAGCCTTATCAAAAGACTGCTCATTAGAAGATTCAAAAATATTATCTTCCTTCTGCTTGCATGCAGTTTTTCCTAAAGGGCTAAACAACAGACTAATACGCAACAATGTTCACAACCCTCTCATAAGATATATCTTAAGAGCATACCTCTAACAAAGGTCAGTGCTTCCTTAATAGAATAAGATGAAGAGGGCTTCTTAAGATTTTTGTTGGGGCTTAAGCTTTTAGAGGGAGACACCTTGTGACCAACCCAACCCAAGGATGCAGTCGCACTACCTAAATTGAAGGTTTGACATCACAAGATCTCGAGATATCTAGATCCTCCTCCTCGCACACAAGAGGAAGGTGGGACAAAGGAGAAGTTCCAACATATGTACAAGCAACATCTAGAACACACAAAGTATCAAGATTCAAAGAAAGAAAGCAATAGTCAAATCAAGAAACAAGTTCAAGGAGTTCAAACCAACCAACCATTTTGGAATCCATTTTGTGAGTAACGAGATGGAAAGCTATAGGTCTTTTTCCGATGCAAAGGTGAAATGTCTTTTTCTACAATCCAAGGACTGCTACATCAGAATTGAAGTTGCATTGAACGCAAGGCATAGTAAAGGAAGACTAATGCAAGAAAACTTAGAGGCGAGATCACCAAAATGCAAGTATACAATATATCAATTTACCAAGGCTTATTGTAATGAAATTGGACTATTAACTTGAGGGTATCAGAAATTAGAGAGAGTACTTTTGAGAAATTACTTTGTGAGCATAGCGGGTGAACATAATTGAAATTAGCAACATAAACATAGTATTTCATTAACCTGGCATGAACAATATTTTTGCAAGAGAGAGAATTTAGAGAATATGACAATAGTTGAGGACCGGATTTATGTGGAGCCGGTCCCTCCTCTAATAGGCATTTGTATTATGATTTCTCCCATAAAGAGAGACTTGTTACAGTACAATCTTTGTGTTCCTTTGTGACCTAGGTGATGCAATGAAGATGGAAAGCTTCATGCATCACGAGTAGAACATAAACTTTGTGGAAAGCATTAACTATCCCAATCCTCAGTCCCAAGACCTCAAACACCTTCGAAGATGGAGAGAGCTAGTAGGGAAGGAGGGTAGGGAAGAGGAAGAAGAAACATTTCATAGGAGAAAGAACTAATCCTCACTTATCATCAATCTTCTTGCTAGCATACATAATAGCATACTAATGAAGATGGCAAGCTTAAGCATTGAAGCATGGCTCTTGGTTGGATTTGCATTCCATAGCCAAGAGTGTTGGTGTAGGCTCTCAACCTCTACTTGCTTGGAGAAGTAGAGGGAGCTCTTGCACTTTGCACAATACACAATGAGAGAGAGAGAGAGAGAGAGAGAGAGAGAGAGAGAGAGAGAGAGAGAGAGAGAGAGAGAGAGAGAGAGTGGGGGAGAGTATATCCCCCAAGCAGGCCCCCTACTTGCTTTGATCGACCCCCCTTGTAGCTCATGCATGAAGCTCATTGGACCCCTCCAGGCCTAGCCAATCGTAAGGTAGGAGTCATACCAAGCAGCAAGGGTAGCCTTGGAACAAGTGTCCCCCTTTCCCCTTTGAGAAAGAGACTTGATAAATGCAAAGACAATTAGTTAAATATCCTAAATTATCATTGGACCCCTTGGGTGGCCAACCAATAGGCTTCAGGCACACCATGAGGGCAACATGAGGACGAACTTGACAAGTGTCCCTTTTAATTTCTTTGTACCAAGCATGCCTTGTGTGAGTGTGAGTGTGTGTGTTTTCTCTCTCATCCCCCTTTGGTAGGGCTTTCCCGCTCCTTGTAGGGATTGAATATTGACTTTTTGGCACACCTCATCTCAAGCACCTAAGCCAGAAAGCATGACAAAGCACCTCAAGCTTGGGTGGTGTTCCCACAAGCACCTCAAGCTCTCTAGTTGGCAAGCACGACAAGCACCTCAAGCACCTTATTCATCAAGCACAAAAAGCACCTCAAGCACCTTATTCATCAAGCACGACAAGCACCTCAAACACTTAAGCTTGGGCCGGGTTCCCACCTCAAGCACAACCCTAGCTTACCTAAGGTCAAAGGACTAATAACACTTACTATTGGAGGTCTTAAATGAAGCTAACCCTAAGGTCTTTATGCTGCATTGGTTAACCTTGCTCTTTGATAGACTATCTCTCATTTGGGCCCCTTTACCATTGGCCCTGTGTTGAGATGGATCTATAAGCACATGTCTATATCTTAACCCTTGTTCCCGCTTATACTCCCACATTAAATGATCATTTTAATATGAAAAAATCATTTGGGTTGGTTAGGTATTAGATTTTATGATCTTACCTCTCTCTTGAAAGCATAGTCGTCCTCGAGTATGAGGTAGAAGAGATAAAGCCTTAGTCATCAGCCAATCTTACTTAGAGGGTAGAGGATCCCTTTTTACCCTACCACATCTTTCCAAGATGGATGACTAATCCATTTGGTGCTTGGGAGACATAGCTGCCGCAAGCATGTCTGCTCTTTAGTCCATTTCATGCTCCCAGGTAGAGCGACAAATTCTACGTAGTGTTTGAGAGACGGCATCATCACAAACATGATTCTAAGCATGCATACTATTTAAAATGTGTGCACAATAAAAAGAGAACTAGTCTTATAAGACAAAAACATTGGTCATTTAAAAGAAATTTGTACATTGGCTTACTCTAATGTAGCATTGTAAGCATTGACAAGGTTCATACTATCCTCAAGCTATATTCCTTGCATCCATCTAGCATCTTCAAAAGGATAATTTTGAAACTTAATAAGGTATCCTCGGATAATATTACCATGTTGTAGTACCTCGTTTTCATGCTGAAGGATAGCTTCGGGTTGGAGCACCTCTTCTTGGTCTTCAACTTCGGGAGGGTCTTCAATAACTGGTTCACTTGGTGGATCTCCTTTGTAGGGCTTTAGAAGGCTCACATGAAAAGCATTGTGTATGAGCCAATGGTTGGGAAACTTGAGTTGCTATACCATCTCATTGATAGGCTTCAAGATTTGGAAAGGACCATAGTATCTTTTTGCTAGCTTAGCATAATACTTTTGATGGACCGTAGGATTTTTGCCCGTAGTTTGCCTCAATCGAGCCTTAGGAAACTAAAGTAAGACCCAATCATTTTCTTTGAATGTTAAGGCCCTTCTGTGCTTGTCAGCCAACAGCTTTTTTCCTTTGTTGAGAGATAGATGTAGAATCCTTAATCTTTTGAAAGGATTCTTGTAGGTCACGGATATACTCAACGGTAGTGAAGATCTTCCCATGTACTTTGAAGCAAGGGACTTTAAGGTCTTCCCTCAATGATCTCAAAAGGTGCTTTTCTCGTAGAAGTATGTACAATATTACTATAGGGATACTCTACAAGAGGTAAATACTTTTCCCACTGTGGGCATTGATGATCTACTTCTGTAACATAAGTCTTTAGTAGATCGAGTATCGTAAGATTGTCTATTTCACTTTGGCCATCCGTTTGTGGGTGATAGGTCGAAGAGAAATTCAATCTTGTTCCTAGAGTTTCAAAGACACCTTTCTAGAAATTACTGGTCATTCTAGGATCTCTATCTGACACGATGGATGTTGGTAATCCAGCTGTTTGAAAATCTCTGATATGAAGAGAGTTGCAATTTGGCGTGCCTTAATCCATGCTAAAAAGCTTGCTCACTAGCCTTGAGTACATAGATGTAAATAATGCCTTGAGTTTTCAGAGTGCTCTTGTAAAAATTATGTATACATGCTTGGTTTTGCTTAGTCATTTGCAAGAGTTTTGGGTTGGTCGAACTCTTAAAAGGTCGTTCTCAATGAGTACTCTCAATCGTGCTTGATAGCCGGTGAATCGGACTCATACATCATAAGTTACATGCATTAGAAGTGAGCGGTTCCTTACTTAGAAAGTGGGTGCGGTTGCATGCGAAGAAAGGCAAGTTTATGGAAATAGCCGAAGTGATAAGCTCCGAGCCGGGCTTCACAACATCGCATTCGGTGCTCGGAGTCACCCGCCACACCTCCGCCAAGATTGCTCGGTGTGGGGAGCAAAACAGAAAATTTGTAGGCCTAAGTGGGGAGGTGGGAGGATGGTGCCAAGTGGAAATGGACTAATCCCACATGGGGGGGAGCAATTGAAAATTGGAGGGTATAAGGGGGGGAGTGGGTATCCCTTAAGGGTGTATCAAAGGAGCAAATGGAGCTTCCTTGCCTTGCTAATGGGAGGTCATGGGTGTTGGGGGAGAGAGGAGGCGCCATTTTCAGTCCACACCAGTTGCCTAGGTGCGTGGCTACCTTTTTGGTCCATTGGACATCCCCTTTCCCCACTTGCCTTGGTCAAAAAGTGACCGAAACTCATTTTTGACTCAAAAAAGGCCAAAATTGGACCAATTAAAAGGTGCCCAAGGAGAGAACCATGTCGGCTTAGAGGAGAGATAAAATCCTTTAGGATAAAAGCCAAAAAAATTCCCCTGTCAATAGCTACAATTCCCTGCAGGCCGTTTTTCCTAACAGAGACTAGCTTTTTTGGAGCTTTTGAGAGATACCCCAACTTCGAAAGCTTGTAACTCTCTCGTCAAGTGTCAGAATCAAGCATATGGTTACTCTCCTGAGGTCTACATGACACAAGCTTCATCTTTATGGTCTTGGTTTTCATCAATTTTAATCATGGTTTGGGTTAGGGTTGTTTTTTGCCCGACTCTAAAGGTGTTTGACATAGGTGTTTTCCGCAGCTTTGTGGTGTTTCTTTCCGACGGTGTGGCATGTGCAAGGCTATAGGAGTTCTCATTTTCCTTCTTGTTTGCACTCTAACAACGTATTTTATGGCAAGAAATCTAGGCAAAATTGGACAGAGTCTCCCCTGCAAAGTGAGAAAAATCACAAACCAAATGATCTGGAGAAAAGCCATCTCACCTACGAGCTATCAAAAGCTCTAGTTGTATCCACATGACCATACAGCCATAAATCCATACAAGCATGTGCTACCATTCTCTTTGGGTATCCATGCAAAACATACATAGGCATAAAGTGTCCACAGCCATATGTTGTGCAATGGCAAGCCTACGGGCTGCCCTCACATGCACCAACAAACATGTACTTGCTAGTGTGCATGTATCTGATTGTCAAAGATGAGATTGACTACACAAAATCCGCACTAGAAGTGCCCAAACAATGCACGAAGCATGTGCATATGCATAGGTACAAAACTAGCTTTGTTGTGAGCCACATTCAGGCGGCGTACATAACCATAAAATGATTGTAAAATCGACAAAATTTCAGCAATGCAAAGCTAAAACTATCATGCAAAAAACACCTGCAAAACCTCCACAAATGTCTCCACTACCACCGGTGTATATGGGTATACATCTAAGTGTCAATACAAACCCGCACTTGGATCGCTTCCACATGCAAACACAGCTATAAATGCCCTCAATTTTCAGCTATGTAAAGCTGAAAATAACTTGGAAAGAACACCTGCATATGGCTTGCAACAAGCCTCCCACCCATCGTGTGTATTGACCAGTAGTCAGGCTACCCACATATGCATGCATGCACCTATCTATGGCTGAATATTCAGCACTCCAAAGCTGTTCAAACCCCGAAGTATGCCGATGCCGAAAAAGCAATGCCAGAGAAAATCTATCCTGGAGAGTATGATGCCGGAGAGGACGATGACAAAAAAGTCAAAATTGAAGAGCTCGATGTCAAAAATACAAGCCGATGCCGAGACTGAGAGAAAACCTGATGTCGAGAACGCGAAAGTCGAGAACGTCAAAGTCAAGGACAGTGCCGGGTGTGGACTACCCTACCTCAATCTCCCCACCCACCAAAAACTTCAAAAGACAATGGGTGAGCGTGGGATTTTCTTGTGACTAAGATTTTCCCACCCCTTCAATTTAAGAAACCACTTGCATACTTGACCCCCCACTCAAACCCTCCTACCATGTAATGAGTACCCCCCTTTCTCTCCCCTTACATGACTCAAAACCAACTAGCTTTTTAGAGAGACCCCAGTTGGAGAGAGTCTATATAAAGGTCTGGCTCTATAACCCATTTTTAAACAAAAACACCACCTTTACAAAAAGGTTTCTCACTTCCAAACAAGTGTACCCATGGACCCTTCTAACCAAGTGTGGTGTGTGTGTGTAGGTTGTTTTGTTTCCTTGTGTATATGAGCTAGGGTGACATCAATAACAAGTAGGAGCATCCCATGACACCTGCCTTCCACCTTATTGACTAACTTGACTATTTTTTTGTGGGTGATGGTGGCAAGTAACAGGACACTCCTCTCTCTACTTCTTATGCATCTTGGAATCATCTACACCAACACTTCTTAACCTCTGTAAAACCAATTTCGTTGCTAGAGCTAAGTTTAGCTCTCTTTGGAGGATAAGAATAAAATGCTATGGCTTTTTGTAAAACTCCTCCTTTTATGTTTTATGATTTTTAGAAAAGCTATAAATTTTAGGTCTCACATTATCGTGTGCATGTCTGCTGCAAAAAAAGAAAGAATAGTGTACTCACAAGTGGCTTAAGTGAGCATAGAATGCAAGAGAGGATGCTTCATGCACCAAATCTACAAACACATACACACACACACACACACACACACACACACACACACACACACACACACAATGTCACACAGACACACAAAAACCAAGAAACCTACCATAAATCTACAAAATAATATCACCTTCTTGTTGTCGACAAGTGTATGAGTGCAAATATGAAGCCCGGTAAGTCCCTTGCAGGCAATCTGAAGCAAGGGAGAACAGAAGTTGTTTGAGGAACAATCCAACGGGCACCCACCTGGCCGGACATGTAGCCGAACACCACATTTGTACTCTATTAATTGTCCAAGCTAGTGTAGTGATACTCTATGTAAATCCTAATTTTAGAGTAATAGGTCAATTCTCTGAGTTGTAATGATGTCATGATAATTGTAAAGGCCCGTGTGAGCCGGCCACTGGCCATTTAGAATGCCCTAGGTATAAAGGTCAATAGCTTTAATGTGAAAGGAAGGCTTATCTTTGGAAGAAGAAGGGAGCTTAAAAAACGTACGCTCAACCTACGAGCTGCTCCAATTTGTAATCAACGCAACTAATGAATGGGTAATCAGTTTTCAAATCCAAAGTTGCATTGTGTTCCTCTCTCTTTGCTCTTTAATTTGAGTGTAAGCATTGTCAGTTTTGATGTGGTTCGTGACTACACGTTGTCAGGAGTTTTTTAAGGCAAATAATAGCGCATATGTACATATCCATGCATGGTGCATCAAATAAAGTATTGCCCATTTTCCAGAGCCAGGTGGTTATGTGGGGCCCACATGTGTACAGGTAGGACACCATGTACATAGTGCATCGATTTTCACTATTACTAGTACCAGTGTGTTTTTTCTACAATAATGAGGAGTTGGTAGCGCATAAAAATTCTTGAGGAAGCTATCTGCGGGCCGACGACATGAGGTAAGCAGATGCGTCAGATGGCATCTAGTGGCGTCAGGAGGGCGAATGGGGTCAATACTTGAACGCGGAGAAGTACGGACACAACGTGGGTGTTTTCTTGTGAGAATTATGTAGAAAGGTCATCATGAGGACCTTTTTTTGGGGCCACTTCACGTGGTGGCGAGATGCATTATTGGAAAAAAGCTGAGTGCCAGGTGTGCGGATGATGCAAAAAAGTGACAACTATGCACTGCGAGGTCAGATTTTGGCCTGTTCGGGGTCCGTTTGAGGTCATCTAAAAGGCCAAGGGTGCCCAAGTGATAAAGCTAAGTGTGGGAACTGAAAAAGTAGAGAGAAGACCAGAAAAAACGTGGAGAAGAGAGGAGGAACAGCCGCAGGTGTGTTTTTGCTCATTTTGGAGCCTGTTTTGGCCGTAAACTGCTCATCCGAGGTCGGATTTGAGCACTTTGACATTGTAGACTGGGGTTTTGGACCGTTCAGGACGCAATGGAGCTGTCCATTTTTCCAAATTCCTGACTCTTTTTCTGCTGTTTTTGCTGTGTAAGTTTCTCCTATGAGCGAAGCTTCTGCTCCAATTTGTGATTGTATCTGGTATCTTTTATCCATATTGTGTGAGTTGTTTGCCCCCTTGGTGTTGGCCCAAGCTCATTTGTATCTAAACATCAGAAGTGCTCCTCTTTTCAGCTGAGTTTTTTGGGTGTGTGTGTGTGTGTGTGTGTGTCTGTGTGGAGTGGGCAAGTGGATAGTCTCTCTCCTCTCACTCCATAGGTGTGTTTCCTGTCTCGGCCAGGTGTGTTGTGTAAGCCGAGTGGTGCCGCATAGCGTGTGTGTGTATCTTCCCAAGAGTGTGTGTCGGGTTGTTATAGAGGCGTTCTGTGTGTTTCCATCCCGCTCACATTCTTTTGGCGCCCCCACGGAGGATCTTCTTCGAGTACCTTCTGCTTCGAGATTCGGGATTACAGGTTGCAGACTACAGATTACAGATTACAGGTTACAGGTTACAGGGACAGGTACATGTACAAGTGATTCACTTAGGTACATGTAGCTGGAGTACAGTGATATACTAGCATTGGTGTCACTTACAGTTGTTGTGGGTATGCATCACTTGGCGCCTGTTTGAGCGCATTTTCTGTTGGATTGTACGTTACTTGTGGAAACTGCCATGGTACGCCTTTGTGGAGCCATATATGGTTTTATTTGGCAGTCCCAGCCATTTCTGAGACTTGGTATGGAAGATAGTCATTTCTGAGACTTGACTATACGCGATTTGCATTAGCCTTCGTGTGAGGGTCGATAGCATGAGGTTTTATTGAGCTGGGCGATTCTCAAATGTGGAGATCCTTTCGGTGATACAGGTAGCTGGAGCACCCTTTTCGTGACCTCGCCATAGGCTATGTACTAGTGAGTCCTATTTGATGCTCGGGTTCTATTGTTGACAATTTATGCATATATATACAGTCTATATTTTGGGTTCCTACTGCTCTACTTCTGGGGAAACTATGATGACTGGTTTCTTGGTTTTTTGAGCCATTTATGCTGTTATGTTGCTGAAATTTTGGCAAAATCAGAGGTTAAGTCAGGTGTGCCTTCTTGGGAGCTTCATGGTTGGCTTTAATGGATGATCAAAATGGCCCTCAATTCACTCCTTTTCATTTAACTCAGAGAATCCAGATAAATGTTCATGTGTCCAGGAAGATTTTTTTCTAGCAGCGCATAGTCTTTATGTTCGGGCCAAGAAGATTAAGAGAGATCTTGGAATGTCCTTTGCCTGTTGTAATTCCGATGATCAACTATGAAAACTCATTTGATGTTCATGTGTTTGTCCTTATCTGAAGTTGAGCTCCATTGAAGTTTATGGAAGTTGAGTCAGTCAAAATTTTTGGGTTCTTGCACGTGTGTTCGAAGGGGTTCTCAAAGCATTGTAGCTTGGGTAGCCATGGCTTTCTCTTATCCGGAGTTTCATGGACGAAGTGGTGAAGATGCGGAAGACTTTCTGGAGCAAGTCGAGGTGGCATGCATAAGCAACAATATGTGTGATGAGGAGAAGATTTTGAGGCTATTTGGATTGCTTTTGAAAGATGAGGCCCGTGTTTGGTTCATGGATTTGGAAGCTAAAGAAGTAGTGGCTTCTTCTTATGGTTTGAGTCTTGACAAGTTTATAGAAGCTTTTTTAGAGCGTTTCCAGGTTTTTGAAGATGCAAATGCAGTATGGAATGAGCTCAATGCTCTTTAGCAAGGTTCTTGTCAAGGTGTTGATGCCTATGTACAAGGTTTTACAGATTTATGGACTCGTTGGTGTGTTGCTCTTAAGGATGAGACCCCCCCTTGTTCATTGAAGAAAAGTTCTTTTGTTGATGGTTTGTCACCTTGGTTGCGGTTCGAGGTTGAGTTGAAGACGCCCGAGTCTTTTGAAGATGCGGTATGCATTGCAAAGCACAAGGAATGGAAGTTTAAGCGTCTTGAGGAACCTGGTATCAGTACAGGTATGCATGTGCAAGATGGATTTGACATGGAAGATGAAGTTAAGACTAAGTAGGTTAAGAGTAGCCTATCCTATGATGTTTCTCGTTTCTTCCCAAGGTCTATTGTGAAGCGTAAAGAGGTCTTGCAGTTTGACAGGTTTATGGAAGATCCTAAAGAGGTGAGTAATGCTTTGAAGATACAGGATTGAAAAGTCTTGAAGAGGATGCATTGGCTACTTGTGTACCTTGTGATTCTGGGTGTGAGTGTGAGGTTGAGGTTATTGATGATGAGCACGTATCTTTGGATACTAGTTCCTTGGAAATTAGGGAAGAGGTCAAGGTTGAGAGCCATTTTGTGGATTTGTTGGATGTGGAGCCTGTTTTGAAGCCATATTTTGATGTATGTGTAGTGATTGAACCGATTTGTGAGCATGATTGTGGTTTAGAGTAGGGATCTGTATTCTTGGAGACTGATGAACCCATGCTAGAAGCTATGGATAGTGGTGCTAGCCATGATTATGATGTGGATAAAGTTATGTGTGATGATGAGTATGCTTATGATGATGAGAAGGGGTTTGGCATATATGAGTCCAATCTCAGCTATGTGGATGCCTATGCTAGGGATATGTGTGCTGCGGGGATACTTTTGTGCTTTGGATATCAACAACTTTACCTTCACACAATGCTTTTAGCTACTTGGGTGCATGATTTGCAGGTTGTTGCTATGGTTGGTGAAGCCAAGATGCCAGGTGATGAGTCACTTGAGTTGTCTCTATCGGTTGGGTTGAATGTGGCATGCAATATTTATGCTTTTGGAACTCCAGACAGGGCGGATGTGCTAGTAGGATATGCCTATGGTGCATTTTGGTAGATTGTTGACAAATGTAGGTGTGGTGTTATGATGCTTCTTGTGAATCAGGCGATATGCCTTTGGCCTTTTGATCCAGGTGGAATGAGCATCTACTAGTGCTGCTGCTGTTGAGCATGAATGCTCTAGCAGGCTAGGGGGTGGGAAAATTATGTTAGGAGTTTTTTGGAGCAAAGAATTGCGCATATGTACATATCCATGCATGGTGCATCAAATAAAGTATTGCCCATTTTCCAGAGCCAGGTGGTTATGTGGGGCCCACATGTGTACACGTAGGACACCATGTACATAGTGCATCGATTTTCACTATTACCAGTACCAGTGTGTTTTTTCTACAATAATGAGGAGTTGGTAGCACATAAAAATTCTTGAGGAAGCTATCTGCGGGCCGACGACATGAGGTAAGCAGATGCGTCAGATGGCATCTAGTGGCGTCAGGAGGGCGAATGGGGTCAATACTTGCACGCGGAGAAGTACGGACACAACGTGGGTGTTTTCTTGTGAGAATTATGCAGAAAGGTCATCATGAGGACCTTTTTTTGGGGCCACTTCACGTGGTGGCGAGATGCATTATTGGAAAAAAGCTAAGTGCCAGGTGTGCGGATGATGCAAAAAAGTGACAACTATGCACTGCGAGGTCAGTTTTTGGCCTGTTCGGGGTCCGTTTGAGGTCATCTAAAAGGCCAAGGGTGCCCAAGTGATAACGCTAAGTGTGGGAACTGAAAAAACAGAGAGAAGACCAGAAAAAATGTGGAGAAGAGAGGAGGAACAGCCGCAGGTGTGTTTTTGCTCATTTTGGAGCCTGTTTTGGTCGTAAACTGCTCATCCGAGCTCGGATTTGAGCACTTTGACATTGCAGACTGGGGTTTTGGGCCGTTCCAGACGCGATGGCACTGTCCATTTTTCCAAATTCCTCACTCTTTTTCTGCTGTTTTTGATGTGTAAGTTTCTCCTATGAGCGAAGCTTCTGCTCCAATTTGTGATTGTATCTGGTATCTTGGCTTTTGCCCCCTTGGTGTTGGCCCAAGCTCATTTGTATCTAAACATTAGAAGTTCTCCTCTTTTGAGATGAGTTTTTTGGGTGTGTGTGTGTGTGTGTGTGTGTGTGTGTCTCTGTGTGGAGTGGGCAAGTGGATAGTCTCTCTCCTCTCACTCCATAGGTGTGTTTCCTGTCTCGGCCAGGTGTGTTGTGTAAGCCGAGTGGTGCCCCATAGCGTGTGTGTGTATCTTCCCAAGAGTGTGTGTCGGGTTGTTATAGAGGCGTTCTGTGTGTTTCCATCCCGCTCACAACGTATGTGAGCTATAATTGCAAATTTGAGTGCTTAAATCGCTGTTTTTAGTCGTTTTGAGCATTGGAGAGTGTTCTTAGACCATACGACGACAATTCTGTTGCAGTTTTAAGGACCTTTTTCATGATGGACTGTGATTTTGGTACCTTGTTGGATTGCAACCAAACTTGCTAGGATAGTGTCCCTAGGTGTCCTAGACCTCCTCCTAAAGTTTCATTGCATTTCGAGTCCGTTCAAGTGCCGAAATGGCGTGATGACCTAGAGTTGTGAGAAAGGACATAGGCAAATTTCCTTGATCATTGAGTGTTGGTTTGCTTGTAGAGTTGTTGTGTTTGCTTGTTAAGGTTCACTTCGTGAGATTGACGATCTCATAGAGCCTCCGTGCCCCATCCGAGTCACTTTTCCTGAGTATTGACATTATGTTAGTGCCAGAAAGCTACGCTGCAGATGTCCGTTGCAGTGACCCACAAACATTGGCGCCGCTGCCGGGGATATGATCCTTAGATGGTGAGTGACCTAGTGCATATGTAGAGCGTTCGTTTTCTAAGATTTGTCTCTCCATTCCATTTAGACTTTAGGAGTGAAGCAGCTAGACATGGGGTTTAGTGCTTGATAGAGTTTAGAAGTCGAGGACTTGCTAGATCTATTCTTGAGAAGTATAGAGGGTTGTGAGTGAGATAGCCAAAAGCATTTCATTCTTCGATTTTCTGTATGCTTTCAGAGTGCTGTACCGTTTTTCGTTTCAACTTTATTTTGTACCATTTTATTTGTTTTTGTTTCATGTTTCATTTCGGTACTTAGGAGTAGGGTAAGTAGAAACTACCACAAGATTGAGGGTAAAAAGGGTGAAAACCATATTTTGGCCAAAATGACCATAACTCTAAAATTCTGAAAATTTGATGATAGAGACCTCAAAACTGATCCAATTCCAAAAATTTGTGGATCAAGGGCATCAACATACTCTCTAGAATCAGTCTGGAAAGTTTGGCAAGAATCTGTGGAGGAACGTGGATCGCGATCCATGTACCCCGGAGACCATTTTTGGTGAAAAGTGACCAATTACAGTGAGCATCATTGGAAAACTGCTCTGATCAAGTTTGCTTGAAAGAAAAACTCAAAAATCACATCAGAATTGGGTGTTAGGGCAAAAACAGCAAAACAGGCATTTCAGACACAAAATTGGGCAAATCTTGAGATTTTGGGATCCAAATTCAAAAAGGGGTGAGATTTGGCTTCTACAGGGCATAAAGAACCAGCAGAACAAAATTCATGAAAAAATGCTGCCAAACAAGGATCGCGATCCATGTACCTTTTTGGCATTTGGGGCTAATATTTAACAAGTACATTCTTGGTATCAACAACTTTCCCAAAAGGCACCATGTCAAAAAATTGAAAAAAGTTGGTCAAAATAGCCAAATACAGAAACTAGTCAAAAATCGCAGGGCAGATAGAAAAACTCACTTTTGATTAGAAAAAAGTTGGCCAAATTCAAAAAGATTTGGGGAAGAGTATCACCATAACATGGACTACAAGTTGACCAAGTTTCATGTCAAAATGTGCTCAAACATGGATCGCGATCCCTGTACCTCATGAAAAGTTTTGGAAAAAATTTTGGCTGAGATTTGAGTAGTAGGTAGCTAAGACATAAAAACTTTTCCCAAAAGAACCATATGCAAAAAAGTTGTAAAAAGTGGTTAAAAGAGCCAAAAATAGAACATTGTCAAAATTGCCACAATAGACTGTAGAAGTCAGTTTTGGTTGGGCAAAACTGATCCAAATCCAGAAATTTTTGTGGAGCAAGCTACAAACATCACAAGCTATTAGCACACCAAACTTTCAGATCCAAAAGTGGTGGAACATGGATCGCAATCCATGTCCCCTGAGAAATTTTTGAATAGGAACTTTTCAAGCCTGTAGCAGAGACCATTGTGAACAAAAGTCCCCACAGAATTTTTGTCAAAAAAGTTCAAAAATTGGGTGAAAAGTGCCAAAAGCAGTTCAAGGTGAAAACCCTAAAACAGACCTAGGGATTGACTTTTGCCTGACCTAAACAAGTCCAAATCATACAAAAACCACATAGCTAGCATCAAAAGACCAAGGGGAAGCTGTGTGCCAAGTTTCATTATCATCTAACACATTGATACCATATTTGCACCATAGCTAGAGCCCATCACAAGGAGTCTAGTGGTCCTTTCAAAAGTGAATTTGGATACCAAAAACCAAACCAAAAGTCCATAACTACCAAGTACTCTGTGCAAGTGCCATAACTGACCTAACTTTCAATCCAGAGATCCATTTTTAAGAATTTTGATACTATAGGACCTCCTAATCAAGCTAAATCTGATGGTACCAAGAAAAGTTAATTTGGGCTCCAAACATGGATCGTGATCCATGTACCCAAAGTGACAGCTTGACTTGAAAGTTTTCAGATCAGTAGTGCATACACAAGGAGACATATCCCCAAGTCTAATTTTGAAAAAAATGGAGCAAATTTGGTTCAAAAGGGAGAAAATAGGTGACATACTGAAAACCGCTTTGTAGACCTCGTATTGGCAATTTGACCTATCAAACCAAGTACAAATCCAAAAAGATTTGAGATTTAGCTTGTGGACATAGTTAGGAACAAGCTCCTAAGAGGACAAGTCTAGATGTGGTTGAACATGGATCGCCACTCATGTACCTCAACCTCAGAATTTGATGAAAATTGGTATATAGCCTGCATATGACCTTGTCTACACATAGTAAAAATTTGGAGAAAAAAATTGACAGGGAACATGGATCGCGACCCATGTACCTCTCAGCATAGTGGGGGTATCTGACTTGTGATCTTGTAGACATACTTGAGAACATCCCAAATCTCAATTTTGAGCTAAAAATACCTTCTAGAGATCTAGATACAAGCCAAAGTCCCTGTGTTCTGGTCTTAGAACTGTTTTGAGTGCTGTTTCAAGTGCAGTTCACTAAAAGGGCTCGATAGACAACTCCAAATTGAGTCAGGTATAGCTAGGAAGAAAAGCTTGTGGGCAATAGCACACACCTAGACCAAACTGAATTTTTGTAGGTTTCCTAAATCCAAACTTTTAGGGTACCCCAAGAGTAGTTGCCAAAGTGGGCTTGTCAAGGACAATCTTGAGAAATTTGAGTGATCCTTAATCATGATAAATCATTCACCACCAGGGTTTTCTACTCCACTCAAAGACTTGAAAAACACTGCAATGCCAACACCAGGGGGATTGGGAGAATACCTAGAGGAGAGGCATCCTCTAATTGACAAGCCAAACGTGAGATTCATCAAAGCCAATGAATGCATGAGAGTGCTTACAGATTACACTCATGAGGGCTTATATAGATTCACTAACGGGGATCCATACATCTTCTACAGGTGTGTAGAGCCCAATGCTAGAGAGTTGACCACCCATAAGAATCTCTATGCATTCACGTACATAGATGCCAACGGAGTGCAATTTTTGATGGTAGATAAGTATACTTGTCAATCCAATTGACTTAGAAGATACACATACAAGGGTACTCCGGTCTCTACTTACTTCCAGCCAACAACAATGCTAGAGTACACATCAAAGAGGATACCACTGGGATTTTCTCCAAGACTAGAGGATAGGGCGAGAGATGTCTTTCCAAGAGACCACGAATTGGTTAAATTGGTGACCGAACCACAATGATTAAGACCATATCAAGTGGCTCAATGTGTCAAGACAAAATACGATGGGTGAGGGGATCCATATGCTCATGTCTCACTCTTCAAACAAGTTTTAAGAGCTGAATAAATAGCGGATTTCCATACTCAGTATGAGGGATTTGGATTGACATTAGAAAGTACGGCTTTAACATGGTTCCAACCACTAAATAGAGATGATTTTCCCAACATCGTACAACTCTTACACGATTTTGTAGAGGAGTTTTCAAAAAGGGGAATCATACACAACAAATTGTCCCAAATCTACGCTTTCAAACAAAAAGCAAACGAGAGAGTGAAGGAAGCTCTACTTTGCTTCAAACAATACATAGACAGATGTCCTGTGAGAGAGCTACCGCAAGATGAGAGGCTATTAGTTCTCTTCATAGAGGGCTTGAGGATGAAACTCTTAAAAAGGACCTACATCTGAAAGGATGCACAACATTTGAGCAAGTCACTAGAGAAGCTCTATATCTAGTTGATGATTGCAAGGCCTACAGAGAGGTGAGTGAAGATACAAACAACGTGACTAGTAGTGCCTCATCTCCAAAGAGCGAATCAACAACAAAGAGAGATGTTCAAACTCCTTGGGAACGGATCATTGATCAAGTGGCCAAGGGAGTGATTAGAAGAGTAAACCAAGGCTACATACAGAACCCAGTTGTACAACAACCTCAATTAAGGATATGTAATACTTGTGGAGGGGATCATCCCACTCCATGGTGTAGGACTCAACCAAAGACACAATGTGTGCTAGGGCAACAAGCACCACTTCTGAATGATGGGAGAGTGATAATTAACTACACTCAGCCAACGTATGTGCCACAACCTATGAGAAATCAATACTCCATGGATGCGAATACGCTCATGTTCATAGCCAATCAGGAGTATGGTTCAAAGAACATCCTCACAAGGCAAGAACAACCATTGAATGGATCACCAGATGTGAAACAAGAAGGTCCATGCTATGAGTGTGGAGGTGATCATTGGGCACAAAGTTGTCCAAACAAGGGTCCACAAATTGAATTATTTGTCTTCTGTGAACGTTGTGGTATAGACCATCTACGCCAACACTGTGCTAAAAATCCAAACTACAAAGGGAAAGCAACATTGAATGTTGTAGGTGTAATGCCTTCTTTGAGCGGATCCAAGGTAGAACCCGCCATTTCTTTAAATGTGATGACTCGAGCTCAAGCTCAAGAAGCTGCCAAAAACAAACCAGCTGAAAAAGCCACATTGCCTGTTCAAACAGAATTTGAGAACAAATTGGTGAGAACCTTCAGAAGAAGATCATGGAAAGGCAGACGAGACAAAATGAAATTGAAGAGGTTGAAGGAGAAAGCGGCTTTGGAAACTGAACTGAATCAAACAAGAGAGCAGCTTAAACAAGAGCAATAAAGGAACAAAAACGCAAAGGGACCTAAAGAGTCAAAGACTAACTCGGGAGGTTCAGTCTTGGTCGACAAAGTGTTTTACTCTTTAGATGGAATTTTGAAAGCCTATGATGCTAGATTAAAGAACAACCAAAACCAAGAGGATAGATGGCTGACATATCCTCATCCAGGGTATGAAAAAGAGAGGTTGCAAATGTGCAAGGAGATCATCCAGAAGGCCCTGGCTCTTATGGAACCACATGTTCCAGATGCTCCAAAAATGGAGGTGCTAATCCACGATAAAGTCCAAGAATTGGAGAGCAAGGGTATTGTAAACAGAGACCATGAAGAGCCAGGACTTGAGGCACCTTTAGATACAAGGGAAGTAGCCAATACCACAGATAGGGTGGGCTCACAAGCAATGATGCCTATTCCGGAGGTAGAAGAACTGTGGCCACAATCCTTGTGGGAATCAATCAAAAACCGAAAAGATGGTAGTGCTACCTAATAGTCAGCACCTATCCCTGAGATAAATATGGATCACAAATTTTTCCCAGGAGATATACGATCTCTATACAGGGATGTTGGGTTTTTCACATATGAAGAGAGTAACCCACGCTCCCTAAAGACGTTGCCATCTTTCATAGGAGAACTTGAAACAAAATCGGAAGTTAAAATGGTACCTTCTCAGTGGAAAGCCACACCAAAAATGATGGATACCAAGAGCTTGCATGAATTGATGTCTTCTTCTATACAATGCACACTTTATCTCTCAGAGCTACTAAAAATTAGATCGCATCTATGGGGCCAAATGGGCAAACACCTGGAAAACATGGGGCTGAAAATCCCTTCACATGACCAACTTGCATATGAAAACATGGATGACACCATGCTTAAGAATCCACAAACAAAGCCAGTACCAATAAATAAGGTGGGTGACTAGTGTGAAGGAGAAGAAGGAAACACCACCTTACCGCTTGAGTACAAAGGAGTAAAGACGATTGCTATATTAGATAGTGGGGCAGGAATTGCCATTGCAATCAAAGAGATATGGAAAAAATGGGAAAAGACTGCTCTTAGGAAAACTCGAGTGAAACTGCAATTAGTGAATAGATACACAAAGAAACCGATTGGAATATTAGAAAAAATCGTTCTATCCTCATGTGGCATAGAGTATGAGCATACCTTTGCCATAATGAATTTTGACAAGAGCAGAAACTTTGACATCATATTGGGCAGACCATTCATGTGTTAGCTCAAAATGGTACAAGACTGGGGCTATGACTCTATCTACTTGAGACACAAAGAGGTCACAACAAAAATCAGTGTCAAAGATCATAGTTATAGAGATGTACTGCGAACCCCGGGGGAAGACTTAAACTCCACATCTGATTTGGAAAGCAAAGCGCATATTTGGATGTACGGAGCTCCTGAGAGTGGAAGTCTTAGAAATCAAGATTGCATCCTAGAGCGTTCAGGAGAAGATGAGGCATATGTACCAGAACCTTTTCTAGATGAGTTATTTGAACCCTTTGGATGGGATCAAATACTGGCGACTCTTGATGTGTGTGTGAATGAGGTGACCCTAACTAAATTTTGCGATGAAGATGGGTATGATATAACTCCCTTATAAAGGTGTTGAAGGAAGCTAATGAAGTTTGTGAGTGTGAAAGCAGAAAAGTTGAGACATATTGCTACATCATGGAGCATGGTTCCAAGGTGCAAACAAAGGAAGCAGAGCAACCACAAGAATATGTCATCATTGACATACCTGAAGAATCGACAAAAGTTGTTTCAAAGAAGCCGACTCCAGAAAAAGTGCAAATGAAAGTAGATGAAGGAGAAAAGCTTCGAAGTTCAACGGCAAATCTTCAACAAACGCAAGATCAAAAGAAGAACAGGGACAAAGAAGAAGATCGTCTATCTCCTACGATGATCAAATTCAGCATATGCAGAGAAACAGGACTCAAAATCACATGTTCAGCTGAGATAGATCCAAAAGCGACAAAGAATCTAATGACTTGTGAAACATGGATCATGATGGGAAAGCTGCCAATCACCGAGTTAGAGGAGATAGTGTACACAAGTTCTAAAACGACGATTCCTAGCTTTGGCATGGCAGAAGCCGTACTCAAGTTGAGTACCAGGGAGTATAAGGATACTTTTTATATAATCGACTCCCATCACATCAAGGAGAGTCTGATCCTAACAAAAATCTAGAGGAACATCTTCTTTCAGCCAGAAGAAACAGCTTCAACAACATCACCATGAGAAGCCCCAAAAGAACCTCAAATCAATGCAAAAAAGGAGCAACCAAGCATAGCAAAAAAAAGTAAAGCTAAGGTAAAATTTGAAGTATATCAAACTCGTAAGACGACTTTACCTTTAACGAGCCTCCATCAAATTTCCCGCAAAGCCTCTACACCAAGAGCCACATCACCAACAATGCAATGGAAACCAAAGGCAAAAGTCTATCAACCAAAGTTTCCATCACAAAAAAACATCCAAAAGAAGCCAAATAATTTGAACCAAGTGTTGGTATCCAAAGAGAACATCAAAGTCAAAGACCTAGTTTGGATACATGAAGCACAAGTTCAGCCTCAACAACAAAAGGTGACAGGGTGGGTAGCATCAAATGAGTCAATCACTGCTCACGGCTACTTCCAAGTAAACACTAATGTTTGGGCCAAAAAGCCTAAAGTAATCGCCTGGACCTACCCACCTCAACCAACGCGTTCTACAAAGAACAAGATGCACTATAAACGCAAGACAAACAACTCAAATAGGAGAAAGAAAAACCACAAAAGCCAAAAGAAAAGACCTTCCAAGCAAGAAATGTGACAAGTTTGGGTATGAAAGTCAGACGCTAGTCAAAGTACCCAAGAAAGACAGGTGAGGCAGTGGATGATTCCAGTTTAAGCTACTAGAAGCACAAGGATTTTATGAAGGTAACACACAAATATGGTTACCAAAAATTGTAGCTCAATCTAGAACAACGAAGAGAAATCAGGTAGCACAAGTTTCTACCCCAAAACAAGCAATGACAACCAAAAGCCAATAGAAGCCAATTACAACCAAGGCTGCTACAATCTACAGATGGATACCTTGTCATCAATTACAAAAGTAAGGCTTTTACAACGAAAATCATCAGGTTTGGATACCGAAGCCTAGTATTATAGAAGAAGATAAAATACCAAAGACGGTCACACAAGGACCAAAAACAAGATGGGTTCCATAATTGCTAGTGGAAACTCAATCACAGAGAACCCACACATCTCGACAATTGCTTCTCATGGAAATTAACGCAAAGGCTACATCAAGCCCTATCAGAGTTGAAGGACTTGTTTTACAAACAAGTATCAACATACAACAAGCAAAGTCAAGAGGAGCCAAAATATGCCAACCTACACGAAAAAATGGTGGCATCCAAAGACCAACACAATGGAAGAGGCCTAAATTTCCAAAACTTATGGAATTGGGTTTTTGGCCTTGAACAGGTAAGTCCAAGTCGCCATTAAAAATACATGGTATAAAAGTCAGAGTTGGGCAGCTAAGACACTAAATGAGTGAGGCGTTAGTCCCAAACCTTCATGTAATATTCTCAGTGGTTTAAGCGTCTTAGTTATTCTAGATACTGCTCAAGCTGGAAGAGTTGAGTATAATTACGTTGTGTCGCTCATGTTGGTATAGGTGAGCATAAGAGTCAAAGTCATTGTAGTATAGTGGTAAGTGAAGGAGGAAGTCCAAAAGACACTCACACACTCATCATAGTGAGGAATGAGTGGAGAAGCTTCTACATCGAAAACCCTTCTTGGAAATGTGGAAGGTATTGAGACGTCTTTTGATGTCACATGTGCTACATTTGTTCCTTGAAGCACCCATCAGCTCCATCTTTTACACTCCATGCTTTTGTTTGAAAATTTCTCATAAGCATATAGAGTGTCCCATAACTGGCACTTGCATTAGGCACTCTTCCTTTGTTTCTCCCAAGCACTCATCTTGCATGATAGGTACTTCAAGTACAAATGCTCAACTCCAATAAGAGCGTATACCAAAGGCACTTTTTTCCCACCGTGTTTTTTCCCGTTGGTCATTAAGGTTTTAAGACCCTAATCTAGAAACCTTCATCATCAACTTCTTGTATATATTCCTTCTACATCAACAATAAGGAAATCGCTACCTGAATCAATCGACAATGACTTGGAGCAAAAATTGTAGGTCTCCATATGATTATCAAGAAAACCTTTTATCTCCAAGGTCGACAACAAAGCTCCATCAAACAATGGCAAGTCAAATAATGTCCTACAACGACAAGCAATGACAAATTCCGTGAGAGAGTGATCCACAACAATCAAAAGTAGGCTCACACATTGCTTCAACATTGGTGACCTATTGCGGAGAACTCAAAGTGCAGTGGACCTTGAAAGAAAATCCATCATAAAATTCGCCACAAAGAGGATCAGTTGTACAAGCTAAAACACATCAACATCCACCTTCATGGTGGCCAAGACTGGCAACAAAGCGAAGGCTGTGCAATGAGTTAAAAAGTTGTCCCGATAATCAAAGATCAAGTCATGTATCAACACATGGAAGATATGAATCACTCAAGGAAGGGCAGAGCGTCATCAACGACAAAGCACTTCCCAAGCTGAAGTCCAACCTTGAAGACATAGCTGAAGACAACCGTATGACAAGACTGCACAAGGTCGTGTCAAGGGACGACATGAATTAGGAAGGGGGGAATGTTTGAGGACAAATCCAACGGGCACCCACCTAGCCGGACACGTAGCCGGGCACCACATTTGTACTCTATTAATTGTCCGAGCTAGTGTAGTGATACTCTATGTAAATCCTAATTCTAGAGTAACAGGCCAATTCCCTGAGTTGTAATGATGTCATGATAATTGTAAAGGTCCGTGTGAGCCGGCCATTGGCCATTTAGAATGCCCTAGGTATAAAGGTCAATAACTTTAATGTGAAAGGGAGGCTTATCTTTGGAAGAAGAAGGGAGCTCAAAAAACGTACGCTCAAGCTACAAGCTGCTCCAATTTGTAATCGATGCAATTAATGAATGGGTAATCAGTTTTCAAATCCAAAAGTTGCATTGTGTTCCTCTCTCTTTTCTCTTTAATTTGAGTGTAAGCATTGTCAGTTTTGCTGTGGTTCACGACTACGCGTCTGTGAGCTATAATTGCAGATTTGAGTTCTTAAATCGCTGTTTTTAGTCGTTTTGACCATTGGAGAGTGTTCTGAGACCATAGGATGACAGTTCTGGATAGTTTTGTTGCGGTTTTCAGGACCTTTTTCATGATGGATCGTGATTTTGCTACCTTGTTGGATTGCGACCAGACTTGCTAGGATAGTTCTCCTAGGTGTCCTAGACCTCCTCCTAAAGTTTCATTGCATTTTGTGTCCGTTCGAGTGCCAAAAAGGCGTGATGACCTAGAGTTGTGAGAAAGGACATAGGCAGATTTCCCTCATCATTGAGTGTTGGTTTGCTTGTAGAGTTGTTGTGTTTGCTTGTTATTAAGGTTCACTTCGTGAGATTGACAATCTCATAGAGTCCCGTGCCCCATCCGAGTCACTTTCCCTGAGTATTGATATTATGCTAGTGCCAGAAAGCTATGCTACAGACGTCCGTCGCGGCGACCCGCTAACAAAAGTGCAAGAGAATTGCTAAATAAAATTAAGAGAAATAGAAAAAGCGAACCCACAGTTCTATTTTTGCAGGTGACATCAGTGCAGGTGCCAATGTGCTTGTCAATATACATGCCGTTATGCGCATCGATAAGTTTGTTAATATATGTGTTGGTATCAACATCAATATACACACTGGTAATTTAAAATTTATTTATATATTAAATTGGATCTCCCTCCAAGTTTAGCAATGCATATATAGACTCCGCCATCAATGTCGCATCAGTTAATGAATCCCTCTTGTAGTGAGGGTGAAGGGTTTTAACGATAGTATAACTCACCTCTGGTTCCTTGTAGCTAGATCTTATCTTTCGACTAGGTATAAATGACCACCATTCCTTATGAGATTATGTTTTAAAATTATTCCCTCCTACACACCCTTTTTGACGAGGAATCCCAATCCCCGAGCGAGTACTTCTGAGCAGACAAGAAACCGAGCGAGCATAAGCAATGAAAAAGATTAGATCAAGATCTCAATAGTCACTCTATAGAGTATAGTGTAGCAAAGTAACCATGTTGCATCTCAAATAGTTTCGAACAAAAGAGCCATACTCTTCCTTTAATGTGTTCACACACACATTGATACATAGTCATATCCTTGCTTCGGAACCATCTTGATGAGTATATTCCAAAACTCTATTGTGCAAACTTATTCTCCATGGTAAATTCACATGTTGCAATTTTGATAAGTTCGTGCACAAATAGATCAAAAGATGGTAACTCAAATGCCACATGTCCATCATAATGCATAGGTAGCTCTTGAACTTGAATGATATCCTTTGCTTGCTTGAGTGCCATGTGTAGGTTGCTTTGTGTGAAGGCATTGCATGTAGTATACCAGCTAATATGGAGGGACCATCGGACTATTACTAGTGTGTCCTTCATTCAAATGCCTTGTGTGCTTTCAATAGAAATTCGAACCTTCTAGAATTGACATTGGCCATGATTGAGAAGCAAGATTTGTTCACCACTAGCAAGTTCAATAGCCTTTATCTTCACCTGCTCTCACATTAGAGTTAATGGATGCAAATTGAATGCATTATTATTTCATAACGTTGTATCATAAAAAATATAGAAAGTTCATAGATCCTATCGTCAAACATAAGAACAATCTTGTGGCCACATTGTCGTCCATAAATGGTTATGTGTCTAGCCATGGTTGACTGCAGGATGAGAAATTTCAAACTCCAAGCAAACCTTTTTGAGAAATCATAAAAAAGAAGCAAAACCCCACAAGGTACATAGAACTTAAATTATAATAGAAACATTTAGCATCAGATTACATATTACAATCTATCTATCATTGTCTCTAAACGTCTAGAGCATTCCTTATGGAGAATTTAATCATCCACCCTTATATTAACTCCTTGATTATCCAAGGTTATGCTCCCTCCTCTGAATCACACCTTGTGGTCATCAATATTAAAGCCATGGTAGATGCTTGGACAAGTAAAAATGTGTGTGTGTGTGTGTGTGTGCGCACGCAGACAATGTTGTGGAGGGGGGAGGAGGGTTTCTCAATACATATTATTATGGCAAGTGCTTCTAAGGAAGTTATAGAAGAAGTAGATTTGGTAGATCGTATTGGTAGGTTGGAGCCAATATGAACAATGTGTATTTGCAATCTTTGGTGCTAGATTGTACCTTATTGAAATTGGAGATAATTTTTTGAGTGACTGACTCCATTTTGTCTAGCTCGCAAAAAAGATATTTCAGCGTATAATCATGACACTTGAGAAACGAAGAGGAAAAGGAAAATATCCCTCACATCACATACTTGAAAATAATCGTTTTCATGAACTACGGACACTCTTAGAGTTTGCATGGTGAGTTGAAAAAGAGGAGGCCCCAATCATGAGGACTCTGTGGACAAGGGCGGGAGAGGTGATGAACATCATAAGGTACTGTCAACATGAATGATAATCACCACTTGCATGCAACAGCTTGGCAATCACCTCTTATGCAATGCCTTCACAATCACGCGGCCCCATTTTTCAACGAGAACAAAGATGAAGAGTTTGTGTGTGTGTGTGTGTGTGTGTGTGTGTGTGTGAGAGAGAGAGAGAGAGAGAATGAGGTTGGCCTTTCACAATTGCGGGATCACAGCTGAGGAATCTTTTCTCAAACACCAGCCTTTCTGGTCACGCATCAAAAATGACTTTGATGTGCCGATACCCTTGTTCAACAATCCCTACCTCCACCTTCTTCTAGAGTTCCACAAAAGTAGGCCTGACTGTGCCACTGAGCAGCGAGCTCTACATGGAAGGGGTGTGCATGCTCTCAACCAATCTAGCCAATTACTCTCTCTCTCTCTCTCTCTCTCTCTCTCTCTCTCTCTCTCTCTCTCTCTCTCTCTCAGTCTCAGCGCCGCCTCTATAAGTCACTCACAATGCTCAAAAAACCTAGGTTTAGTGTAACCCCACCTACAAATTTTGAGATTTACCTCTAAATTTTATAGGTGAAGGTGAGAAAACCTCCAAATTTTGAAAAAAAAAAGTGTAAATTGGTATAAAAACCTTCACATTTAGTGAGTTTACCTCTATTGTTTCTAACATGTAGGTTTGACAAGTTTTTGGGAAAAAGTTTTTTTCGAGCAGTGGTCACTCACTCTCAGTGCCCGAGTTTAGTGAATTTTCAGTGTCATGTCTCTTGTTCACTCGTGGGGCTTCTCTCTGTCACACACTCTCAGAGTCTCAGAAGCAAGTCAGGCTCTCTCTCTCTCTCTCTCTCTCTGAAAAAACTTTAGAAAGAAATTTCAAAAACATCAAATACAAGCCCGTCCAAAAGACTCAAAAGTCCCTCAACGTCCATATTATTGATGGCTTCAACCACAGTGGCAATGCTTGTAGCATGTGTCTTTTAAGAGTTCTATGATCAAAGTCAAAATTCATGAGCCTTCTTCCTCTCCTGGCTTACGCACTAATTAGACACCTCTTCACTTCCTAACAGCACCTGGAACATTGGTACGTTGATTGTGGTTCTGCATATCCTCCTTGCATCTAAACCTCTGTGGTGGCTCCCAAAATCTCTTTGTTGTGTGGGATCTCACACTGACAACGTGAGACTGAATGGTGCATGAAACGCAGTACTGCATTTTAGCGTAAATCTTGGAAAGTGCATACCCATCATAAACAAAAGCATCATGCACATCTCATAGAGCACCTTGTTCAACAATTTTCCTTACAAGAAATCGCTTGACAGCCTTGTCCTTGGGCACACATCACCCACAATTGGAGCACCTGATGGGGTTGGTGTTGCCTCTTCCATGTTTGTTACGCCCACCGTTGCGACGCTTGACCATCATGACTACTTATGCCGCAACTGCTTCTACTTCCTCTTCGTCATGGAGATCTCTCTCTCTCTCTCTCTTTGTTTAGTGATATCTTTGGCTTATTCTGATTAAACACCAATTTCAAGTGTTGTGCAGCATAAGGGAACCCTATGTTGACATGATAAGACATTAAACTTGCATTGTGAGAGAGCAGTTAACATGATAAGACATTACCCTATGTTGACATGTAAGACATTAAACTTGCTGATAAGACATTAAACTTGGATTGTGAGAGAGCACTTGGACATGATAAGACATTACCCTAGGTTGACATGATAAGACATTAAACTTGCATTATGCTGCACAACACTTGAAGAATAAGCCAAGGATATCATTAAACAAAGAGAGAGAGAGAACAATCTACTCAACCGCCAATATGAAGTCCCTTATTATTAGCCCATCACCTGCAGCGCAAGCTCGCAACCTTGTTAAAGAGACCTGGCAATTTAGATACAAGAGAGGACTAGCCAGTGCTTATAGTTGGAAGCTAGCGAGCTAGCCATGCGGGACGTGGCCACCATGACCGCCATGCCCCTTATTGGAGCTGCCGCCATGGCCCTTGCCCTGGTTTCCTCCAAGGGCGTTGTTATAGCCGCCCTTGCCACCTTGACCACCATGCTGATCATAACCACAGCTGCCCTTACCGCCATAGGTACGTGGCCCTTGTCCCCACCGGCTGCCAGAGGTGCCGCAGAGCCTAGAAAGAGGTTGACCTTCCTGCGATGGTGACAAAGCAGGCGCTCCCTTCTCTTCGCAGCCAGGAATGCGCTGCAAAACGTCCTCCTGAGATGAACTTACCGTGCTTTCACTCACAAGGAATTCATACGGGTCTACCATCGCTGGGTTATAGCTGTCTTCTTGGCATCCCTGAGTGTCTGGTGAGGCCAACTCCAAGGGCCGCTGCAGGCCGAAAGCAGGCTCTCTTCATCGCTATTACTGCGTTCGCGAGGCTCACCACTCGCATCACCATAGGCATGGCAAGAAGCAGCAGTGCCAAACCCTTGTTGCTACCCACATAAGAAGAGCTCGCCATTGCAGTACAGCTATGGCAGACTCAAACGCTACGTCTGACTGGTGAATACTTTGCTAAGAAAAAAACTCAACTCTCTCAAAGAGCGCGCGCCGGCGCGCGCTCTTTGAGAGAGTTGAGTTTTTTTTTTGGAGAGAGAGAGAGAGAGAGAGAGAGAGAGAGAGAGAGAGAGAGAGAGAGAGAGAGAGAGAGAGAGAGAGAGAGAGAGAGAGAGAGAGAGAGAGAGAGAGAGAGAGAGACTCTCTCTCAACATACGTGGGGCAAATGGGCACTCATGAGCAGCCATGGCGAAGGGAGACTCTGCAAGAAGCGCAAGGGCAACCTACCCAAGAGTTCGACGAGTAGGCGGCCATCACTGAAGCGCGCGAAGGGGAAGCCCGAGAATGTCTGGCCGTAGGGGCACTGACCTGTCTGGGTCCCACTATTACTCGCTATCCGCCTAACCATCTCTGCAATGTCCCCTGTTCGTGATGTCACCGTCAGGTCCTTGCTCACGAAGAAAACTCAATTGTCGAGTGCTCTCCCTTGCAAGCAACACTTCTTCAAATACCCTCAACCCCATAGGCAGACTACTGCCTCCATCCTTTCCCTCCTCTCGCAGCAGCAGACATGGGAGTCCGTGCGTGATTTGTGATTCATACGTGCACCCCTGTATTCTAGTTTGAGTGTGCGATGAGTGCAATTATGGCTCCTTCCAAGGGCGCTGCATCATCTGCGGAGGTGCCAGCATTTCTGATGCTTACTACTGCAAAGTGTACACCCAACAGGACAAGGATAGAGATGGTTGCCCCAAAATTGTGAACCTTGGCAATGCCAAAACTGATTTGTTCTATGAACATAAGAAGTATGGTTTCAAAAAAAGATAGGTCAGTGCACTCTTGCAACCTTTTGCTTTGTCGTGCCTTATGAGGTTGGGGGGTGCTGCATACATACAATTGAAATGTGTCATGCTTATTGTGGGCTATGATGGCATGTTCTTGCAGATGTAAGAGTGCAAAGAATGACACTTTTTAATTTGTGAGGTTTCCACTCGTTCAGATAGACAAAAAAAAAAGAAAGAGAGAGAGAGAGAGAGAGAGAGAGAGAGAGAGAGAGAGAGAGAGAGAGAGAGAGAGAGAGAGAGAGAGAGAGAGAGAGATCGTCAAGTGACTGAGGGCAATGCAAGGTTGCGAGAGCAGAAGCAGAAGCAACAGAAAGAAAGGAGAGGAAACCAGTAGAGATGCCGTCCAAATTGGATCCCTCAGAGATAGTGGAAGGGACGACAGCGACCTTGGCTTGACAATTCTGGACAGTGAGCTTGACGATAATGCAGAGGCCCTTCTAGTCCTTGGCAATGTCCTCTCCTACCTTCTTGGGCGACAGGCTCAGTGGCCCGATCTTGGGTGCCAATGAAGAGGCATCTCCAACTTCCCCTCCTGTTAAACGAACAAAAACCACCTCCTCATATTCTTGTTGCCCTTTCTTTATCATCATTGCATCTTCATCGTGGGTGGTGCAAAACATGCATCACTCAGCTTCATGTCTACCATCTAGTGGAGTTTACGGGTGGCTCCCTCAATGGTGACTCTGAATTGGAGTTGGACTAGAAGTAAGGGAGCAATTAGCGCCGCTTCCCTTGTGATCAAATCCCTCGAGGAGCCCGAGCGCGATAGGAAGAATATGAATGCATTGCTACACTTGTTACTCCTCGTGGGTCTGAAATAGTAGCTAAAAGTGTTATAATCATTGCTCAAGAACGAGTATTGTTGTGGTGGGCATCTGTGCTCTGGTGTGCACACACCCTACTCTGAAGACAACTGGAGCTGCTCATGATTAGTGCTAAGGGCCTTGTTAATCCGCTCTAAGTTTCGTGCAGCAATTATCTTTCTTCCTAATCTTGAAGAGGGTGAGCTGTGACAATTAGATTCATGTCCATTTAATGCATAATTAATACCACAACGATGAAGCCGACTGACAGAAATAGCAGAGATGCCATCATTTGCATTTATGACATTGTTATATTGCAGGTGCTCCTCATGATTGGTGGCCAGTGGCTACTCTCATAATTGTATTGTCACAATTCCTCTTAGTAATCTGATCATGCAAGCCACTGCAACACTCGATTGCCTTTTTCTTCTTCTTCTTTTGCTTGCCTCAGTCCTAGCATTGGCGTTAGGGTTTTGCTCCATGCTAGTGTGCCACATGAGCTCTTAAGTGGTTTCCAACCTACAGATTCCTCTTCCTTCTCCTTATACATTTAAGAACATCAAGCACAATGGAAACATTTCTCTCGATGATTTGATCGAGACTGCCCATTTGATGCGTCCCTGTTCAATGGCAAAGGAGTTCGCTTGCACAGTAAAGGAAATTCTTGGCACTGCGTTTCTGTTGGTTGCTCTGTGGATGGGAAGGATTTCAAGGATTTGCAAACAGATTTTGAAGATGGGGATGTTGAGATTCCACAGAATTAGCTTAATTAATCTTAGGTAGGTGCCTCTCTAGAATGTAGCGTTGCTAAAGTAAGTTTCACTTTGTGGTACTGCTGCTGGGTTTTTCTTGCAAATCATTTTTGGACAAATGCTAGCTTGTTATACTTCTAATGAGTGTATGCTCAGCATGGAGAGAGAGAGAGAGAGAGAGAGAGAGAGAGAGAGAGAGAGAGAGAGAGAGAGAGAGAGAGAGAGAGAGCACCGGTTTACATGCTTAAGACAGTGTTCCCAGGAAAAATCGATTTCACAAACATCCATAGAGGAAAATTCTCAAAATAACGGCATTTTTTACAATTAAACTCTATTTTTATTTCTTCCATTATGAGATGCGTATGGCAATTGGACTAAAGTGACTAAAGCCTAATCATAGCCCTAGGTCATGTTAAAAATGAATGGAGTATTAAGACTATCACTAAGAGTCTAGGACTAATGAGAAATGAACCTACATTAATCTAAGGTCAAGGCCAATTACCTATGATTAGCACACATAAAACCTAACTTTTTGATGAGTTAATTTTCACAAAGCAAAGTGTTGAAACTTTAGGATGCCTAGCTTTTGAACATGAAAAAACCTTAGTTCTTGAATTTTCAAACCGGATTCTATCCTCTTTCGCTCGCTTCAATCGGTTTTTTTGAGTTTTCAATCGGCTCTAGAGAGAGAGAGAGAGAAAAGATCCTACAAGGTAGTTTGGTTGTGCTCACACGTTGTCTTGGTTTTCATGAGGATTAAAACTTAAGTGGGAGAATGTGCAAGGTGAAGTGAAAGAGAAGAAAGATAAGTCAAAGATCGAAGTAGACCTGGTCAGCTTTGGCCCCTGGAAGTGAAAAGAATTTTTCTTGGAGATTCTCCAAGCTTAACATTTTGTTGTAAAGATGTTTTGTATATGATGAAAATAGTCGGTGATAATGATTGTTTCTCTTTTTATTTTTTTTATTTTTTTTTTTTGAGAGAGAGAGAGAGAGAGAGAGAGAGAGAGAGAGAGAGAGAGAGAGAGAGAGAGAGAGAGAGAGAGAGATCTAAGCATCTTCTCTCACTTAATAGCTCTCTTCCTAGTGGACATACATGGTAGCTCTTGGTTTGGCAAGTCTCTATCATCTCCAAAAAATGGGATGTCAATACGATGCAACCCTTTTCCTCATCCAACTAGCAAGATTTCCTTACCACCTTGACTTGAGCAGACACAAGCTCAAAAGAGATTGAAATTTGTTGCAAACAAATTATGGCCTTCTAGACATTTGCTAGATTTTTCCAAACAATGATCCAAAATGGAAAGGAGTCGCATCTTCCATCTTTATGAACTAAGATGTTCAATTGATCTATATTTAATTTTCCAAAAAAACATATTTTTGCCAGCAATGGTGACATGTATAAGGACGACTAGATTTGTATAATCATGATTGGGGAGCAATGGTGCTGACATTTATTGATTGGATTTAGAGAAATCTATCTCTCTCTCTCTCTCTATCTCTCTCTATCTATCTATCTATCTATCTACCTCTCTCTCTGTGATATCTTTTTTTTAGAAAAGAAGTATATATATACGTGAGAAACTCACTTGGCAACTTTGCTCGGTTTTGAACTTGCTCGGATAAGTTCCCTCGATGTTTGGTAGAACTCCTTTTTGACCTATAGTGCAAGACGATCAGTGCAACAGATTGTCAACTATTTGCTTTTTTGTAATAGATTAATCAATATAGGGTTTTGAATTTGGCACAATGTAGTAATCAATCATGTCTCCTAGAGGAAATGGAGTGGCTCCAAATTCCAATGTCCCAATCGCACCTCAGCCGACTATCATTGATTGTGACATTGATGTTATGCTTAAAAAGTCATAATTTGGGAACTTTATTGGTGGAAAAGGCAAAGATACAAGCAAGGTTCTTGAGGTTTGAATTGAGCATATGGATGATTACTTCATATGCCAAGAATAAAGCTATCATTACCAAGTTGAAACTTGAAAAGATGGCTAGCAAGCATTAATGGAAGGAGGCAAAGATACCGACAAGGTTCTTGAGGGAGTGGCCGCCACATCATAAAAGACGTGCATAACTAAGGGTCAAAATTTGAATTTTTTCAAAATATTCATTTTCACTTATAAAACTCCTCCCCAACATAAGTGCATATAAAAAAAACCATTTTTTGAACTTTTTTTTTACCTACAACCACTAAAAGGTCCACTTTTTCAAGCTTGTCCCCACCCCCCCCCCCCCCCCAAAAAAAAAAAAAAAAACTTTCCTCCCTCCCCTTTCCTCTCCCTCCCTCCCTCTTTTCATCCTTTGCTACATCACAGATCAGCTACCATGGTGCTCAATGACATCACAAATCGTGTTCCTCCATCACTACGTACTCCGTACACCAAAGTGTACATATTCGCTTGCCCATGGAGTTTGCTGCACATGTAGGTGAGCATAGATCATCACAAGAACTTCGTGCCATTACTAATGTCAACATTTGGTGGATGACCATTTGAAACCATACAATCCTATAAGCCGCTTCCATCTATCATTTAATAGCCTTTTCATGTTTCTTCAATATCTTGGAAGGGGAGAAGCATGCTTGTTAGGTTTTTGCAAGTGGTTGTCTATGGTTGCAAGTGCTTATTTGCATTCATGCATGCACCAATGTCATGCTCTTTAGCTCAACACATTGACATTACAAGAAAAGATTGTTGGCATTACAAGAAAGGATGCCTCCTCGAAGAGGGAGGTTGAAACTCTCCAACAACAAATTCAAAAAAATTATGCCCACATTATGAAGCTTAGCAACACCATCACACATTTGAAAAAAACCCACTTGGTGCAAGAGAATGCAAGCACGTGTTTTCATCCATTGAAACACTTGCACATACAGGTGGAGCATGTAAATGACGAGTGAAAACCACGAGGTGACTTGTTCTTCACTTGCAGGAGACATTTCTAGTTCCCACTTATCGCTAATATTTATCTTGTTGATTTCCAAAAACTTTATTCAGGAGGCATACAGTGGAACAAGCCAATATGATCGAATCAACCTTCTCACTAGTTTTCTTGATACTCAAGATGTTATTTATATCTTACATTCACCTAGGGGGGAGCACATTAGTGATGTAGTCACCAAGGAGCTTATGCACAAATTTTTAGATGTGGTTGGTGAAGATGACGTGCAACAAGCTTGTGATGAGGCTAGGATCAACACTAAAGCATATAAGGCTACTTTTGAACTCCGAAAGGATACCCTGCGAGAGTGTGGCATCATGGAGAACATGTTTTCCATTTTGCCCAATGTAAGATTTTCAAATTTTGGGTCTCTTTTAAAAATAAGAATAATAGATTCCAATGTCTGTTTTGTCAGCTTTTGATCTAAAAGTGCTTGTTTGACAGAATTGTAAGCTTATAAAGTGAAAAACAAGGTCGTTTCTATGTTCCAGCAGGTCAGACGGACGTTTAGTTCAGTTTTGAGAAAATACGTTATTTTTAGCTTTTTCGTGTTTTTTATGCTTTTAGGTGTTTTTTGGCAAAAAGCAGGGCCAGATCCTTGACCTACGCGTTTGGAGGGAGCTATGGTTCAATTTTGTAAAAATATGCTATTTTTAGCTTTTTATGATTTTTAGTGCTTTTTAGTGAAAAGCGAGCCCGGTTTCTTATTCCACTGGACATTAGGAACCCGTGGTTGAATGCTAGAAAATTTTGCTCTTTTTTTTTTCTTTTTATGCTATTTTTATCTTTTTGTGCTTTTTGGCATTTTTTCAAAGCAATGTGCTTTTAAGGATGACCTAAACATAAAAATACTAATTTTAGTCCCCGTCGGATTTAAAAATGACCATCGGAGACTAACATTAGTCAGTTTTACTGTAAAAATTGAATGGTAAGTGGGAGAGTTGACTGTCAAAAGCTGTTCCATGGTTTTAGCAAGGTGCCCAAAAGATGGTAGTCAATCCATGCAGAAGAGGTAGCACTAGTTTTTGGCTTGGGGCTCACTCTAGCTTTGTCCAGTGCCTATAAAATCATTTGTAGTGCTCATTTTTCAACGCCGTCAGTTGCATCTACTACCGCAAGGCAATTTGTACATGTTATATGGATTGGTGCAAGCTATTCATCACCATCTCCATAAGCTCTTCTCTCTTGTTTACGGGAAGAAGAAGAAGAATACTCTCTCTCTACTTGCTTACTATCTCCTCTCTTCTTTCACGGTGTACGCGCTCTTTGAAGGCTCTCATGGTGAAAACCTCTACGCAGATCTCATCATTGATCTCTGGTGGCAAAACAAGAAGTGTTTTGACAAAACCTAATCAATTCTAAAGCATGGTGAGAAGTGGTGAGAAGCTCTTAACTCGACAACTATCATCGTCTCTCTCTCTCTCTCTATGTCGTTTTTCGGAGTAGATACCCTCTCGGTGGTTGTTTTTGATATACGAGTGTATGTATGGGTTTGATGAATGCGTATGAAGTTGCACCAGGATTATTTCATCATGTTTAACACTCTGATTTATGCTTGATGTGTTTATGATCACGTGTGTGTATAAAAAGCACTTTTCGTTTCACGTCAAAGAAGTAGTAGGAACACTGTTTTGGTCATAACTCACAAACCGTTATGAATCAGCCCGAACCCTTTAAACCAGGGACAAAACAGATCATTTAGAAAAAAATTCTCTGGGGCATCATGTGAAAATCATGCACTATCTAAGAGTTATGGTGAAAAAACAGCTTGCTACCCACTACATAGTCAATTTTTTGGACCCTGGGCTCCTTGGAGAACCACTATATAGATTCGCCGGATGGGAAAACCTACTCAGCCAATTGAAAATCTTGATTCAACTTGATGACAAATGTATTTAGGTCTTCATTTTCACCTTAGATATGCGAGTTATTAACCATTCCATAACCGGGTTTACCTAGGCGTGTAGGGGTGCTACTTAGGGAGAGTACCATATGATATCATGAGTTAACCAAGTTGTTTATATATGATTTATGGTTTATTTTTTTGAGTTGATTTCCAGTATTATATTTCCATAAACTTATGTGAGGGTGTATGGTTAGCCAACCTGAACTGCACATGCAGATATGAATAAAGTGGCTTTCTTTTTGTGTTACCGTTTGTTGTATGAGTATCATATGGAAAAAGTGATGTGATGGAGTGTGAGTTAATATTATGAAGGTGAGCTTGATGCACTTTTTTGAGGTCAAACACTTTTATTTGCATGTTTTATATGCTCTCAAAAATGACAAACAATTGTTTTTTGTATTTATGTGAAGTGATGGTTTATGGTCGACCTAAGGGTCAGAGCTATTTTGCATCATGATTAAGGTGGTGAAATGATATCACATGATGTAAGGGACCTTACTGATAAATGTGGATATTTGATGTGCATGGTTATGAATGCTTCCACCTTTCCATGTCAAAACTAGCTCTATGTGCTAGAGGGGTGAAGTACAGTATATAGTGCATCAACTTTGCATGATTAGATGTTATCAAAATTGGATTTTTAAATCATGTTTAGTTGTTGGTCAGACTTATTTATGCATAAAAGGTTCATGTCTTAAGGGCCATGTGTGTGGACTCAAATTTACTATAGTAGATATGTCAAACTCCAAGTGTGGGAGTTGGTTCAGTGTGAATATGATTTATGGTTAAGGGATGAGATCCCTCATGGACTATGGTTGTGATTTTTATGGTGGAAACCGGTGTGGCTCTTGGTTTTTTTTTGGATATGGTTATGCTGCCAAAATGGTGCAAAAAAATTTCCAACCATGTTATGTTCTAAAGTGGTTACTCAAGATTGGTTGTGCCTCACCCCGAGTTGGGTAGAGTGCTTACTCTACCTACCGAAGTGATGGTGATAGCCGTTTTTTGTCTCTCCGTAATTGCTATAGTAAGCTACCTCACCCTACCAAAATCACCCAAAAACTGTGGCTATCCCTACCATTTCACTATACATAGGCGTATGTGAGTTAGGGAATTTTTCCCATATCTCGTTAAAATCCTCAGCTAGCTAGTAATTTGGGCTAGTTGAGTCAAAAAAATAAAATATATTATGGCCTATTTATGTGTAAATATTGCATTGTATATATGGCCTAAATATAGGATTTTTTATAGTTATTTTGATATTTTATTTAAATATTTATACCTAGGTGTGTGTTTTATTAAACTTATGTATGCCTTCTTTCATCCTCTTGCACCATAAGTGTATTTTTTGCCAATGTGTACATACTCTAACCTCATATTTTTCTTTTATAAAAATCACCCCCACATTTTCACCCTCACCCTCGTGAAAACAAAAAAATTGATTTCTACTTTCTTAGTCATGTTTATTATATTATTTTCATTGACTTGCATACCTTTTCCTCTTTCACCCAAAATAATACAAAGAGGGACCATATCATGTGATTCCAATATCTTTCCATATCCATAATTCCTCCATATTTATTTATTTATTTTTTACTCAATATTCTAACACCATGTGCTCATTGAGCTAAAATCCATGAATAGTCCATACACTACTCCCACCATGTATATATTGCTTTATTCACCAATAATCCTCCTCCATGCATGTGTAAAGGGCAACTTGGATGCTTTGTATTATGATATGACAAAGGAGGGGCTCACTCTTGGATGCATTGTTCAAATTCGACAAAGAAGGGGGCCACTAAAAGACTTTTGCAGGCATAAAAAACAGGCTTTTTGGTGAGATTTTTGGCACCCATCTCCACTCCAAATTTGGAGCGGTGGTCAAAAGAGAAAATGTGGAACAAAAGCTGAGTAATCACCTCAAAACTTTTGGTGATTTTCGGAGCAGCCACTGGTGAGCTATGATTTTTTGAGTGGACCCCAGTCTGCCCACTTTTCTCACAAAGTAACTCATAGTCTTCTCTCACCTCCTTTCCCACTTCCACACACATACACTCATTTCTCTCCATCCCTCACTGAAACCTGAAACTTTCATGGCTTACTTCATCTTCTTCACCATTTCCATCTCTCCTTACTCCATAGCTCAAAAGATTATCATCTCTACACACATATAGCTCAATTTCTCTCTGTAGAATCAAATTCATATTACCATAACCTCTTCATACTTTCATAAAAGAGAAAAAATCAGCAAATAACCAATCTCAAGCCCTGCAAAAGGAGGAGTTTGATCATGGAGAATTCAACATCCCCATGGTCACAAGAGTTGCACCGACAAAGTTCTACAACCGCTTCATTCACTGGAGGAGAAGGTGGAAAATTTCATTTACATCTTGTGGTTTCCACCAAATTGTGTATATTCTCATTCTTCTCTTACTTTTTATCATTGTATAAATCATATAATGCACCTTGAATGCATATGCCATGTAATTTTAACCCATCCTACTAACTTCAAACTACTAACACTAACTGCTAACCCTTTTTTTGTAAATTGCACCCACTCTACTCTACCGTGGAGTAGGCAACCTCACACAAAAAATCACTCACTTCTCTAGAATCTTCTCTATTTCACCTCAATAGTTCTCTCCTCTTGAGCCCACATCCATGTGACTCAAGAGACAAGAGAGCCCCACTCTCATAAGAACATATAAAAAATTTCATAAACATGGTTTTCTATGAAAATGTTGATTAGGTATAATCTTAATTAGGGCTCTCCTCACCTATAAATAGAGCCCTTCTCCCTTTGTAAATGGCAAGGATCCCTACACTATTGCTCACTACTTTGAGCGTGCCATTCACCATCTTAGTTTTAGGGAGTGAGAGTGAGCTCTCTATGCACCATTACATGTGGTGTATAGGAAAGCTTCTTTGAGCTAGTTGTAGCATTGAAAGGGAGTGAGTGATTCATAACTTACAATCAAAGTTGTACCTACTCTTGTGCATCAATTTAATCAATAAGTTGGGTGCAAATCGTGGGTCAAAACTCTCTTGAGTCTCTCCAATTCACGCTTGGCAACCTCATCTCGTATGGTTTAAGGTGACGCGTTTTCATTTTGAGATTCTTTTGTAGTATCTGCTTGTATGTGACTCAAGAGCTCTTGTGTTTGTTTTTGTTGCTTGGGAAAACATTATAAGAGGGTTGTATGGTGAGAGGTCTCCCATAACCCTAAGATAATGTGTAGATTGCAACATCATCAAACTTAATCGTGTCTCTTGACTCTCCTCCAAGCTGTTCATGCACCCACGTCAATCATTAAAATTGAAGCTAAATTCTTGCACAAAGATCTCTCTCTTTCTTGTGTGTGTGTGTTTGGTGTGTGTATTTGTAGCATTTAAATTAGTGATAGTGTACTCTTCCTTCTCGCTTGTATTGCTAAGGGATTCTCGTCTTTTGCGTCCTAGTTCGCTCTCTAACTAGGTGGTGCCCCTATCGTGTTTGGGTTTGGCTGTGGGTTGGTTGTTGTGTTGTGCTTGTGTTTGCCCCAGCCCCAATTGAGTAGCACGGGAGCCGTGAGGGGTTTTTAGAGGTCGCCTCTCTTGTTGCCCGCCCCGGACTGCCTCAATGGCATACTTATCCATTCAACTCACTCACACTAACAGTTTACACTAGACTGTTGTACTATTTTCCCCTTATATTGTACTTTCTTATTCATGCATTGTAGACTTCTTATCCTGTGTTAGTGAAGAAGAAGAACAGGGGCTTGCAAGTGAATTGAGCAACCATGGTAAGATATAAAGCAACAGGCAACAAGATGTGAGCATTGCAAAGGGGATTGGGTGTCTATGGTTGGACACACACCAAGACAGTCAATTGAAAGTAAAATTGCAGCTGCAAATAGCATCAGGCACAGAGCAACACTGAAAAAGCATCTTCAAGAAAAATTGGAGAAGCAAATGTAGTGTTGGAGTTGCTTGCAAAGGCAAAGTACACACACACATAGATCTGCTTCAACAAACACCTCACACACGCAATGACCTACAAGGAAAGTCAAAGAATGAAACCTAGGGGTATAGTGCACGTTGAAAGTGGACAGTAGGGGTAGCGAGGGTTGCAAACACGGATAGGGCAATAGACGGGTGCCATGTGACTCCTTAGTTCTCTTTTTGTAGTATTCTCTTACTTCTTGTTCTCTTTTTATCAGGTCCTCCAATTGTTGAGCTTTTTTTTTCGTTTAACAATGAACAAGTACTGAGCATGATCTATTATTTCTCTTGTTGTTGACTTCAATACCTGCTTGAAGGTGGTTGCAACTGCATGATTCGAAGTAGTGTATCTTGGTGGTCTCTTTGCGAGGAAGTGGAAGTGCTGGTGATAGAGACGGGCAAGATCATGGTGGAGAAGGTGGCGGCAACTGTATCCTTTGTGAATGTTCCAGCTGTCTTCCTATCTCTGACCCTCATTGTCATACCTTCAGTGGGCAGTTTTAGTGCTTCAGCCACTATGTCTTTGTTAATGGCCACTTCAACTTTCTATCCTCGATGATTCGTGATCTAGGCAGATCCATCCTCTTTGATTGTTGACAATAGTTCATAATCTCTCTAGAAGTCTACTCCAAATGGCTCTTGGTCGTAAAATTCTCGAAGTCCTAACCTTACGTTGGCTTCTTTTGTGCGTCTTCGTTGCTACATCATAGATTTCTTTGGGTAGCATCTGCAACTCAACCTGATTTCCATCTTCACTCTTGAATCTACCAGTGAAAACTATAGTGTTGTGTTCCTCAAGTTGTTCTTTTGATAGGTAGGTTAGTTTGGTCGTTTTCACTGAACTCGGCTCCAATTGATATGTGGCAACTCTTGCAAGTTTTCTTTTTGGGTCATTCTCTTCTTTGCTTTCTCAACAGCTTGCATTGAACCTATTAGGAGAATACAATTTCAAAGTTAGAAAACTCCACAAACTCCACTCTGAAATGCCTTGTGTCTGAATTGTTGGCAAATGATATCCGTTTTGCTTCAAATCAATTTTGGAGCATGCATAGATGCATAACAACATGTAAAGATCAAAACCATTTAGTCTAGGAAAAAATTTCAAGCAAAGTAAATAATCGCGATTATTTATAGCAGGGGAATTTTTCCATATTTTTTTATTTTTGACTTCACAGGCTTGAAGAACATGTGATTTATATACTATGAGTGAAGTGTGAGCTCATTTGAGTGTACAGGATGGAAATGGTGCCAAATTTAGTCTTCAGACTGTGAAACAATAGATATGACGTGATTTTGGGTTTTTGAGATCCAACTGTGATCAAACTTGATTGGTGGGTTTGTCACATCATGTACTTTGGTCCGGGTGCTTTTTTTTTGCGAGCTTTCCATTTTGAGCTTTTTCATGAAATGTAAAACTATTTTGAGCTTTTTGCTTTATTTAAAGCATTTTTCCATTTTGTTTCAACATCTTTTACATTCTTGCAATTCACCTAGAAATATTCAATAGGACAACATCACCTCACATTGAATAATTAAACGCCTCAAACTTACTCTCTTTAAATATGCTAGGCTATAGAAAGGGGAGAGAGAGAGAGAGAGAGAGAGAGAGAGAGAGAGAGAGAGATCATTCAAAGAAATCCTTATTCATACTTACTCTCTTTAAATATGCTAGTCTAGAGAGAGAGAGAGAGAGAGAGAGAGAGAGAGAGAGAGAGAGAGAGAGAGAGAGAGAGAGAGAGAGCATTCAAAGAAATCTGTATTCAAAACAAAGCTTAACAAGGTGTCTGCATTAGTGTTTGATATGGATGTTAGAAGGAGTAGATAGTTCACAAAAGCAATGCAATTAAAATCACTTCAAGAACATGCACAATAAAACCCTAGATGTCCTATGTCAACATTCTTGAAACAAAAAATAGAGGGTGTGTTCAATAATTGTTTCAAAAAACTATGGATGTGATACTAAACTCTCTTTTCCACATATGGACCACAAACCACCTTTTTGAGACACTCCTCATAGACTATGTCATCCCCCTCCAAGCACAAACAATATCGATAAACCTCACCACATGCCTTGCCAAGACCTCCACATCCTGAAAACACATCTAGTACATAATCTGAGTCATCCGTTAAGGTTGCCAGGAGCCATCTACACATGCAAATTTAAAATATGTAAGTCATTTTTCAACCATAAATTAAAGCTCAATTTACATTAAAATGATTATCTTCTCACCTATAGAAGTCGAGTGACCTCTCTGCTCCACCTCTGATAGGTATATCAAGAACAATGGTGCATTCTTGATGCTCCTCCATTAAAAAGCTTCGTGATGTAGGAAACATGTGAGGAGAGACTTTCTCTCCTGCCTCCCTATTTTATGTGGGTATAGCAACATCCGCTCGACAAAAAACTCCCACCATGAGATCAATTACCTACATATAAGCATACATTGTACACACTTGAATCAAAATCAAGTTAATAATGCAATCTTTCCCAGCAACATGGTATTTTGATTCACCTCCTCTAGGGTATCTGGGTGTCTATATCCCCCATTACACATGAGAGTCCATGTGCGATGAAGTCGTAACCCAACCTTTATAGCATGGGTAATAATCTCTCCAATATGTTGTGCAAGACATAGAGTCACGAAAAAGCCTTCATCTGCCAAGAAAGGTTCTGCTACATCCATCACACCTTGCACAAGAGAAGGCAAAAATATATTCCATTGTGGAATTTTTTTGCTTAATCCACCTTTGAAAAGATGTTTAGAATGAGTTTTTCAAGTGATATGGATCAAAACAAAAGGCATAAACAAAAACTTTGAGTAACCTGCTCGAATTGGGCCTAAACCATCCACCAACAAAGAAGTAGGGAGATAAAACGAAACACCTCACGACAAGGTGCTCCACAATGGTGATACAAGCCAAGACTTTGAGTTCTCAAAAAAATTTAATGCTACAGACAAAACGTTTCTTGCTTAGTACACCATCCACCTTGAACATTCTATTGATGTTGATAACACAAGCCACAAAACCTTTCTTTTACCTTTGAATGGAAAAATCATCAACATTAGCCATATCAACTAGAAGAGCATCTACCACAGTCAAAAATTGAAAGCCTACAGTTTCTCATTAAAAATTTATCTTAATTACAAGTAATATAGAATTGTTTTGCACTATCAAAAAATAAATATTTAACAAGTAGAAACTTACCGGTATTCCATGAGGTTGGTCACCTTGATGAAGTTGGTCACTCCATGAATGACTCAACCACTATTGAAACACTTTTTTCACTGCTTTCTTTAGGCATGTCAATCTTTAGCCCTCCTAATGGATAGGTTGTTTTGTTGTGGTCACCCATGTTTGACCCACTCGCATGATTATGGTGCTCTCTTTGAAGAGGTAGTGAGTGATTTCTTTCTTGTGTTCTTTGTGAGCCCCCATCCATGGCCAAGTCATGATTGTGATCCATGTCTTCTAAGTGCTCTAAAGAAGCAGATTGGTTTTTATCTTTGTCTTTATTCTCTTCCAAAAATTCTACCACAAGAAAATTTTAATGATATAATGAAAATTAATTTAGCATTTACAAACTCAAGTCATTTATAAAAAACTAGAACATACTTTCTTGTGCATTTTTTCATGCATGAGAGAGAGAGAGAGAGAGAGAGAGAGAGAGAGAGAGAGAGAGAGAGAGAGAGAGAGAGAGATCAAATGCTAACAAGTTCAAGACTAGTGGACTTGAATGATAATAGGAAAATTGAATATATTATAATAGAAGAATGTAATAATATGAGAATAAAGAAATTGAATATGAGAATTAACTTGATGTAAAAAGAAAAAGTGTTACACTTACTTGCATGTAAGTCTAGTTCTTGCTTTGGGATCACCCCCAAAGGGTAGTCTAACCACCATGGGCAAATTCTACACTCCCACATAGAAATACCCTTCTCTACCATAGAACCGGGATACATAGTATTTTCATCCTCTAGCTTTGACCAATCTTCAGTAACCATAGGCATAGTAGCAAGTGTACCGTTTAAAACACATTCACACATCCATCTACACCATAACAACATTTAATCTCTTGAGAAAAATAATTTCAATAAGAGCCAAAGACATTGTTGGTTCATGAAATTTCACCTTTATAAAATCCTTTTACAAGACTCTTGTAGCTCAAGCATTTTGGAAGAGTCCCCTGCACTTTTAATATCTCCTAAAAGTTGAGGAAAAGCTTGCAAGCCATGATTTCTTAATTGCACCTATGGTAGTCATTCAAATCATAAAACAATGCAATAAAATCCACATTTATTAGAAAAAAGTGACCAGTTTAGAAAACAACCTTGAAAAAAGCTTCAAATCCATCTGGCAATTTGAACTCTTCAACCTCCAACCTTCTTATTATCAACAAAGCTTCATCATGCATGTGAGCCCAATAAATTTCTTTTCTAATGTAAGCCCTAAAGTGCTTCACATCACCAAAGTGGGAAAAGACTGGATCTTTGGCCTTTGTAAGACTCATCATCTCCAATATATATTTTTTCCTTCATTAAAGAACAAAATATATCAAAAACTTAAACACCATCTTATATAAGTATATTCATATACCATTCATATAGAAATTTTTCACTTTGAGAAATTTAACTCTCTTTTAATGTCACTATTTTTATTAGAATTTAAAAACATAAACAAAAAACTAGTAAAAAAGTATTGAAAAGTGTGATACCTTTCAGAACGTAGTTTTGAGGAGCACAAAGCATTTAACTTGTCTCGTGTGATTTTTACCATGGATGGATCATCCCACTTCACATAAAAGAGCAACTCAAAAAATTCCTCTCCATGAACTGGATTGGCAATTGTCAAAAACTTATAACCTCTATCCTTCAATCGAGCTTCTTCTTGTTTAGTTGCCTTTTGCAATCGCCTTTCAAACTCCACCTTATCTAATCCAAGAGCTTTCAATTTTGCAGTTTCCTTTGAAATAAATGCATTAAAATCATCCTACATAACCACAACTACATTCAATGAATGAATCGTAAAAAAAATTTAAAAATGTATATAGTTAATACTCAATTCAACAATTCACCTTCCAAACTAGTTGAGAAATCAACACACAAGGAGAATTATACCAAGGAGGAACTCCTTGATATAGTCTACGCTCAACTACCATCTCTATCTCAGCCCATTTTCTGTCCTCTTGAGTGAGACGTGTAAGAATGCTCTCTTTATTGGCAATACCAAATTTTTGGAACATGTATATCTCATGCCCAAGATTTGGTTTCACTGTTGATCGTGAAATGCTACAATAAATATATAAACAAATGAAAAATAATAGTTTAAAGCAAGATGAATTTAGAAATACAAAAAGACCACAAATTTATAACTTACACATTAGTGGTGTCAAGAGCAAGTAATAGTTCGGCCTCTTTTTTTTTCTACTTCCAAAAATTGGCATCTCACACTCACATGATATTCCTCATTATCATGCCATACTTGACAAAAGAACACCAAATTAGCCAAAAAAGAAGGTACAACTAAATCTAACAAACAATTAGTGCATCGATGTTAATTCTTACCTTCTTTTATGCGTCGCATCCATGTTTTCAGCCGATGGTTTCCATCCCATACCAAAAACAAACGCCCTCGAAGCTCTTGCCACTCCTTATTGAGCTGATTATCAAATGAAACACTCTTAGCTTGCCAATAGGATCCCAACTACCTTCCACAAGAGGAGTGACAGGCATGTAAGAGCGGCAGGAATCTTTCACCACCGACACCAAAAAAGATCCCATTGTATCCAAGTAAGCAACATTGTCAAAACTAGGAATCAACCAAGATGCAAAATCTGTAGCCACTCGAACAGCTTCATGAGAAACCAAACGACATAAAGGTATAAGTGGAGGATTGCTTCTTCATTTTAAGTAAAATTGACTTAACACATCCTTCATAATCCCCAACGGGATTTTTTTTCCCAAGTGTCGAGAATGTTGGGCCACATCATCCTCACCTATCCCATCAGACTCTATTAAATCTTCATCTTCAACATCCTCACCTGTTTCAACCTCCACTATCGGCTCTCGAGACTCGTCTCCTTTTACATCATCCCCACTCTCCAAATGGTTAGAACCTTCCTCCACGACAGCTTCATCATCAACAAAGATGCATTTTCTACGTCTCTTTCCCCCTCGCTTGAAATGAGGACTACGAGTAGCAACTGCATGAGAAGATGCCTCTTGATCGATTGGATGCCTTCTCTTGGAAGGACCAGATCTCAAGGTCATGCATGGAGAATCAAACGTTCTCTTGATTGACTTGTTGCCTCGTCTTTTGGGGGCCATAAATGTCTACATCAATAAAGATTTGAAAAAGCATTATACATCATCATCATTCAAACAATGGCTACAATTTGCACCACTTGTTAATGCCGTTACATTTCATGCCAAACACCATAATAACACGCATTTAAGTGAACTTCCATTGCATTTGAAAAGATCCAGCTTAAATTTGTGTGAACTTGATAGAGTGTACCAAATTTGTTGCCCGCTCGTCGGATTTGTCCTCTGCAGTGCTCAATGTTGTATCCTCTAGCTGCAACCGCAAGTGAGGACGGTCCAGCTATGAATCAAGTCCAAATTGCTAATATTATTACACAAAAAACCAACCACGTCGGACATGACCAAAAACGAAGAAAGAGAAAGCAATAATCAAGAAAACAAGCCTTCAAACTGCTAATGTCATAGTTGTGATAACACTAGCCTTACTAGGTTTGGATGCTCAGATGCTTATTTTAATGAGAGGGTTCATGGTAAAGTGATTTGCAGGTTGTCATGCAAGATAGGGGGTTGATGAAGGTAGGAATCCTAGGTGCAAATGAATAGGATGTAAAGCAACTAGGAGGAAGGCCAAGATTCATCAGACGTCAGAATAATATGAACACAAATATCACAAACAACACTAGCTTAAGCAACAATCCTTCCAACAACAACAACAATACCAATACAAACAGCACCAGCACTAATCCCAATAACAATCAACCCCCTGCATTGAGGTGTCCGAGGTGTGACTCCGCAAACACGAAGTTCGGCTACTACAATAATTACAGCTTGTTACAGCGGCGGTACTTCTGCAAGAGCTGCCGGAGATATTGGACAAAGGGGGGTGCATTGAGGAATGTGCCGGTCGGCGGGGGATGCAGGAAAAACAAGAGGATTACAAGCAGGCAAAGAGTAGGGGGTCCATCAGATTTGATAACCTCTTCCTCTTCTACTAGCTTTCTTTCTCATGCCCACCTTGATCACCACCCTTCTCCCTTCTCTCCTTTTGGTGATCATGCCCTTAATACAAGGCCCCCTCCTCCCTTGAGCCTTCTGCAGAATCATCCTCATGATCATCACCCTCCTCCCTATAACCTTCTCTATTTTAACCTACCCCCCAATAACCCCCTCCTTAACCAGTCCCTTCTCCCCCCTCCTCCCATGCCTCATGGCCATCACGAGCTTCACCCCCCTCCCCATGGAGCTGCTGCAAATTTGGTAAAGAGAGAGAGCCCACATTACGACTACCTTAATCTAACCCTACACCTCCAGGTACTGAGCATCTTGCGCGTTGTCCATGCCGTTCCCCAGTCTCCCCGTGATGAGCCCGCGGCCCTGCTCACTCACAAGCTTGAACTTGTTGCCTCGCCTGCAGGTCGAACGGGGGCGTTAACAGCCCAGGTCTGCCGTAGATGAACCCCGCGGCCGTGCTCACTCACGAGCAGGAGCCTGTTGCTGAGCTTGCAGATATGGAACACATGCCTGTCAAATGCTTGTCAAATGCCTCCTGCGCTGAGCGTAAATCTGCCCGCTGCATAAAAAATTGACACCATAACTCAAAAGAAGCAAAAACTAAGCTCCTCAACCGTCAGTGCGCGTGCTTACGATCGGGGAGCTCACGCAGAGTAGTTTGCATTAATTTGGTTTTCCTCCTCCTCCCCCGCACCCATGCTCCCACAGCTCAATAACGTCAGCGTGCACGCTGACGGTTACCGAGTTGTGGGAGCATGGGTGCGGGGGAGGAGGAGGAGAGTGGACCTTGCTTCACGGCTTCACACAAGAGATGCAGTAGTCCACCGAGCAAGAGAGCCAAGCAAAGCAGGGCAAACAAAATTTGCCCTAGGTAAAAATTACATCAATTATCCGAGTTAGAAACATACAAACATACAAAAATCCCAATATGAACCGGTAATTTTACATTACTAGCCAATGTTTTTGCAAAATTACACTATTTTCCATGTATTTCAAGCGGAATTTTCTCCTTCTTGCACTCCCCTCAAGGCTAAGCTGAGGCACACTTTTCCCGAACACTGCACCTAATCGGTGAAAATATACATTTTAAAATCTACATTTTCGGTGTTCAAAATCCAAGGGAAAATCATCAACATTTTAAAATCTAAAATTTTCGGCATTCAAAATCCAAGGGATATTTTTACAATTTCATACGCTTAAAATACATTGTCGATTCACCTACTCACAGTGTTCATTTTCACAAACATACAAAAATCTGAACCGGTAATATTACATCACTAGCCAGTAATATTACATTATTGTCCATGTATTTTCCATGTAATTTGAACAAGTAATATTACACTATTTTCCATGTATTTCAAGCAAAATTTTCTCCTTCTTGCACTCCCCTCAACCGGCTACTTTGATTTTGCAACCGGCTCAAGGCTAAGCTGAGGCACACTTTTCCCGAACACTGCCTACTCATAAGAAGATGAACTCATTAACTAAAAAACTTGAGATTTGTGCCAAATATTATCAAAAATTGTGGTTTCTTTATACACCACTCATAAGGAGGTGAGCTCTATAACCACCCACATATAAAAGGAAAAATATCTTGAAATGTTAATGTTTTTTTTTAAATAAAAAAATATAATAATGAACAATTATGCCACTTGCATAAAAACTTACTTAAAAACCATTTGTCCACGTCCGTCTCCATATATTGACCTCCTTGCTAACTGCTTATTTCTCTCTGTCTTCTCCACCTTGTTAGCATGGATGAAAGAGCATCCATCATCACCTCGACAATCGGTAATCAAGAACTTGAACCAGAGGTTCAACTTAGAGATGGAAAGATCCTCCTTAGTGCATATTTCTTGCAAAGTTTACTACCACCTCACAGACAATTTCAAACATTGAATGCACTAATACAGTTTGGATCTGAAGTCACCCTTGTTGAAACACCATCTCACTTTGATATGGAGGGCCATTAGCATTTCATTCTTGATGCTTCTTTATCAAAAAGATATGCTATGGTGCATACAGAGAAGGAAACCAATGATGTGGAAGACTCAGAGGATACAAACTTACTGAATACAAGCGCTTTCTATGCTGAAGCTATCAAGCTACCAACCCAAGGAGACTTGCACACAAATTTGCAAAAACAGCAGGAGAATTATATTGTCCTCGATAGCAGCAGCGGTGATGAGAAACTGTCAAAAAAGGTAAAAATTGTGGTGGATTGGATATTATCCTTTTCAACACCTCACCAATTGAAAGACCTAATGAAACAATCTCATGGGCCTGTGAAAGTGGAAGAACTACCTAGAGAATACAACGGGAATCTTGTGTTTGAACTTCCATCAACTTTTGGGAAATGTAAGTCACTGAGTGGCATGGAGTAGAAATTTGATGGACATACATGGACGCACCCCCAAACAACCAACATGTCCATTGGGTGTCCAGTTCGGATGAGTTATTGTTTGGGCTCCTTGGAATGTCATAGAAATGTTTGTCAGTACTATTTAAACAATAAAGAATTCAATAATGCATATTTTCATGGATATTTAGATAAACCAATAGGAAAAGGTTACCTTGCTCAGGAAGACAGGACAAAGATTACATGTCATTATTGCGGCAAGGTTGTCACTTGTCAAGCTATATGTCCATGCATAATTTACTACGTTTTGCCAGGGGATTGAAACATGTCAAGATTGGTAGTGCATGTAGGCCACCATGAGCATGATGTGCAGAAAGGTACATCTCGTGCTGCCATAGAAAAAATCCGAGGATTAGTCCAAACAGTGTTGAAAATTGATAGATCTAGTGGTCCTCGAAAAATTCAAATGCTTGTGGCTCGTCAAGTTTTGATGGATTCACTCATTCTTGACAAGGGACATTCTATGGGAGATGCAGAACTTCAAAACTTTCTAGAAGAGATGATGCCACTTGTGCAAAACCAAAGGTAAGGATACATTATTTTTGTTAATATTTATCAGTATAGTACTTAAAATTCTTTTTTCTAATGCATAACAGATTAAAGAGTATCATTGCTTCAGAAAAACAACAAGGGTCAGTGGTAGTGGGAGATGGATTTGACAATATTCTCTTATTAAAGAAAAAATGTCTGTTCCCATTTTTTCATGGGAGTCGTTTTCCTAGCCAAGGAGGACTTCATGATAAATGTTTTGTTTTTAAGATGTCCACCAAAGGTCCTGGTTCAGGAGTTGATTTAATAAGACGCATGGATCGTTCTGGTCAAGGAGATCTACATAATGCTTGGGTCCATTTTGACTATACGCATCGTGTTGAAGGATGGTCAACCATGTCATGCTCAGTTTATGACCCAAGGTGATAAATTTCTAGATGTATATAAAAGTGATAATTTAATCATTGACTAATACGTCTTACCATGCATACTTTTTGCCTCAGCATGAAGATCTTGATGGTTATTGCAATATGTGAGACCAAGGAGGAAGATACACAGTCACAAATATTATTTTGGAAAAGTCTCAATTCTGTTATGGTTGAGAATGGATATTCAATTGAAAATTTCACTGGGTTTATGGAAGATGAGGCAGGTGCCAATTGGAATGCTATTCGAGCAGTCTACAATGGAGGAGCAAACAATGTAATGGACGGTCGTGAAAGATCATGCTTGTTCCATTGGGAGCAAAGTCTCCAAAAGAAAACAAGGGCACTCATTCCAAATGAAAAACAAATGGAGCATATTTCTTTGTGTGAAAAATGGCGAACAAGTAACACTTTGTTGGAAGCACAAATGCAAGCTAGGTCAATAAAGAGATGGTGGTATGAGAATGGTGTTCCAATAGAGAATATGGTGCCTTTGAAAAATTGGTTCTCCTGGTGGGAAGATAGAATCTCACATTGGGGGGGCATTTCCATAAATGTGAGTTTTTTTTTTGGTATAAATCTCACAATTATGTAGTAAATATTGTGAGCTAATGTTGTGAACTAATGTTTCTAATCTTTCAGGATGAGTTGAGCCCATGGGATCGTGCTGCTATCCCTACTACAAACTTATCAGAGAGTATACATGCAAGTTGGCTTTCTGGAGAGGGAGGAAAAAAAAAGATCACATTGTATGATGCTTGTGTTACAGATGTCATGAACTCCTATCTTCAATGTGCAAAGCAGTTGGGATACTTGACTGGACGATACATAGGTACCGGACCAGAAATACACTCTCTCTTGAATAGAGCACAATCAAGGTTGACTCCAACCCAGCTACGGTGACTCGTGTGCTGCATGGAATGAATGATAATGAAACTAACTTCCAAGATCCAATTTTACACGGTGACAAAGAATAGGTGCAAAGAAAGAAGAGGTCAAACCTTGGCAATAGATCACACCGACCAGGGTATATCATGGAGTCACGAGATCGCTGCCAACCCAGATGACCACGAAAAATTAACTTCAAAAATATGAACAATGTGACTGTGGATAACTCAGCTAGATTGCAGGAAACTTTTATCGAAGAAGAAGGACAAACTTACAATGAAAGTACAAAATATCATAGCATTGGTAATAGAGATGGTGATGGTGGTGGTGTGGACAGTGCAGCTCAAATTTTGGAAGAGGATATACACAGGTCAATGTGGGCCCTTAGGCGCATGCCAATTCATTGTCATAGAAAATGCTTTGGAAGAGAAAAAGGAAAAAAATGTATGAATGTAATTGAGAGTCGAACTCCTGGGTTGGTCGCACCATCATTTTGGTCAAAGCGCACATACGATGGAAAAAAATTTGCTCAATGGATGTGGTTTTGTAACCACAATGTTGAACACACTTGGAATGTTGACAAACAAGTCAATCACAAGCCAGATACACCTACAACATGGCCAATTCAACTTGGTACCATGATTTCAAAGGAGGAGTATGCAGGCCTTTCAAAGGAAGGTTTTCAACTATGGTGTGTAATAGTGCCAAGAGAGGGTGAATGTATAACCACTCCTTCATCATGTAAGAGGAGTAAAAAATGGAGGCATGGAATCTCAAAAGAAGCTTAAAAGCGCTTGGCTGCAGCAGCAACTGAGAGTCTAAGTGCAACATTGATAGAGGAAAAAGAAATGGTGGCACACAATCATGTGGTTTTTCGTCTTCTTACTAGTGAATGCTATGATGTCCATATACGAGAAGATCCTACATGCACTTGTTTAGATTTTCAAAAGAGGGAGAAAGATAAGAAGGCATTTCTAGCCTCTAAGCATATTTACTATGTTTATATATACATCCTGGGTTTGGAGCGCAATCAAAACATGGCAATGCATCAGCCACTGCTCTCTAAGCAAGATTTAGCCTTCATACTTGCTCAGCCTCGTCTTCTAAGTCCAGTTTCAAGATAGTGAATAGCTATGCGATCTCAAACAGATGCTCAAAGTTATCCATCGAAAAGTATTTTGGCAACTTGGATTCCCCTACTAATTACCAAACTGCATTGTAAATTCTATTTTGTTATAACTTTTTTGTGAAACCCATTATGGTATCCGGTGAAAATTTAACAAGAAAGATTATTTTGAGCTCTATCTTTCTAGGAGAAATGGAGTATTAAATTAAGGTACCATGTCCACATTGGCAGATCCATGTGTTGGGCACATGGTTTAGTGGTGGTTTATTTCACTACAAAAGTGTTTTGGCATTTTAGTTTGTCTCTACTAATTATCGGATCACATTTATAAAGCATGTTTTATTCTTATTACTAATTCAAATAATTTTAATAAATGTATTGAAGGATTCTTTGTATTTGTGGGCTTACTAGCAACAACGGTTCTATCTTGAACCATTAATGTTGGGTATTATATCCATATTTTGTGGTTAGTTTTTTTTAAATAGCTTACACTAAGTGGTGAAAAGCTCATTATATATGATGAAATATGCAAAAGCTCTAACTAGGAATTATAAGGCTCGAAATCACAAGCTCGCAAGTTTATAACTTCCCTTTGGTCCCATAAGGTCAAAGTTCAAATTTGGACTCATTCTGGCAAAAATGTAAATAATCACGATTATTAACATTTTTATCAAATTGGACATTTTTTCTTACAAGCTGGTTCTAGACATGCTATGGACCCTTTGTGTGAAATATGGGAGATTTTGGATTAAAAAATGAGACAAATAACTCAAAATTTGGAGTGAAGAGCTTTTAATGCGTTTTTTGATAAAATATGAGCTTTACTTGATCTTTTGGGCTCAAATTTGACATGTGGCATGAGATGGATGTGTACAAGTGATAGGTGAAGCAAAATGATAATTTTCAACCCAATTGTGCAACAAAGTAAATAATCGCAATTATTAACAACAATTGCATTTTTTACTTGAAAAGACAATTTTATGACCTACACATCTTCATTATATCTAAACCAAGTTCTAAAATGAGTTTGGTAAGGTTTGATCATGCCGGCATCAGTTGGTGCTCTCATCGACTTTGAAATCACCGATTTTGTTACCACTTGGTGTATAGATTTGTTTAGTCACTTTTAAAGCCATGGACTTGTCCGCCTACATAATCTTGATGCTGATCATCCAGTTTGGGCTCATTCAGAGTCAATTTGACTCCCTATGTCAAATTTGACACTTTGTAGTCTTTGAGCTATTTCATGTTACTTGAGAGCTTGCCTTAATTGTTTTCTTGAAACCATCTAGGTACATTGTGTATAGACCTTGTCTATAAGCTGGCCGTGGAGTCAGAATTCAATTCTGGCATGTGATAAAAACCTAGATTATTTACTTGGGGATCCCCTCGACCCCTACCAAATGGTCATCTAATGATATGGAAGTGTTCTACTATCTAGGGGCATGCTACAGTTCAAGTTTTATCCAATTCGCTTGAGCTGACAGGCCACTATGGTCGTTTTTGTGTTGTCAAAACTTGTACAATGCTGAGATTCTAGCGTTTTTTCCTAGGCCTAGACTTGCTACCCAGCTGTATAGAAACGTTCTTTAATGAGTTTATCCCTCATGTTTTGTGTGAAACGGCACTAAAAAAGGGCGACTGTGGACTCCCAAAATCGCGCGCAAAGAGGTAGAGAGCTCTCTGCTCCAAGAGTGACTAGTGGAAATGAGTGATTTTGGGCTACCTAAGATATCTATACTCGGACTTGCCAAACTACTTTTCCCCAAATTTCCCTATTAGTCCTACTAGGCTGTGAAATCTACGTTAGACTAAAAAATTTCCTCGATCAAACTGCGTTAGCTCATTCTGCAAGAATTTGTAAAAACAGGCCCATGCGGTCTAATTTAGGCCTCCCGCTTTCGTTTGCCGTGTTGATTGAAATTTTTTGTGTTTATCCGTCTTGTTTTTTTATCATCAGCATATCTTCAGTTTCTCCATGTGAGCTCATTTGCTATTTATTATTGATTTTTGATCTGTTTATTGAAAAAATCAAAGAAATTAATAAAATGCACTAAAAAAGAAAATTAAAAAATCAACAATTAAGAAAATCCATTGAAAAATTAATTTTTGGTGGATATCTATTTTTAAGCTCCAATATCAAGAAAACTTAATGAAAATAAACCAAAAAGGCTATTTTTTGATGTACTTTCTAATAGTATATACACTATTTACACTCATCGGGAAGAAGTTATTAGCTGAAATTTCCTTGTTCATGATTTTTAATGGCATTATTAGGTAATTTTGCAAAAAACCACACATTTACATCTAACTTTTTCCTCCCTCTTCGAGCATTGCCCTTAATTATAATGAAGTTTCCTTTCATCCCTCTTAGATGGAGTACTCCGGGATGACTGTGTGCATGGGTTGAACAATGTGTCTATGCATAGCTGTGATTGGATCTATCATGCTTTGAAGGTCACTGCAATTCAAACCAGTATGCGGTGCAAGAGTTGGGTCTTGAGTAGTTAACTCAAGGGTTTCCGTGGTCGAGGTTCCCTGTTGTTGTTTTCTAAATAGCAGATTTTGTAATTTATGTGCTCTTTGCCTGATTGTACCATTTGGATGCTTTGGCACACTGATTTTTTGAGCTGTAGGTATCAATGATGATGACTGAGATTTAACTTTCCATTGGTATTTTGGTTTTCTATTGATGAACTGTCGTGGTGGATTTTTTTGAGATTTAACCTTCCACTGATTCATTGGCTTTACTGTTTGTGGAGAAGATAAATGCTCCTTTGGTTTCCAAACCCATCTAGTGCTAGTTTCTCTTCTGAAAGATTTTTTCCCTAAGTTGTTAGATGTGAAAATTTCTTCAATATGGTAGATGAGTTTTTGGGCACCCATATTTGAGACGGATTGTCCTTGACTTGTGCTTTTGGTACCCAAATTTGCCTGACTCCTTGCATGCTACTTGTAGCATTTGCTTGTTTAGAGTTTGATGTAGATTGATTATTTCCTGATTTCTTTTGTGGGAGACCTCCTTTCCATTCCTCTTTGCTCGGTGCAATTGGAACTAAGAGTTTTCCTCTTTTAAGTGATAGCTTGAGTTGATTGGTGTCTCAATTTGGTATTGCCTTGTATGTTCGCATCCATGACATTCCAAGAATCTTCGTCTCATTCATATGTTCATATGGTTTGCATACAAATTCATGTGGGCATGAAAATCCATTTACTATCACATTCAAGTTAACCACTCCCAAGGCCGGTGCTGGGTTTTTGTTGCATCCTTTGATAGCAGATATTCCTGATGCTAAAGATTGATTCGTAGCTTTCTTGTAAGTGGAATAACTGAGTGCATTCATTTGAGCTCCAATATCAACTAATGTATTTGTGCTATGATGTGAAGGTCAATTCCATCCAACCATTCATCATCCATTGATATTGCATCATTTTGTGATTCCCAGGGACTTTCCTTTGGTTCCAAAGTGTTGATTGGAATAGGTGTTTCTTGATTTTTGAAAGTAGCTTTCCTTTTGAGTACTCAAAGTCGAGCTTCCTTTCAAGCTTCATCAATAACTTGTTATCGTTTAATTTTTCTCTGCTTTGCTGCATGCATTTTTTCTAGCAAATCATTGGTTAATGGCAAATGGTACTTCGTTAAGCGTCACCCACTAATCCAGTTAGCCATTGGCGCACCATCTATAGTGGACAACTTAACTGCTCCACTTGGAGATACTATTCAATGATAAACAATCCATTTTTCTTTTTCTTGAATTTGGGAATGTGTTGCTAAAGGAAATAAACTAAAGATAGGTCCCCTTTTTTGAAGGTTTTTGTGGCTAAATGTGAATCAAAAAATTGTTTTTGCTTCCATTTTTGTGCATAGATGTGAGCTACTATTTCTAGCCTTTGTTCATCAAGCTTTCTAAATCTTCAAGCCTCTTTGACAATTCATGTCCGGTCCATTCAAGATCTTTAGCTATCCTTGGTGTCGACAATAGAAATTCTATCGGTAGTATGGCATCAAGACCATAAACAAGGTTAAAGGGTGTAGCACTTAAAACTGTCTTGAATGAAATTCTATAAGCCCATAGAGTGGCATGTAGATTCATTTCCCAATAAGTTCGTCCTGAACTAACCACTTTAGCTAATACCGAGCTAAGAATTTTATTCTTGTGTTGAGCTTGTCCATTTTCTTGTGGATGATATGGAGCGGATTTGTTATGGAGGATGACCATAAATTCATTCAGCAGATACTCAATTACCTCGTTGAGGAAATGAGTTCCCCTATCACTCACAATTGCTATTGGAAGTCCATATCTTGTGAATACATTCTCATACAAGAATGCGGTTGTGGTTCTAATATCATTCTTTTTGGTTGCCATATCCTCTGTCCACTTGGTCAAATAGTCCGTAGCTACAATGAACTATTGAGCTTGAGTTCTATAAGTAGGTGGTTGTATTGGTCCGATAAAATCTATGCTTCATTTTGAAAAAGCTCTAGCTCTCATGACTTGTCTTAAAGGCATGCTATCTACCCTTGTTGGCATTTTTGCTCGTTGGCATGCATCACATCTTCGAACATATTTTTTGGCATCTGCAAAAAGTGTTGGCCACCATATGCCCTGCCACTAAAATTTCTCTAGCGGTGGTTTCACTAGAAAAGTGACCTCCAGCTAACCTCCAGCATGTGATTTTTCTAGAGTGGGGATATATTCATCTTTATTTGCATAGAGACGTAAATCTTGATCTTTTCCTCTCCGATACAATTCCTTTTCAATAAGAGTATAGTCTCTTGGTTCAATTTTAATAGCTCTTTGGCGGTGTTTAGTCATATCCTAAAAAATGTTCTCCTTATAAATAAGTAATTATATAGTTACTCTACTTAGGAGCTAGTGAGATTTGGAATAATGTCACATGAGGTACGGGTGTTTGTTTCTGGCATTGAAGAAAATTTTTCACAAATGAGTGAACATCACTCCTAATGGTTGGCCAAAATACTCAAAGTCTTATGATCCGTTGCATAGTTTGGTCTTCCGCAAAGTGACGTCCTACTATGGTCATGTGTGCTTGATTTAGGTATTGGGTTTTCTCCTCAGGATTAATACACAAAAGCAATATTCCATCCCGATTTCTTTTGTATAGCCTTTTAGCTAGTAATTATACATAGCCAATTGCTCAATTAATTTTGGTGTAATAGGAAGTGATATCTGGAAATTCACTTGAGCTATAGTCATTAATGAAACCATATTTTATAACCAACGGGGTATCATTTCCACAGAGAACAGATATGCATCTGGTAGATCATCATCTACCCCTTTTGGTGGTTCTCTTGAAATAATCCTTGATAAATGATATGCTCTTTGATGTGTGGTGCCCTTTTTTACAACTACAGTGAAATCAAATTTCAAAACAATGATGAACCATCTCACTATTCTCTCTATGTTGCATGGCTTGTTGACCAAGTACCAATAAAGCTTGGTGGTCCACAAAGAACACAAATTTGTTGTCTAATAGGTAATGTCTATACTTTTTTACGACAAAGATCATCCCTAATCCTTCCCTTTTGGTGATTGTAAAATTATTCTTTGCTACATTCAGTTGTCTACTATCATAAGAAATGGAAAAATCAAATTTTTTGTCTCCTGGTTGAGCTAATATACACCCAATGGAATTGTATATAAAATATCTTATTCCAATCTGGTGCTTTTAATATTGGGACTGAAATGAGAGCTTGTTTAAGCTTCATGAAGTATTATTCACACTCGTCAGTCCATACAAAGAGTGTAATCAGGCCATACATGGGTTCTGCGATTAATATACCATACATGTAAATGAATCGTCTATAATATGCACAATGTCCCATGAAAGCCTGAACCCCTTTGACTATTATTATCGGTCTAGGCAATTCAGCAATAACATGAATGTTATCCACATCAATCACTATGCCGTTTTTAGACACTTTATGTCCAATAATTTTTCCTTTTCTGCCCATAAACGTGCACTTTTTCAAGATTTAAGCATATCCTATAAACTCTACATTTTTCGAATACCTTTTTAAGATGTTCCAAATGATCAGCCCGGCCCGGATTGATGAATGTGCACATAAATCATCCATATATACTTCAAAGAAATCTCCAAGGTATTCTTTGAAAGCATGGCTAATTAATCTTTGAAAGGTGGCAGGAGCATTAGTTAACCGAAAAGGCATAACCCTATATGCAAAAATACCCCATTCAGTTGCAAAGGCCGTTTTATGCTGATCCTTTAGATCAACCAAAAGTTGATTGTACCCTGAAAAGCCGTCTAAAAAGCTGTAAGCTTCTTTTCTTGCAACCTGTTCTAAAACATGCTTGGTGATTGGAAGAGGATAGTTATCTCTAATGGTAGCTGCATTCACTTTTTTGAGATTGACACATACTCTCAATTTTTCTTTTTTTTTTCTTTTTTCTTGGGTACCACCACAATTGGAGACACCCAATCTCAGTTTTTAGTTTCATAAATGAATTCGGCTTCCTTGAGTTTCTCTATCTCTTCTTTGATCTTTTTGTCAAATGTTTCATTATAAGTATATGGCCGTTGTCTACTTGGTTTTGCATCATATCTCATAGGTATGGTATGTTGACAAATTTTTGGATCAGCACCCTTGAGATCTTGCTAAGACCAAGAAAAGATATCTTGTTATTCCTTTAGTAAGCTTAGCAAAAGCTCTTCTTCTTCTTCAATCAATTTGTTAGCAATGTAGGAAGGTCTGGTCTCTTCTCCTCCTGGTTCAACTAAATCTATTTTCTTTGTATTTTCAGGTCCCTTGTATTACTCACTCTGCTTTCTTGATTCCCTTACAAGTTGTTCTACTATGATCTTTCGGTCTTGGAGGGTATATTTCTTGTAATGGTATGGAACACTCATTACATCTTTACTCTCTTCCTTGGTTGTTTCTATTACAATGGTATACACCTCCTTTAGAGTTTTCTTCAACTCTTGATATTGTTTCTTTTGTTCAACTCGTGTCATGGATGATTCATCATCCTAGTGCTTAAGTTTTGATTGAGTTTCCGTTCTCATTTTCCTTGATGTTTTTTATGTTCCTTATTTGTTTTCTGAAGGATATCTACCCGTGATTTTGTCTTTGACACAATCATGTGCATCTATCTGCATTAGAAACTATGTTTTGCTAGAAACGGATGACATAGGTCTAGATTTAAAGTTTTTTGTTTCTCTTTTTCTTCTATACCATTTTTGTCCTCTTGTTTTTTGGTTTGTAAAGTCAAAAAAAATCCTCTCCTCCTTTAATTTGGATCTGACATGTTCTTTCTCTGACCCAAAATCATCAGATGTAGTTGAATGTTCTTCAAACTTGTCAGTAGCATCATAATAGAGGTCTGAAAAGACTTGTTGAGCTTTCAGTAAGTTCTTGGGTTCCTGCACTTCATCTTCAGTGTGAAGGGTTGAGATCATTTGTATGGGAATTATGTCGTAACCATCCTCATTGCAAAATTGAGTAGGCATAGACGTATTCACACACACATCCATTGTTGCCAAAATTTGAGTCCATTCGAATGGCTCAAACAAATGCTCCAAAAGAATTTCAGGTGTATATGCTTCATCTATGCAATCCCTTTCTAAGATACATTCTTCTCGTTTTAAACTCCCGTGTTTTGAGACTCCACACATCCAAATAGGTGTGTCTTTGTTTAGCCAAGATATAAGCTTTGATTGAGCAGAAGAGATAGAGTAAAATTCTTAAATGGGTGTTTTCATTACATCTATATAAGTGTGATTAGATTAACCCTTGTGATTGATCCCACTTGCTTCATGTACAAGTAATTGTTTTTCCAATCTTGAATGAGCTATACTTGCCGCATGAATGGCCTTCCCAAGAGGATTTCATAATTAAGTTTCTTCCCAAAGTCTACTATCGCAAAAGTATGTTGATAATTGATTTCACAAGAAATAACTATTACTTTTTCAAGCAGTCAGGGTTTTTCTATGTGTCCATCTGTCAATTGTAATTTCATTCGAGTTTGTCTAATGGCCGGTTTTTCCCATGATTCCCATACTCCTTTCTGGCTATGGCTATGCCAGCCCCACTGTCCAATATTGCCATGGTTTCTACATCATTATATCTCACTGGAAGGGTTTTGTTCCTTCTTTCTCTTCCTAGTATTCCCCAACATTGTTCATAGAGATGGACCTAATCTCCTTGTTATCCAATTCATGTTTCAATTTACCCAACTTTTTTGCGATTAGCGCTGTTATCAGCACCTTCTCTAGAGTTTTTTGTAAATCATTCCATAAATATGGTCTGATTTTTAACAGTTCTCCCAAAGTAAGAGTACATTGAATGGGTGTTGACATGATTGAGTGGATGTTCTCTACCTCTAGGGTATGTTTCGCTCTTTTTACCTGAGTGTTTTTACACACTATGGACTCATCTTTGTTGTCTCCTAATTAAGAGGGTAGTGTTTTTAGAGCCAATGGTTTAAACATTCCTGATGCTTCAGAGCCGCAATCCCCATACAAGGATTGTATATCAATGTCAACATTAGGAGGTAAATTGTCTAACGAGACTTCCCCTATAGGAGATGATTTCAAAGTTATGCTCCCATCATTAATCTCTCTCACTTTTTTCCATAAATGTCTTGGCCAGTCTTCCTCCACAAACGGAATTCCATCTAAAGCATCTTCACGGTCAGGCACTATGAGTTCTGACTATTTAGTTTCAAGGTGGGATTCTATGACCACTTTGGATTTCTCTTTATTGGTTTCTACCACAAGCTCCTCAAGTTTTGCTATACTCTCAAGCTTGGATTTTTGTTTTTCTACCATTTCTTGAGTAATTCTTACCAAATTTTGATAAGTTTCAAGCTTAGCTGCTTCCATATCTGGAGGATAGTTTTTTTATTTGTTCTCCATATTATTGCCTGCTTTAAGTCCCGCTTGGAAAGCTTCCAAGGCTGCATTGACTGGCTCAAAAATTTTGTCTGCCAAAATTGATCCTCCAGATTTTATTGTAGTTTCCTTGATTTCACTCCTAGTTTTATTCGTTTTTTCTTGGAATAGTTTTTTGCCTTTTTTCTTAATTTCGTCCTTTTGTTTTTGTTTTCTCATCTCATATCTTTGACTTCTTCTTTTCTTGGTCTTTTGAGAGGAGTTTTAGTATTCTCTGAGTCATCAGAGGAGTTATGTTTCTTTTTCTTAGCTTAGACTCTAGTGATCACCTTGATAGCTCGGGGGGTACACTATGTAATCATGTTAATGTATAACATGAGTTCAAAAGGAGAGGTTTTAAAATGCAAAAATTTTAGGCATTTTAACAAAGATACATTAAAATAAGAGGGTTTATATTCAATTTTGGAAAAAAAAAATCATAAAATAAGGGATCATTTTATTCATTCAAACATGTTAAAAGAGGGGTCTTTTTAATACCCCCTGAACGCACATTATATAGGGGGATATTGAACGGTGAACCCCCCCAATAACAATAGGTTCGCTTTTTGAAGAGCTACTACGTATCACTTGGACTACATTCACCACTGCTTTTCCTTTGTTTAACGGATTTTTTGGACAGTCTTCAGGAAAGTGTCCTCCTTTTTTGCAGCATTGTGTACAAAAAGCTTCAACTGGCTTGATGTTCTTATTAGGTTCTAGACATTCATTTTTCCAATGATCATGTGCACCACAATTATGGTAGTTTTCAATATTTGGCTTAATCATGGGTCTTGCCATTGGAGGTTTAGCACCTTGATTAGCTACAAAGTACATCGGTGTAAGCTCTAGTGTAGCATAAGTCACAGATTCTTCCATTGAAGGTGGATGTGAATTATACCACTCTCCTTCTATCATTACTGTAGATAGAGTAGGCTCAACATAAGGTGTAACAGACACTAGTGCTTGTTCATCTATGACTCCTTCAAGGCCAATTACCTATGATTAGCACACATAAAACCTGATTTTTTGATGAGTTAATTTTCCGAAAGCAAAGTGTTGAAACTTTAGTATACCTAGCTTTTGAACATGAAAAAACCATAGCTTAGAAAGCAAAAATTACTTAAGCCAAGCATAGAGAATGTCATAATAATCAATATCTAATTCTCCTAAATGGTTTTCTCATATTAAACTGATCATTTAATGTGGGGAAGGCCAGGGGAGAAAAAGCTAGAATATTGGTTAAGCTAGCAGACCGGCCACAGTAGGGATCCAAAGGAGGGAAAATAGGGATCCAAAGGGGGGGCCATCTGCAAAAGAGCCATGTGCAACAATGGGCTAAAAAGACCCTAAGGTTCAGCCCATTAAGACTTCCAAAATGCTAAGGTTCCAAAATTCAAAGATTGTGTCCAAAGGTCAACCCTAGGGAAAATTGAATGCTTTGTGTGTGCCCTAAAAGTCTTTGCACATCCCTACATGGGAGGGGGCGAGCCCTAAAGGTAGGGGATGAGAGAGAAATCCACACACACACACACACACACACACACAGGCTCCCTTTACACAAAGGGAATGAGGGACACATGTCAGCTCCCTAGGCCAGATGCCCACAAGGTGTGCCCAATTTCTATTGGATGACCCTTGAAGTGGACCAATGAGAATTAAGCTAGAGTAAATCTAGTTTAATTAATTTAAAAAAATTTAATAAAAGAAACCAATGAGAATTAAGTCTCCTAGAAGACTATTGGGCAGTCTCCCAAGGGGTCCAATGAGCATTCAGGAGCCCAATGGGTTGCCTGATTCCTATTGGCCAGGAGGCAAGGGGGTCCAATGAGAGTTTAGTTTAATTATTTAATTACCTAAAGCTCTCACAAAAGGGTAAAGGGGGACACATGTCAGAAGGCTATCACTTATGCTGCTTAATTGTAATTGGCTTGACTTGGGGAGGGCCAATGAGGCTTCAGCAAGAGCAATTAGCAAGAGGGCTCGCCCAAGAGAGAGAGAGGGGGCTGATTTTTGCAAGGCATTATCACACACACAAGCTCATGTGTGAAGAAAGAGAAGACTATCTCTTCCCAAGCTTTAATGGAGAACTCATCACCTACTCCAAGCTTGTGAGATAGAAGCCTACATCAACACTCTCTTGGCATGTGGATGCAAATCCAACCAAGAGCCAAGCTTCAATGCATGCTCATCTCCTCTACCAAGCTAATTAATAAGCTAAGCTATGCTATATATGAGTGATTATGTGAGGAGATGTACATCTTTCTCGTAAGATACTCCTTCTTCCTCTCAATCTACTCTCATACCCTGCTAGCTCTCACCATCTTCGAAGGTGTGTGAGGTCTTGGGTCTGAGAACGGGGATAATTCAAGTTGTGTTTGTTAAGTGTTTTGCTTAGTGCATGAAGTTTCCATCTTCATTGCACTAGCTAGTCTTGAAGGAACACAAAGAATTGTATTGTACAATGGCTCTCTTGATGGGAGAAACCATAATACAAAGCCTTTTGGAGGGGGGACCGGCTCCATGAAAATCCGGTCCTCAACTGTTGTCAATAGCTTAATTTCTCTCTCTTTTGAAAGTATTGTCGATGCTATCTAACTAGATGTTATGCTTTTTGTTGCTCTCTCTCCACCCAAGCACTCTTGTAATTCTCATTAGGAATCTATTCTAATGAAATGCCCACTAGGTTCATGCTAATTTCCGCTACACATAAGTTATTAGGCCATTAAATGTTACATTGGTATAAGAGCTCAAGGTTTCTCTTTTCTTGCTCAAGAAGGGAGGTCCTCAAGCTAGCTACAAATGGTTGGTATTATTAATTTCCTGTGAGTAAGTAGAATAGGGATTTTTCAGCCTTGCAGTGCGCCTACCTTCGTGCAGTTAACGGGGCATGACCATCGAGAGCTATGGTCTTAATAGTGGAGTCCTACGGGGCTTGCCTACGGCTGAACCACTATTGAGCTTTTAGAAGCTTGACAGGAGCCGGTGCTGTTTTGGTGTCGAAAGACCCTCTCTTTTATTCCTTGCAATTAATGGTATTCGAGCCGCGGGTACAGTAGCTTGAGTGCTTTTCCTAAAGGGGTAAACAGGAGTAGCAACTAGGGCTTGAAGTGCCAAAGTACACCTAAAAAGTTTACACCTAAAAGTTGTTAGAATGGCTGACAATAGTAAAGAGAGTGAAATTAATGTTGATAACTTTGATTTTGCTCATAAGCAAGCTACTAATGATGCTTCAATGTTTGTTAACTATCTTGTTTCTAGGCTTCAACAAGCCATGGGAAATCCATCTCTCCAAAGTGAAGTGCAACGGCAGCTCCGTGCTCACGGGATTCTCCAAGCTCATCACCATGACGAGAGAACACCTAGGAAGCCTCCTTGTGAGACTACCAAAAGAGGTCTCTCTCCGATTCAGGAAGAAGAAGAGAATCCATATGAAGGGCTCAAGAATTTACTTCTTGATGATGCATCTCCTTCCCAAAGGAGAACTCAAGAGCCTCCACTGAAGGAACGAGAAAGAAGTGAATCTCCCGCCACCTCAATGGAGATGGCTCCACGAAGACGGCGGGCTAAATGCTCTCCATCACCACCAAAGCGAAGAAGACCATCACACTCTTCTCCATGCCATAATTCAAAGAGGGATGATAAAAAGCAAGAGAAGAAAAAGGCGAGAAAGAGGACACCCTCTTCTCCATCTTCTTCATCCTCTTCCTCGTATGAAAGCTATGGTGAAGACGACAAAGATCAAGACAAGAAAAAGGCGAGAAAGAGGTCACCCTCTTCTCCATCTTCTTCAAATTCTTCACCTTCTGAAGAAAGCGATGGTGCAACCTTTGAACCATCAAAAAGAAGAGGCCATAGGAAATCCTATGCCGCATGGAAGAGGTCGTCCAAGTTGAAGAAATTCAAAGAGGGAGGGAAGAGCATCTCTTTCCTTACCTATGATGGTACCTTTGGTGCTACGGACAAAGTCTTCGCCTTTATCCAACAATTCGATGCCGCGATTGGAGATGAGGGCTTCACGGAGTCCTCTAAGCTACGCCATGTAGCTATGCACTTTCAAAAGTCCGCCAGACAATGGTGGTCTAGCCTACGAGCCAACGGTGAAGCTCCATGAACATGGAAAGCTTTAAGAGCTTCCATTATGAAGCAGTTTTTGGCCACCGATGCCAAAGACAAAGTACTCACCGAATGGCGAAGCTTAAAGATCTCTCCAAATGACTCTATCCACAAATATGTAGACAAGTTTTGGGACCTACAACTCAAAGCCACTGTCTTCAAAAAGTTGGATTTTGGAGAGCAAAAGCAACAATTTTGTGCGGGCTTAACCGAAGAAATGGCGGAGTATGTCAACTCCCAAAGACCACGTACCATATCGGCGGTAATACACCACACTATGATCGCCTCTCGAATCAATTTCCAAACGGGGGCAAAAAGAAATAATAAGCCCCCAGAAAACAAGGGTTCCAATGAGCGTAAGGGGAAGGGCAATGTCCAAAAGTCTCCTAAGGGCAAATCCAACAAAGCTAAAGAGAAGGGAGTTTACAAAGGTAAGAATAAACTCTCTTCTGAAGATCTTGAGCATTATCGTAAGGATAACCGGTGTTTCAAGTGTGGCGAACAAGGGCATGCGTACCGCGCTTGTCCCCAAAAGAACAACCGCCAAGATCCTCCTAGAGCGTCCTTGGTTGAAATCCAAGAGGAGGAGACTCACCAAACTCACCACAAAGGATCTCCTCTATGCCATGCTTGGGGAAAGGTAAGAGAACATGATGCTTTTATTCTCTTTGACCCTGGTTCTACTCACAAGTTTATATCTATAGAGTTGGCCACCAAGCTAGGAATACAATCCTACGAGATGGGAGATGTCCTACCCGCAGACAGTGCCTTCAAGGGGCAAGAAGCTTCAGTCACTCCCTTAATCGGGAAATTGAGGCTTCATGTCCAAGGCTATGTGGACAAAGAGGACTTCTTTATCTCTCCTCTCAAGAATGAGGATGTAATCCTAGGGGCACCATGGTTTGACCGCCTAGCTGCCGATGTTAAATTTCCTGAAAGGAGAATCTCCTTTAAGTTCAGGGAAAAAGACATGTATATAGATGATAAGAAAATGGGTAACACCATCCCCATTGTACATACACCAGCTTTTTCAACAAGTCAATAAAGAGCTCTATTTCCATGTACATGATTTTTGTTAAAGACTCTCAAAATGAACCTAATGCTTTAGCAAAAGAAAATAAAAGCAACCAAAAGGAATTAGAGTTCTCCAATTTTATCAAGGGGTTTCAAGATGTTTTTATTGACGACATCCCTTGTGAGCTACCTCCTAAACGAGGTAATGATGACCATGCAATTGAACTTCTTCCAAGAAGTTCACCGCCTAATAAACCTCCTTATAGAGTTTCTCAAGCTCAACAAGAGGAGATTATGCGGCAAGTGCATGATTTAGTTGAGAAGGGTATGGTTAGGCCAAGCTCATCTCCATTTTGCTCACCTATGCTATTAGTGCAAAAGAAAGACGGCACATATCGTATGTGTGTCGACTATAGAGCACTAAATAGGATCACTATCAAGAATAGGTTTCCCATTCCACGGGTAGAAGACCTATTTGATAAGCTACAGGGATCAACCTACTTCAGTAGGGTTGACCTAAAAAGTGGCTATCATCAAATAAGGATAGTTGATCAAGACATTGTAAAGACCGCATTTCGTACTACATTTGGTCTTTACGAATACATTGTCATGCCTTTTGGCTTGACCAATGCACCAGCCACATTCAACCGCTTGATGGAGAAGCTGTTCAGGCCTCATCGAACCTTCACTGGAGTGTTCTTTGATGATATTATCATCTACTCTAATTCATTGGAGGAACACAAGCAACACCTCCAGGTAATATTTCAAGTTTTAAGAGAGAATAAACTTTATGTTAATCGAAAGAAAAGTGAATTTTTCTTGCAAGAGATTCAGTATTTAGGTCACATTATCTCTCAAGATGGCATCCAAATGGATCCATCCAAGTTAGAGGTAATAAAAGGATGACCTAAACCAAGGAATCTTCATGAATTAAGAAGCTTCATAGGTATGTGCGCATACTATAGACGCTTCATAGAAAAGTTCTCACAAATTGCGGGACCATTGCATGACCTAACAAAGAAAAGCGTTAGGTATACATGGTCTTCTAGGGAGAACAATGCTTTCGAAAAGCTTAAAGAAAATCTTATCTCTCAACCTGTGCTTACACTACCGGATCTCTCAAAACCATTTGAGGTCCAATGCGATGCTTGTGGTGATTGCCTTGGAGCTATTTTGCTCGAAGAAGGGCACGCCATAGGCTATGAGAGTCGAAGGCTCGACCCTGTTGAGCAAGCTCTAGGCATATACGAAAAGGAACTCCTTGCAGTTCTACATGCCTTAGACTCATGGAAGCACTTTTATTGGGGACTCCTTTCATTCTGCGAACGGATCACCAAAGTCTTAAGTACTTCATGACGCAGACCAAGCTCTCTAACAAACAAATGAGGTGGGAAAATTTCCTTTCGCAATTTCATTTCCATATTGCTCACATTGCTGGCAAGCATAATCAAGTAGCTGATGCACTCTCAAGACGGCCGAGAGTGAATGCGGTTTCCATAGCAACTCACAATGATCTATCTTCAATGATAGATGAGTATGCTATTGATCCCGATTTTAGAGATGTGATTTCAGCCCTTGTATTAGGGAAGAAAGAAGAACCATTTACTTTACAAGATGGTTATCTTCTCTATGGCAATAGACTATGCGTTACTAACTCACTACGTGAGAAAGTAATGTATGAATCTCATGCTCCACCTTATGCGGGGCATAGAGGGATTCAGTCTACCTTAAAGGGAATTGAAACATATTTCTATTGGCCTACCATGAAAGTGAACATACAAGAGTATGTTTTCAAATGTGTGGTATGCCAAAAGACAAAATTTGATAGAGGGAAGCAACTTGGATTTCTTCAACCCTTGCCAATCCCTAATTCACCATGGGAGAGCATATCCATGGATTTTATCTTTGGATTGCCTAAGTCTATCCATGGGAATACGGGAATATGGACGATAGTAGACAGGTTTAGTAAAAAAGATCATTTTATACCTGTCAAAAAGACTATCAAAGCCCATCAAATGGAAACCCTCTTTATTTCACAAATTTTCAAGTACCATGGCTTGCCCATGTCCATAGTGTCGGATAGAGATCCTAGAATGACCAGTAATTTCTGGAAGGGTCTCTTTGAGAATTTAAGAACAAGGCTAAACTTCTCTTCGGCCTATCATCCACAAACTGATGGCCAAAGTGAAATAGCTAACCTAACCATTCTCGATCTACTAAAAGCCTATGTAACGGAAGTAGATCAAAGATCCCAATGGGAGAAGTACTTACCCTTAGTGGAGTATGCTTACAATAACACTGTACATCCTTCCACGGGAAAAGCACCTTTCGAGGTAATTGAGGGAAGATCAAAAAGTCCCTTGCTACTTAAGGTACATGGGAAGATCTTCGCTGCAGATGAGTATAGCCGAGACCTACAAGAATCTTTCCAAAAGATTAAGGATTCTATCTCTACAGCAAAGGCAAAAGGCTGCTGCTGACAAGCACAGAAGAGCCCAAGCCTTTAAAGAAAACGATTGGGTCTTGTTAAAGTTTCCCAAGGCTCGATTAAGGCACACAATGGGCAAGAATCCTACGGGTCACCAAAAGTACTATGCTAAACTAGAAAAAAGGTACTATGGTCCCTTTCAGATTCTTAGGCCAATCAATGAGATGGCCTATCAACTCAAGTTGCCCAATCATTGGCTCTTACACAATGCTTTTCATGTGAGCCTATTAAAGCCTTACAAAGGAGAGCCACCTCAAGAACCAACTATTGAAGACCCACCGGAGATCGAGGACCAAGAAGAGGTGCTGCAGCCGGAGTCCATTCTCCGACATGAAGACAAGGTACTAAGAGGCGGTAAGACTATCCGACGATATCTTATTAAGTTTAAGAATTATCCTTTTGAAGATGCTAGATGGATGCAAGGAATACAATTAAAGGATAACCTAAACCTTGTCAATGCTTACAATGCTTCCCAAGACTAAGCAAATGTACAAAATGTTAAAAATGAACAAAATTTTTGTCTTATAAGACTCTCTTTTTCTTTATTTGTGCACAAAAATGAAGTAGTATGCATGCTTAGATCAAGTTTGCGGAGACGACGTCTCCCAAACACCAAGTAGAGCTTGTCACTCTACTATGGAAGACTGATAGGACTAATGTTCAGACATGCTTGCGACAGCCTCAGGCTCTCAAGCGCCAAATGGACTAGTCATCCATTGTGGAATGATGTCGTAGGGTAACATAGGGATCCTCTACCCGCTAAGAAAAGGACTCATGAACATGCTTTATCTTCTCTACACCATAGTCGAGGACGACTATGATTTCAAGAGAGAGGTAATGTCATAATAATCAATATCTAATTCTCCTAAATGATTTTCTCATATTAAACTGATCATTTAATGTGGGGAAGGCCAGGGGAGAAAAAGCTAGAATATTGGTTAAGCTAGCAGACCGGCCACAGTAGGGATCCAAAGGAGGGAAAATAGGGATCCAAAGGGGGGGCCATCTGCAAAAGAGCCATGTGCAACAATGGGCTAAAAAGACCCTAAGGTTCAGCCCATTAAGACTTCCAAAATGCTAAGGTTCCAAAATTCAAAGATTGTGTCCAAAGGTCAACCCTAGGGAAAATTGAATGCTTTGTGTGTGCCCTAAAAGTCTTTGCACATCCCTACATGGGAGGGGGCGAGCCCTAAAGGTAGGGGATGAGAGAGAAATGCACACACACACACACACAGGCTCCCTTTACACAAAGGGAATGAGGGACACATGTCAGCTCCCTAGGCCAGATGCCCACAAGGTGTGCCCAATTTCTATTGGATGACCCTTGAAGTGGACCTATGAGAATTAAACTAGAGTAAATCTAGTTTAATTAATTTAAAAACATTTAATAAAAGAAACCAATGAGAATTAAGTCTCCTAGAAGACTATTGGGCAGTCTCCCAAGGGGTCCAATGAGCATTCAGGAGCCCCATGGCTTGCCTGATTCCTATTGGCCAGGAGGCAAGGGGGTCCAATGAGAGTTTAGTTTAATTATTTAATTACCTAAATCTCTCACAAAAGGGGAAAGGGGGACACATGTCAGAAGGCTATCACTTATGCTGCTTAATTATAATTGGCTTGACTTGGGGAGGGCCAATGAGGCTTCAGCAAGAGCAATTAGCAAGAGGGCTCGCCCAAGAGAGAGAGGGGGCTGATTTTTGCAAGGCATTATCACACACACAAGCTCATGTGTGAAGAAAGAGAAGACTATCTCTTCCCAAGCTTTAATGGAGAACTCATCACCTACTCCAAGCTTGTGAGATAGAAGCCTACATCAACACTCTCTTGGCATGTGGATGCAAATCCAACTAAGAGCCAAGCTTCAATGCATGCTTATCTCCTCTACCAAGATAATTAATAAGCTAATCTATGCTATACATATGAGTGATTATGTGAGGAGATGTACATCTTTCTCGTAAGATACTCCTTCTTCCTCTCAATCTACTCTCATACCCTGCTAGCTCTCACCATCTTCGAAGGTGTGTGAGGTCTTGGGCCTGAGAATGGGGATAATTCAAGTTGTGTTTGTTAAGTGTTTTGCTTAGTGCATGAAGTTTCCATCTTCATTGCACTAGCTAGTCTTGAAGGAACACAAAGAATTGTATTGTACAATGTCTCTCTTGATGGGAGAAACCATAATACAAAGCCTTTTGGAGGGGGGACCGGCTCCATGAAAATCCGGGCCTTAACTGTTGTCAATAGCTTAATTTCTCTCTCTTTTGAAAGTATTGTTGATGCTATCTAACTAGATGTTATGCTTTTTGTTGCTCTCTCTCCACCCAAGCACTCTTGTAATTCTCATTAGGAATCTATTCTAATGAAATGCCCACTATGTTCATGCTAATTTCCGCTACACATAAGTTATTAGGCCATTAAATTTTACAGAGAATGAAGAGATTAACAAAAGAGAAAAATCATGGAAGGATTAGACCTGTTCACGGTCTTTGAGCATCCTTGAGTAAGCATCCCATTTGTGCAGAGAAGTCTCTTGATCCTTTTACTTGCAAAAGAAGCTGATTTGAAGCTAAGTGTAAACACAAGCTCCAAAATCCTTTTATTGAAAGAAAAAAACACACAAAAAACATTAATGAAAACCTAAAGCTAGGGTCTTTGATACCCGAATTTGCCAAAGGGAAAAAACCCAAGGGAAAAAAGTGCCTTTGGTAATGCACATGATGCTCTTTGTAGAAAATTTATGCACACATAAGAACAATGAGAGATTAAATGCTTCTACATAAGCAAATTTTTAATTTCTTACAACCTCTTATGCATGATTCAAAGTTGATTAATTTCTAACTTAATGAATATGGAGTTAAAACAAGCCAAGAGCTGAAAATAATGCAACTTTCATGAAATGAAGTGGCTCTCAAAAGCCGAATTTTACATTTGAAAGCTTTCCAAAAAGTTGGCCAACAACTAGCTCACATGAAATTTTACATTTTTTAGAGCAAGCGATGAGCTAGAGATGACTTCAACTTTTAATGGAATGAAAATGAATGGATCTCACTAGCCAAGTTTTGTACTTGAAAGCTCTCAAAAAAGCTGGGTAAACACTAGCTCAAAATGAAAACATTTGCATTTTAGACCAAGCTATGAGCTAGCATGTATACAATTTTTAATCCAAACAATTGGAATGGCTCTAAATAGCCACATTTTGCAATATTTTGCAACGATGACCCCTCCATGGATCAAGGAAAGCTCTTGTTTCCCACAACCCTTCAAAAACAACTCAAATCATTAGAGCTCTTTAGCATATGAATATCCGATACAAGCAAAAATGTTCAACCATAACCTCAAAAATTTAATGCTCATTCTTGGCCATCAAACAAGCTCAAATTTAGTTCCTGCATGGTTTTACATTAATATCAAGCACTAAAATGTACAAGCAATGTCAAATCCAAATTTTAATTCATAGCACCATTTTATGGTCAATAGCAAACCTACAATTTAATGGTATTCTATGACCATTCTCCCAAAATCATGCTCACTTTAGCATATTTGACATACATATCAAAAGAGAGAGAGAGAGAGAGAGAGAGAGAGTTTAGGATGAAGAAAATTTTAAAGTCTCTTGATTGGTTAAGCATAATCCGATGTCTCGTCATTGGCCAATTTTCCTGCAAAACAATGCACAATTGTTAGTGCCAAAGCATTCATACATGCACATCAAGCACCAAAAAGTATTGAGCTCAAAAAATGGTATTGTATGGCTACTCAAAAAACTCAATTTTAGTGCTATACAAGGATTTATTCAATTCAAGCACTAAAATTCATATTCAATGCCATTTTCAAGCATAAAGTCCCAATCAAACAAGCACAACTCATCATCGAGTGTAACTCTCACATGAAGCTCACATGCTTTTCAAAAAGAGCTTGACATTTATTGGAATGAAAATCAATCAAGCCAAGCCCTAAACCATACACAAGTTGAATTATTGATGCAAGGAAGGTCATTTTTGCATAGACACAGTCATAGTACACACAATAAATACCCCCATATGTGAGAAAATATGGAAATAAATATCAAAATAACATCATCCCAAAAACAAGGATTCGTCTTCAACTCACTAGAATGCTCACTAGTTGTGTGGGCTAGTTTTGACCAATCTCACTAGCTGGTGTGTTTTAGTTGGACTAGCATGAAAGAAATTTATCTTTGACTGTAGCCTGTGTGAGATCATGAATGCATTCTCAATGAATCACTAGTTAGCTCACAAAGACATGCATTAAACCGTCACAACATTGGTCGTGGTTTCATTATTTCCCTTTTGAAGGCACAACCCCTAAAAACCAAATCAAATAGAATAAAAAATTCACTCTCATTGGTTTTTTTTTTTTGTCATTGTAAAATTATTCCAAGTCTGCTTGAATCACTCCCAAGCACATGGCAAAGTCGAGGGTGTGAACATCCTCTTGGAATTTCAATTTGTGTTTTTTTCATTTTATTTCCATTTTTGAAGCAAATTCGTTGAAGTTGAGCTAGAGGATGGCGGGCTCAGGGTCGAGAGGCCAAAAGAGCCTGGATGCAGAGGGCATGATGCAGCTGCGAGGTGTGAGTGTGTCGGGTCTAGCCGAGGCAAAGGAGCACGTGCAGGCAGTGCCACGCAGCATGTGCGCGCACTAATTCAGGCGGCAGGCCAAGCCAATCATCATGGGTGTGTGTGTGTGTGTGTGTGTGGGTTAGCTCAAGCATCTGGTGGGTGCGAGAGAGATAGCATCATAGCGTAGAGTAGGGAAACGCCTTTTGAGGCTTGAGAATTGGGATCAGCGTCACTGCGTCACTGTGTTTGAGATTTTAGAGAAGTAGAGACCGACAATCAATATGTGGGTGTGTTGTGTGTGTTTACTTTTAGAGCAACATCCTGTGAGCAGCGTGTGTGTGTGTGTGTGTGAGTTTTTCTTTTTTTGCTTGTGCTTAGCCAGGACTCATGAGCCAGATTTCGGAAGACGAGGGAGAAGCGGCCCTGTGAAAACGCCAAAGTCGCAGCAGATTTTGGCTAATCCAAATCAAACAATCATGCACACCATCCATTTTAGATCTTGCAATCATCATAATTGGTAATTGTTACCAATTATTCATCAATTTGTGCTCTAATCAATCCCCTTTTTTTCACATTGCTCCAGTGAAGGATGTACACTTTGGATTGAAAATTCCATGCACAATTATTGATCTCAAATCCATAAATTGAAAAGGCATACACGCAAAATGATCAATCCAATCTTCATTGGCTAATCTCAACCCAATCATCAATCATCGCAAAATCATTGCTCATATTTAAAATTCCTAGTCATCCAAACCCTATCGGATTTTTAATTTGGCTTGTATGGCTACTCATGAGTGAAAAATATCCACAATTGAGCATTAATTGAGTAATTATCTCGAACCTCAAAGGCAATTTGTGGCACACACATCAATTATTGGCTAAATTAATCATCATAATTGGTAAAAAATACCAATTATTCATTCAAGCACCAGATTGCATATGCCATTGAGTAGGCACACTCACCCAAATTTAGGCCAAAATTTTATGCAAAAATTACATCAATTCCACATTGGAATGCACAAATTGCAAACTCAATCAAGCATAAGTGAATTCATGCCTAAAAAATTATACTATTTCTACCCAATCAAGTAATGCACACACTCAAAAATTAAGCACAAATGATCGAATTTTTCTCAATTGGCAATGAATTTAGGCTTATACCTAATGATCGCACACACTTTTCATGAGCATTCCATAATCAAAAATCATTTTGGTGCCCCAATTGACCATCGATCATTGAAAATCAAGTGGCCTTGGATGGGTACACACTCAAATTTTTCCCAGTTTTTTGGCATTTAGGCTTATCCAATGATTGAATTAGCCTAGCATATACATCTATTACATGATTGCATACTCTTATACCATCAATTCCATCACTTTATATGCATGCACACATTCAAGATTAGGTGCACACACACTTGAAATTTTTGACAGTTTTTTTTCCTCTTTGGTGCATGCACACACACAATGATTTTTATGCACACACATGAATTCTTGATGAGAATTAAGCATTATTTTGACACACACATCATTCACTAGTCAAAATTGACCATCAATTTCATCCCAAAACAATCAAATTAGGTGCAAAGTGTAGGTCAATTTATTTACACACCTAATTTTGGCAATAAATTAGCAACACATTAGAATCAAATTAACCACTCAAAAATTGAATAGGGCAGGTCAATGCACTTACAATCGATTCTATCCAAGCTAATTCTTGCTCCACACGATGATTCCATCATGTGTAGCTCTTCCAAATTAGCCCAAAAATTGACCATTGTAGGTCAAAAATCAAACACTCAGATCATCAAATTAGGCATGGATTAGCACAATTAACTTGATAAAAGTGATGATTCCACATCTTACAAGGGGATCTAACATTCTTTACACTTCAAATGTTAGCAGTTAGGTTAGCAAAGTTAGTCAAAATTACTGAAAATTAGCATGAAATTATTTGGGGTATTCATAACTCAATAATTAGCTTCAATTTCTTGCATAACATTATCAAATCAAACCACAATCGAGTTACGCACACTCAAAAACCAAGAAATTAGTAGTGAAATTACTCTATTCTAAACATCTTATACTCACTAGCTTAGGTTATCGATCCTCGGCAATGGCGCCAAATGTAGGGAGGCGTTATAGCACAACCTAATTGCAACCCACACAAAATTATCAAATCCACGGATCGGCAACCCGGCTAGAGCATGGAAGTATGAGCATCGGATGAATAGAAATAGAGGATTCAAGAGATCACCTTTCCAATGCAAGTAGAGATTAGCCATGGCAAGACTAACTCTAAACATACTCTAATCACTAATCTAACAACTCCTACACACATCAAGTCCATCGAAGTCCGACTTTCCATAGACTAGAAACCCCAAGCACACTAATGATAAGCACACACTAATTACCACATGTCAATTACGGAACTTCATCAATAGCTACACACACGAGGTGAATGGTGCTAGAGCTTCATAAAACCTATCTACACACAAGCAAAGAATAGGACACACACACAAATTACAAGATTAAGACCCAACTTAATCAACCTAATTTGTGATGCTAAGTATCACAAATAAATTGCTCATAGAGAGAGAAGAGTGGTTAATAGCAAGAGCTACATACCTCTCTCAAATCTAGAATAATGAGAGTGTAATACTACTCCATGGCATGATGCAATATAGAGAAGAAATATACTAATGAGAAAATATGAATTAGATTAATCAAGAAGAGCTTACTCTAGTTACAATTGGATTAGCACTAGCCTCTTAAGCATAAACATTAAGCTCAAGGCTAGGCCATAGAGTGAACACTCAAGAGAGAGGGAGCTCTCAAAAGTGGATACTCAAGAATGAAGCCTCCTTGCATAAAGGCTTCCTTTTAAAGGCTTTCACCACAATCCCTTCTAGTATGGGTTTAAGCTTGAGCCCTCAAACTACCATATACAACTTTGGAACTCCAAGTGAGCTCAAGACTTATACAAGGTGAGTTGGAAATATTGAGTCACATCCATAGAATATCTCCCGCTTGATGCACAACCGATGTAGCATGTGTTAGCCGCTCCTAACATCTTCATGGGTGTTAACTGCCTTGGTTTGGCATGAGAGGTCCATGAAAGATCCTTAACGTTCATATCCTCCCATTAATAGACTCCAATCCTAGGATTATCAGTGCTAATCCATTTCAAAGGTTTCGGATCAACTTGATCATATCCCTTGAATTCTAAAGTTGGTGGAACTTCCTTTGGTGCCATATCTACAAATATTTTATTCACTTCTCATCCCCATTGTCTATCACATGAGGATTTTCAACTTTTACATACCGAGCCCTTTTTTATCCATATACATTTTTCCTTGTTTGTTTTCTCTAATTTTCTCTTTAAACTCTATGTCATGGTCATCAATGAAAATGGCATACTCTTCATTAGGATAGAAAATCCCTCCCAGAAACAACAATCCAAAAGCAAACAGATAGTTTCCATAACCATCCAAACCACAAAGGAAAAGTGCTAGATGCAACCTTGCTGAGGATAGTAGTGACGATGATGATTCTTTTAACATCCCCTACCAGGTACTCACGTCATCACAATCACTAGCAGCTTGAGTAACAACCAAGAAAGGCCAAGAGCAAAGAACAGCAAGACAAAACCAAAAAGTTTGACAAATCTGGATACCAAAGAGCCAGCTTGGCCAAAAGCAGGTATGGATCAAGAAGAACAATATCTCTCATGAAAAATCACAAGATCTAACACCAAAAGGAAAACAAATGAAGTCTGCAAGAATGGCTAAGAATATCACAAAGTCGCAAGCTTTTGCAAATCATATTTGGGTTCCAAAGAAGTTGATTCAAGCACGAAGAGATCAGAAGTTTATTTGGGTTCCAAAAAACAATTAAAGTATCAACTCCCAAAGTCTAAACCTCATCCTCAACCAAGCATACAAGGGCTGAAGCAAAGACCAAGACTCACACAAAGACAAGGTGGATCCGAAAGAAGTCTGTTCAAACACAAGCGAAGCAGGGACAAGCCTTGGGTTCCCAAACGAGCAACAGCAACAAAATAGCCAGTAATAACAAATAAGTGGGTCCCAAAGGAAACCAATAAACCTACTATCACTGTACCATCGCTTGAATTCTTTCAATTCTTCCTACGGTTACAATACAATTAGAAGAATCTCACTTCAAGCCAAAACCCAATATTTCAGAACAATGCCAAACATGACAACCAACAACAAGGCTAAAATGGATCCCAAAGAATCATCAAACAGATAAGTAAGCCTTCAAAAGATCTCCACAACCTTCAATCAAGAAAACAACACAGGAGCTTCAAAGAATATCACATTGCTTATAATATGAAGCCTCACCAGCAAATGCCAATAAGCAACTTGTTTATAACCACATCTTGCACATCATAAATCTTTTCCATGCATTGACTATGTATGCATAATAGAGCTACATTACAAGGCCTGTATAGGCACATTTTTTTATTTCCCAAGCACAACACATACCCTTGACGATACTTTGTCGTCAAGGAGGACTCCAAATAGGAGGGGAGGAGGCATTCTAAAAGCGGACCTAATATTATGAATATTAGAGGGCAATGTTTTGTGAGTTGTATTGAATATTTTCATTTGATTGTGATAAATTTTTGACAAAATTCAGAGTGTATGCCCTCAAAATAGAGTTACAAGAGGAGTACGCAGACAAAAGCCATATATGAGTCCCTAGGGACATGTGTATAGTGTACATAGCGTTAGAATTCTATTAGAATGATTTTGCTTTTTTGGTTGAGTTGATTTTGGTTTTATTTTGTTATTTTTTAGATTTTCTTATTAAAAACCAAAAAACAAAAAAACAAAAAATTCCATAATCCAAGTAGAGATGCCAAGCAGTACAAAGAAAGAAGGTATAGGAAAATGAGGAAACTTCACTAGGTATGCCTCAAAAGCCATATGCACATTGGGTAATGTCAGAGGTAAGAAAAGAATGCCAATAAACCTTCAACAACAACATGAGACAAAACATGACTGAGAATGGTCATAAAAATCCGGGATGGACTACAAGGACAAAGGAAGTTGGTGATGCGACTAAATGAAAGCATCCATCAAGTGTAAAGTTGCCTATCGGACATTTTATGGGACTACAAGGTCGTATATAGGAAGTAGATCTTTATACTATAAATCTTCTATCTTGTATGTGACTTAATGGAGCCTAACAAACAAAAGGGACTAACAATACTGACAAGAAAAAAGGGGCAGAAATGATAGTTCAATCATCTATTGTGATAGAGGTATGTAGGAGCAACCAAGAGTCAAGCCAAATTTTGGTCATCATCATTAGTTCTACATGTGTTTGGTAGCCAAAAGGTGCCAGAGATGCCCATCAGCCATTCTTGAAACTGAAATCCAAAAAGTTAGCTTGTAAAGCCAAATGCAAGTCCAAATCAAGCTAAAATTTGTCAAAAGGCTATGAATAGAGAATACAAGCTAAGGGTTTTATAATTAATTTTTAAAAAAAACAACCCTAGGCAGAGATGCTATTTTTTTTTTCAAATCTGAACCATGATAGCCATCTACATGCCCTGTACATCATGTATATGAGTTTTGGGGACAAATAGCTCATCGATGATGAATGATGATGGATAAATCCCTTTTGATGCAATCTACTAACTTGGGGAATTAACTGGGGTTCGTCAGGCTTTAATTAAGTCATGTATCAAACGGAAGCAGTATAATGATTTACATAGCACATAGAAGATAATAGTGGCAAATGCAACTTGGGTCACCTTGATGCAGGAGCAAAGGAGTCACCAATGAAGAAGATCAGACACAAATGATCAACAAACCAACCTTCGGAGGGTTACATATTTTGTCCTTGATGAGGCAAACTGAATGTTGGACATGGGTTTTCAACCTCAAAAAAGACAAATTACCTCCCAAATTTAGTATGATAGACAGACTTGGTATTGGAGTGAAGAAGTTGACAATTTTGCCAAAAAATTTCTACAAAAGTCTTACTAAGTTGCCATTGGCTCACAAGATCTAAAAGCCAATCATTCAATTCTACAGATTGTAAATATTGTTTCCGAGAATGCGACATACTCAAAAGTGACAGATTTGCTAGAGCAAGTGATGGATGGAGCTTTATCTATACATGATGACAAGAGTCAAGCTCAACAAGATTGGGTTCTATTTGAATTTAGATCTGACGATAACCTTATAATGATAGAAATAGATGATGCAGCTCAAGGCTTGGATGTGAAGGACATAAAGTTCGACATCAATTATGATTCTCATGGATCATAGTTCTTGTTGTTGTTTGACAAAAGTATAAGCAATGGAGCAAACAAAAGCAAAAGTGACAACAAAGACTGCACTAACTTTGACAACTAGGTCATGTCAGGGACAACATGAACTCGGAGGGGGAGTGTTGACCCGTGGGTCAATAACACAATATAACTCAACAAAGACTTATTCTCTGAGAGTCATGAAATGCTACGGATTATGGTTAGAAACATCATTTGTAAGAAGTAGCTAGTCTAGTTGCAGAACCCGGGGTGCAATGACACTTCCAGATTGTAAATACAAATCCATTTGACCCCTTGAACTCTATTTTAGGTTTAACCTATGGTAGCCTTAGTATATAAGGTACTTGTGTCAATTTGTAAAGGGACTCTTATCATAATCAAGTTTTAAGCTACCACCGACTATGTGTGAGAGAGGAAGAGACAAAGAGCATGAGCTTCATCCTGAGTCTACTCCCCACTCATTCAATTGGAGATTAGACTGCACCATCATGCTAGGCTCAGTAGGAGCTATGCATCAATGCCAAGCATTCCTTGTGAGACGGAGCACACGCGCTAACACATGTACAAGATATTTGTGGCCGTAAGTATATCAAATGCTGCCTATTTTTTGTGTGCAAGTAGTCATTAGAACCATGGCAACATAAGCTATGTGTAGGTACTCTTAGACTTCAGTTTTGGGCACTTCAAAATTTTGGCTCTGTCTTCATATTATGCGTTTTCTACAGATGGTTCTAGAGTGAGGGTTTTGAGTGTAGAGAGGCTTTGGGACAAGTGTATCCTAGTGAGGGGATGGTGTTCCTTGAGTTTCGTACAATTTTGGTATGCTTTGGTCAGTTTTGTTCCGTTTGTGTGTATGCGAGTTGGGTGGTGTAGTTGAGAGTAGTGAGATTCTAGATTGTGGTTTAGTTAGCATTCCAGAGTGTTGTATGTGTGGGATGGTCTCAGCATGACAAGCTAAAGAGATTTCCTTTGTGTGCCTATCATGTCATATGTGTCCTTGATTGACATTACGTTGATCTAGGTTTTGTTGCATGCACTTTATAGGTGTTGTGATTCACTCCTGCAACATGGAACTTATCCAAATAGATGTGAAAACAACATTTCTTCACGGGGATCTAGATGAAGATGTCAACATGAAGTAGCCAAAGGGTTTTGTATGTGAAACTCAAAAGCCAACAAGGGCAGAATTGGTTTATAGACTTAAAAAGGCACTCTAGATTGTCTCAAGCAATGGTACCATAAGTTCAACAAATTCATGCAGCCTCAAGGTTACATAAGGAATCAAGAGGATCACTCCTTATAAACAAGAAATTTGAACAATGGTTCTTTAATCATCTTGATCTTGTATGTAGATGATATGCTTATTGTAGGGAAATCAATTGATGAGATCAATCAGTTGAAAAAGATGCTAAGCACTCAGTTTTCCATCAAAAACTTGGGAAATTCCAATCACTTTCTTGGTATGCGCAGCCTACTGGAGGGACCAACAACACTTTTTCTTTGAACTGGGGTAATCTCAAATGTTGAGATACCTTTGGTGATACAGATAGCTGAAGTTTCCCATTATGGTACCCTCGCCATAGGATATGTATTGAGGCGGTCCGGGGCGGGCAACAAGAAGAGCAACCTCTAGACACCCTTCAAGGCTTCCATGCTGCTCAATGGGGCTGGGGCACAACACAACACAAACCAAAACAACAAACCCACAGCCAAATCCCAACTACACAAGGGGCACCACCTAGTTTAAGAGCGAACTAGGACGCAAAAGAGGAGAATCTTTAGAGCAACCCACCAACAAGCAAGGAATTTACACTAACCCTAACACCAATGGAACACCCTCACACACTAAAACACGAGAGAGAGAGAGAGAGAGAGAGAGAGAGAGAGAGAGAGAGAGAGAGAGAGATGGTGCTCGGGCTGCTTTGAAGTGTATCGTTAATGATCAAGCCAACATAAATATATATATATGTAAGAAAGAGAGAGAAAGGGGGAGGAGGTGCTTGTTGCATTAATACCTTCTTACAAATCTGTCATGACAAATCAAAGTGAGATTAGTATTTGTTCAACATAGCTTGCGTAAATTTCACCACAACACATCACAAGAAGAGCCACCCCAATCACTGTCTTAAGGCCAGGGGAGTCCTCTCCACCCTGTCGCCCTCTTACAGTATGTGGGATTTATGGCTAGATTGATGACAACACCAGAGACAAGCTATCAAGAACTTAACAAAAACACCAAGACACTTACGCATCATTGTTGTCCATTACTTCACGTTGGAAGGGAGACAAAGTATCCAAGCTTAGTCCAAATCCACCCTCCTTGATTCAGCAAATGTTGGGCTTACACTAGTAGGAGAAATGATAGATTTCCTACTCTCAATTGAATGATCACTCTCTCTCTTACAATGGCATAGAGTTCCCTTGCTAATCCCCTATTACAACACATGCACATGCATAAGACAATGAGCTTCCACTCAAGAGCTCCTTCTAGAGAGGTTGATCTTGGCTTCTCAAGCTATAGCATAGTGCTCTTGCTTATGGCTCCCCCCTTTTGTGCTAGCTACACCCTCCTTTTATAGCAATTTTGAAGGCTAGGGTTACTCCTCTAACCATGGTTGGGTTAGATTTTCAACAATTTACCTAATTTCTTTTGCTTGGAATTATCAAGAAGTTGGTGGGGAAAGAGAGAGGAGAGAAATGGAGGTGATAGGACTTTTCATAGTGGGTTAGTGTTAGTAGAGTTAGTATTAATTTACAAATGGAATTGAATATTTACAATGGGAGTATCCATGTAGGATACAAATAAGGAAGAAAAACTCTTAAGAGGTAAGAAAAGGTGGATTTTTTACAAGGTTGATGCTCCAAGTGTCTTGAGTAGGGCCAATTTTGACGCTTGTTGATGGTCCACTAGCTTTGACGGTACATTTTTTCTCCACTCTTGACCTTCCTTGAGAGACAAGGTAATTGAAGCTGAGTAATCAACCACCATGATGCTGTCTTTTAAGAGAAGAGGCTGAATTTTGTGGTTTTTTTGATAGATATGGGTAATTTGGAGGAGGAAAAATGAGACTAAGTGGTCAATTTTGGAATGGAATTGTGTGTGGGAGGTATGAGTTCACCATGGTTTCTCTTATTCTTCAAAGTTGAGGAGAAGGTGAGTAGGGTGCAGAGAGGAGTGGTGAGAGAGGTGGGGATGATGAGTGGAGAAGTGTGTGTGAAAGAGGAAAATGATAAAGTGGAAGAGAGAGTGTGGCTGCATAACATGGGAAAACTGGGGTCCACTAATAAAATCATAGCTCACAGCTCGTAGCTCAAAAAAATATGAAAAAATTTCAGGCAAAAGTTCAGCCCACGAGCTACAACTTTTGTTTGTATCACCTTTTCAAATTCGGAGAGCAAGTGAACTTTAAAAATTCAGCAAAACCGACCGTTTTTTTCCACTGCACAAGGTCCTTGTTGGGTCCTTCTTTGGATGATTCTTTTGAATACCTCCAAGAGTGAGCCCTCCATAGTGCATGTATGCATGCCACCTACCCTTGACCTTATTTGGTAGGTCTATAATTGAAGATATTGTTGAGATCATGATATAAGTGAATAGTACAACTAAGAAAATCAAATATTGAGGGGTCTAAAAAATATGTACATGTCAAATATAAATAATATAAGTGGAAAAAATATAAAGGGGTCAAAAGAAATCTCTCTCATTATGAGGCTACCATAAAAAGATAAATATTTTTGGTGTTCTAATTTTTTAGAAAAAAAAAAATAGATGGAGGAAGGGAAAAATCACAATAGTGAAAAAATATACACATAAGTAAAACTAGTTTTTTTTGGATTTTTGTTGGGGTGGAGTTACACCAAATATAAGAGAAGCTTACATGAAAATATTTCTATATGGAATAAAGAGTATGAAAAATGGTAAGAAAAAGTGTGGTAATGTTGAGGCAATGTACAGAGCATAAATAACACACACCTAGGTAGAAATATTTAAATAAATACCAAAATAATTATGAAAAAATCTTTTATTTAGGCCCTATATACAAAGAAATATTTACATACGCATGGGCCATAATATACTTATATTTTTTATATTTTATATTTTTTTGGCTCAACTAGCCCAATGCCTAGCTAATTGAGGGTTTTTTATTTCAGTAAGGAGATATGGGAAAAGTCCCCTAACTCACACGCACCTATATACAGTGAAAGGGTGAGGGTAACCATAGCGTTTGGGTGAATTTGGTAGGGTGGAGTAACTTACTGTGGCAATTATGGAGAGCCGAAAAACGGCTATCATTAGCCCTCCCCCAGGATGATGGTATATTCATGTACCATTATAGAGCATCTTTTCCAAAGAGAGTGCTTCAGAGTCCTTGACGAGATCTTCATTGTTTGGCCCCTCAGAATTTTGGTTGGAGTTACACGCATGCTTCATAGAACAATACTTACATGGGATAGTTGCCTTTTGCTCTGGTAGATCCTTTGGTAGAAGGCGACTCAAGTAAGGCTTCAAGCGATAGCGGTTTACCTTCCTGGAGTGCTCTTTCCCATTCAAGTCCATAAGTTGATAGTAACTTGAATTGAAAGCCTTCTTGACTATGTATGGCCCCTGCCATCCTGTTTCAAATTTGGCATCAAAACAATTATCGAGTCGATTGTCATACCTTAGCACAAGATCTCCTTCATTGATGCCTTTGTCCTTCAGTTTCTTGTCAAGCTTCTCCTTTGTCTGTGTGGCTTTCCTCTTATAGCACTCTTTTCCACTCAAGCTCAGCTAAGGTAAGAAGTCGATCCATCCATGCTTCTTCATCATCTTGTGCTGATTTGCCATGAAGTCGCATTGTTGGAATGTTTAGTTCAATTGGCTGTAAAGCCTCTTGACCATAGACCAAGTGAAATGGTGTGAACTCCGTGGCTTCCCTATATGTGGTTCGATACGCCCACAAGGCACCATCCAAGAAGTCATCCCACAACTTTGTCTTGTTTTTCACCATCTTTCTAATGATGCCTGCAATGACACCATTAGCTTTTTCTACCAAACCATTTGATTGGGGATAGTAGGGTGTACTGTGACGATGTAGAATGCGAAGTTCTTCACAAACTTCTGTGAGCAATCCCTTTCTAAACCCTGGACCATTATCAGAAACAATCTCCAAAGGTGTGCCAAATCTACAACAAATGTGAGTGTAGACGAATTTGCTCACTGTCCTCTCATTTACCTTTGCCACACTTTGTGCTTCCACCCACCTAGTCATATAGTCTACAGCCACTAGAATGTAGAGTTTACCATTTTTTGTCCTAGGCAGAGGACCCATAGCATCAATGCCCCACTTTTCAAAGGGTCCATTTGCAAGCACGATTTGCCTTGGACCATAAATCAATCTTCTATTCCCATTTACCTGACAATTGTGACAACTTTTACACCAATGTTGGACATCCACATGCAGACTTGGCCAAACATACCCCGCAAGCAAAATCTTCTTCACAGTTAATTCTTGGGAAAAATGACCACCACATGCCTCTTCATGCAAACCTTTTAGAATGGCTGGAATTTCCGCGATAGTTGGTACTCTTCTACACACTTTATCCTTCCCTCTTTGATAGAGGGAGCCTTCTAGGAAGAGATACATGCTTGCCTTCTTCATGAGTCTCCTCTTCTGAGCTTTTGTGAAGTCTGGTGGAAACTCACCCTCCAAAATGTAGCCAATGATGGGAGCCAATAACTCCAATCCCTGGTACCTCGGTTGCTTCACAGCAGCCGCCACCATGATGACCTGTACTTCTTTCTTTACACATGCAACGGCTTGTTGTGCAAGTAAATCAGCATCTTCATTTTGTTTCCTAGGAATATGATATAATTGCACCTCCTCAAATTGATTAAACATCTTACGAATGGCATGAACTTTTGTCCTTAATCTTTCATTCTTGCATGCCCAAATGCCTAAAATCTGTTTAACAATGAGAAGTGCATCTCCCTTTACCATGAGACGTTTTATCCCTTGGCCAATGCACATCTTCAAACCATGAAGTAGTGTGTCGTATTCTGCTTCATTGTTGCTAGTTGAACTTGGTAGATTGAACTTCTCTTTCATGACCACCTCTCCACTTGGGTTGAGCAACACTAGCCCTCCCCCTACTTTTCCTGTGGCTCGACGAAAAGCTCCATCAAAGAACAAGGTAAAAGCATTAGGAATACTTTTTGGTGGTGGCAATGGTAGGGTCTTTACTTCAGGCACCTTAATCTCCTTTTCATGCACCCTATAAGTGAGAATCCCTGCCAATTGTGCACGCACACTATCTTCTACCTTGAAAGAGTATTGAAACTCTTGCAACTCCATAATCCACTTTGAGATCCTAGTACTAAGATTCATTTGAGATGACACCCAAGGGAACAAATTCTCTGCGGTGAGGATTACAAAAGGTTTTGGGAGCAGGTAGGATCTAAACTTTCTCACCACAAACATGAGAGAAAGCATCATGAGTTTTGCTTCTGTGTAGTCTCTCTCCAAAGCATTCATGACCCTACTAGCAAAGTAGATGGTTCGCATCCTTGTACTGTGGGGATCTTGTTGTAGCAACACAGCACCAATTGTTTCCCTTCCAACACTAGAGCTAACAAAGAATGTGTACTCCCAACAAGGAGGCATGAGTGTTGGTAGCTCTGACAAAATGACTTTAATGTTACAAAAATACTCTTCAAGCTCATGAGACCATGCAAATTCTACTTGTTGTGTCAACTTTTGCAAAGGATGAAGCAACTCCGAGGCTAAGTGAATGAAGCGTGACATATACTTCACCTTCTGAATGAAGGAGATGACCTCCTTAAGACTCTTCGGTGATGGGAGCTCAATAAGAGCCTTTGCCTTTGAAGGATCCACCTCAATGCCTTTATAGGAAACCTTGTGACCGAGCAAGATCACTTCATCCTCACCTATGTGGCACTTGTCAGGGTTGAGTTGACCTCCCATGTCGTAGAGCTTCTTTAACCCTTCTTCTACCCTTTGTAAATGCAATGATTTTGAGCTATAAATGCAGAAATCATCAATGAACACCCTAATTGACTTTCCAAAGAATGCTTGAAACACCATGTTCATGAAACGTTGGAATGTTGCAGGAGCATTTGTCAGACCAAATGGCATGACTCTAAAATCATAACAACCCCAAGGAGTGATAAAGGTTGTTTTCAATTGATCTTCCAATGCGATACCTATTTGAAAGTAGCCTGAGTAGCCATCACACACAGTGTACTTCTCATGACCAGCTACCTCATTTAGTATCTCATCCTGAAATGGGAGGGGAAAGTGATCTCTTTTTGTTGCCTCATTGAGGGGCTGGTAATCCACACACATCCTCCACTTGCCATTTTTCTTAGGAGTGACAACAACAGGAGAGACCCACTCTGAATTCTCCACTGGATAAATGAAACCTACTACTAAAAGCTTTCTTACCTCCTTGAGTAGAGCCTGTTCCTTTATAACTCCTAGCCTTCGTAGCTTCTGAGCTTTAGGTGTGGCCTCAGGCTTTAACTCAATCTTGTGTTGAACAACATCTACCCCACGCACGTCGGTGTAGTCTTTAGCAAAAAGCCTAGGAAACTTCCTTAGCACACATTTGAACTCCTCTCTTTCATCCTTTGTAAGTGTTGTTGATAGCATACCTTCCAGCATCCCTTCATCTTGAACACCTTCGTTCTCTTGAGGACCTACCTCCTCCAAGCCTTGACAAGAGGTCTCTTGGTTGCTTGGCTTAAACCTTACCCCCATGACTTCGATGGAAGACTCCTCTTCAGTAATGCTGCCGCTACTTTCTTCTTCTGAAGTGCTATCGGTCCAACCTTCTTCCGTCTCACTTTGAGATGATTCTTCATGGATCTCCTCTTGGCGTTGCTCCTTCATGTCAAAGACAACCGTCTTATGATTGTCATTCCTGCAAATTAATTTCCCACTCTCCCAATCCTGCAAAGCTCGCATTTTCATTAGCCATGGTCTTCCTAGGATAAATGGATAACCACTTCCCTTGGTCAACATAACATAAAAATCCACCGCTTTCTTAATGCCAAAGGCCTCTACAAAGACATTTTTACAAATGCCTACACACCTAGCCTTGCTATTGTTTGCCATCTTGACTTTGATTTCATGTGTCTCATGGATGTGCATGCCTAGTCTTTGCATGAGTCCCTCTGTCATGATGCAAATTTGTGCACCCCCATCCACTAGACCTTTCCTAACCAATCTTCCTTTGATGTAACAGTCTAGCACCGGTGTAATGTCCTCATTCATTTCAGCTTGTGCAATTTTTACAACAGGCACACTCTCTTTTACCTTTCTCCTAGTGCTAACTGCCCTTGTTAAATCCCTCCTAACTTGTGGACATAATGCAAGAAATTGAGGCCATGAAATATCAGGACCCTTACCTCTCATGTCTTCCAACAAGTTGTACGGAGCCATACCATGTCCAAGAGGGAAGTCTTGGAGGTTGATACGACGTCGAGTCCTCTTGGTTTCCTTGGTTTCCTTTGCCTTCATGCCTTGTCCATGGCCACTCTGTGATGTGACTCCTTCTTTCTCTTTACCTTTTCCTCGGCCACGCTTAATGCCATTGGCTTCCATGTCAACCTCATTTGAATTTGTCACCTCTACCACATGCACATTTGGATTTGGAAAAGGTGGAACTCCTTCTACCCCTTGTGGAGGTGGTCTTGGTCCATTTGGCCTTTGTAGAAGCCTTGGTTGTTGACCAGCTCCTTCTCCTGCATTCATCACTGGGTAATTCAAGTTAGGTCTCCCTGGCTCTCCACGGGGCCAAGGACAATTATACATCCCATGTCCAGACTCTCCGCAATTCCAACATTGCAAGACTCTCCTAGTTCGTGGATCTCTCTCTTCTGACTTCTTTGCTTGTCCCTTTGGACCTACAGCTTGTGCAAGGTGAATTGACAGGCTGCTTAAAGATTCATTTAACTTCTCAATTACTTCAGTCGTTACCTCAGGAAGCTCCCTAGATGTTGATTCTTGTGACTTACCTTTGGGTCTAAGACCTTCTATTGGAACCCCTCCCCTTAAGCACTTGAGTTTCCTATACTTCTCAGCAGCCCTAGTTTCCGCTGCATCAAAAGTAGCAGGTGCACCCGCCTCAACTTTTACCTTAAGGTCAGGAAAGAGTCCGGCTATGAACCTCTCCTTCTTTAAAAATTATGCACCATCACCAGGGTTAGCAACATTTCGTATCCATAGAGCCCAAAGACGTAGGAACTCTTGCTTGTATAAGTAGTAGTCATCTAAGTCTTTTTGCTTATGAGAAACAATGTCTTGCCATAATTTCTGAGTGTTTTGGGGATCAAAGAAGTATTTCTTGAAACGATTCAAAACTTCCGTGTAATTCCCTTTAACTTCCTCAGGAAAAGAGTCAAACCAAGTGCTAGCATCTTTCCTAAGGACCACCTCAAACATTTCTACACGTTCTTGATCAGTTACTATCCTCTTGATACGGCAAGACATCTTGAAATTCGCTAGAAATAATTCTGCATCCTCTCCAGGCTCTCCATTGAATTGATTTCAAAGTGACGCGTTTTTGTTTTTTATTTATTTAAAAGATTTACACAATAATATTTTCTAAATTGCAATCTATTCTACAACAAAATAAAAATATTCACATCAAATGACCTATGATAATCAATAAGAGGTAGAATGACAGGGTTTGGTGACGCAAGAATTTCTCCTACTCTTTGGGCACCAAACATGAATACCATACGTTGTTGAAAATGGATTTTTCTACTAATTGCAATGTTTACTCTAATGTGTGGAGTGAAATGAAAGGGAAAAACCTGTATTCCTGGGCCATTATCCATGGTCTATATGCATGACCTAATTCTTAAAACAAAACAAAAATATAGATGTCCAAACTAAGGTCGTACCTAATGAGAGGCAAAATAAAAGGATTTACTGATGCGTTTATCTCTACCAACCTAATAGGACCTAAAATTCTACGAATTACTCGCTGAAATTGCAACTTAGTACTAACAATTATGTGTACCTTTTGCCTTGCAATGGGAATGAAGGGATCATACAAATTCTCATGATTCATGCAAGCTACTTGATTATGCTAAAGGTTGAGCCTTCACAAAACATACACAAACCTGTCCTCAGTGGGGGCTCCAATTTGAGGCGGTCCGGGGCGGGCAACAAGAAGAGCAACCTCTAGACACCCTTCAAGGCTCCCGTGCTACTCAATGGGACTGGGGCACAACACAACACAAACCAAAACAACAAACCCACAGCCAAATCCCAACTACACAAGGGGCACCACCTAGTTTAAGAGCGAACTAGGACGCAAAAGAGGAGAATCGTTAGAGCAACCCACCAACAAGCAAGGAATTTACACTAACCCTAACACCAATGGAACACCCTCACACACTAAAACACGAGAGAGAGAGAGAGAGAGAGAGAGAGAGAGAGAGAGAGAGAGAGAGAGAGAGAGAGATGGTGCTCGGGCTGCTTTGAAGTGTATCGTTAATGATCAAGCAAACATAAATATATATATATGTAAGAAAGAGAGAGAAAGGGGGAGGGGGTGCTTGTTGCATTAATACCTTCTTACAAATCTGTCATGACAAATCAAAGTGAGATTAGTATTTGTTCAACATAGCTTGCATAAATTTCACCACAACACATCACAAGAAAAGCCACCCCAATCACTGTCTTAAGGCCAGGGGAGTCCTCTCCACCCTGTCGCCCTCTTACAGTATGTGGGATTTATGGCTAGATTGATGACAACACCAGAGACAAGCTATCAAGAACTTAACAAAAAACACCAAGACACTTACGCATCATTGTTGTCCATTACTTCACGTTGGAAGGGAGACAAAGTATCCAAGCTTAGTCCAAATCCACCCTCCTTGATTCAGCAAATGTTGGGCTTACACTAGTAGGAGAAATGATAGATTTCCTACTCTCAATTGAATGATCACTCTCTCTCTTACAATGGCATAGAGTTCCCTTGCTAATCCCCTATTACAACACATGCACATGCATAAGACAATGAGCTTCCACTCAAGAGCTCCTTCTAGAGAGGTTGAGCTTGGCTTCTCAAGCTATAGCATAGTGCTTTTGCTTATGGCTTCCCCCTTTTGTGCTAGCTACACCCTCCTTCTATAGCAATTTTGAAGGCTAGGGTTACTCCTCTAACCATGGTTGGGTTAGATTTTCAGCAATTTACCTAATTTCTTTTTCTTGGAATTATCAAGAAGTTGGTGGGGAAAGAGAGAGGAGAGAAATGGAGGTGATAGGACTTTTCATAGTGGGTTAGTGTTAGTAGAGTTAGTATTAATTTACAAATGGAATTGGATATTTACAATGGGAGTATCCATGTAGGATACAAATAAGGAAGAAAAACTCTTAAGAGGTAAGAAAAGGTGGATTTCTTACAAGGTTGATGCTCCAAGTGTCTTGAGTAGGGCCAATTTTGACGCTTGTTGACGGTCCACTAGCTTTGACGGTACATTTTTTCTCCACTCTTGACCTTCCTTGAGAGACAAGGTAATCGAAGCTGAGTAATCAACCACCATGATGCTGTCTTTTAAGAGAAGAGGCTGAATTTTGTGGTTTTTTTGATAGATATGGGTAATTTGGAGGAGGAAAAATGAGACTAGGTGGTCAATTTTGGAATGGAATTGTGTGTGGGAGGTATGAGTTCACCATGGTTTCTCTTATTCTTCAAAGTTGAGGAGAAGGTGAGTAGGGTGCAGAGAGGAGTGGTGAGAGAGGTGGGGATGATGAGTGGAGAAGTGTGTGTGAAAGAGGAAAATGATAAAGTGGAAGAGAGAGTGTGGCTGCATAACATGGGAAAACTGGGGTCCACTAATAAAATCATAGCTTGTAGCTCAAAAAAATATGAAAAAATTTCAGGCAAAAGTTCAGCCCACAAGCTACAACGTTTGTTTGTATCACCTTTTCAAATTTGGAGAGCAAGTGAACTTTAAAAATTCAGCAAAATCGACCGTTTTTTTCCACTGCACAAGGTCCTTGTGGGGTCCTTCTTTGGATGATTCTTTTGAATACCTCCAAGAGTGAGCCCTCCATAGTGCATGTATGCATGCCACCTACCCTTGACCTTATTTGGTAGGTCTATAATTGAAGATATTGTTGAGATCATGATATAAGTGAATAGTACAACTAAGAAAATCAAATATTGAGGGGTCTAAAAAATATGTACATGTCAAATATAAATAATATAAGTGGAAAAAATATAAAGGGGTCAAAAGAAATCTCTCTCATTATGAGACTACCATAAAAAGATAAATATTTTTGGTGTTCTAATTTTTTAGAAAGAAAACAAAATAGATGTAGGAAGGAAAAAATCACAATAGTGAAAAAATATACACATAAATAAAACTAGTTTTTTTTGGATTTTGATTGGGGTGGAGTTACACCAAATATAAGAGAAGCTTACATGAAAATATTTCTATATGGAATAAAGAGTATGAAAAATGGTAAGAAAAATTGTGGTAATGGTGAGGCAATGTACAAAGCATAAATAACACACACCTAGGTAGAAATATTTAAATAAATACCAAAATAATTATGAAAAAATCTTTTATTTTGGCCCTATATACAAAGAAATATTTACATACGCATGGGCCATAATATACTTATATTTTTTATATTTTTTATTTTTTTGGCTCAACTAGCTCAATGACTAGCTAATTGAGGGTTTTTTATTTCAGTAAGGAGATATGGGAAAAGTCCCCTAACTCACACGCACCTATATACAGTGAAAGGGTGAGGGTAACCATAGCGTTTGGGTGAATTTGGTAGGGTGGAGTAACTTACTATGGCAATTATGGAGAGTCGAAAAACGACTATCAGTATTTGTTCAGATTTTATGCTTGACGTTGTATATGGAAGTCTATTGGCAGCGACATATTATTTTTGTATGCCCAGTTAGTGCAATTGGCACATTCTATGTGTGTTTTGAGTTGAGTTTTGACTCCTCATACAAAGAAGACTCTGCAGGATTTTTCCCGCGAGTTGTTTTATTGTTGGCACTTTAAAGACTATTTTGGTTGAGATTTTTCTCTTGACACAAGGGATACTTTGCCCAAATTTTTGCAGCTTCTTGTCATAGTTTGGCACCTCTCAAAAGCTCTTGTAAGTGATGGCTTCTTCTTCAAAAAAGGAGGAGTATTTCATCCACAATTTTGATGGCAGCAACTTCACCATGTGGAAAGAGCTCATGAAGGATGTTTTGACTAACAAAGGTCTATCAAAATTGCTAAAAGAGCATGCAAAGGGTGATGGATATACGCAGGCCAGTGGGAGCTTTTGGATGTAAAAGACATGGCTACAATACATCTACATCTAGCCGAGTCAATGTTCTTCACATCATAGGGAAGACGACAACCAAGTCTATAGGATAGCTTATGCTCATCAACATGGGAGAGAAAAAGTGAATCCAACAATTTTTTTCTCATGAAAAAACTTATGAAGCTCAGCATGAAAGAAGGTAGCCGCACAGTTTTTGGACACTTAAATGAGTTCAACTCCTTGTTCAGCTAGTTGACATCTCAAGGTTTCAGTGATTTTGACAACAAACTCGAGTCTACATTCTTGTAAGCTACCCAATTCCATATTTTGCACGGCCATTAGCAATTCAGCTTTGAATGGAAATTTTGTGTTCAATTATGTCACAAATGCCTTTCTCACTAAAGAGATTTGGCATAAATCTCTTGAAGATGCTAGTCATGGAGATGCGTATATGGCTGGCAGTTCAATGAAGCAAAGAGGACTAGACAAGAACAAGAAGAAAAGAAAAAGTAGAGAGAAAAATCTTTGTAGTTCGAGCAAAAATAGGAACTCTAGTAGAGAACGCAATGCCAAAAATGTCAAGTGTTACCATTGCCACAAAAAGTGCTATTACAAAAAGGATTGTTGCAATTTCCTAAGAGAGCAGACAAACTTGCAAAAAGCTAATTTTGGCAAAGGCAAAAGTATGGTAAATATTGAGGAGATCAACATGGTTGAGTCTCCCATACCTACCACTATAGTAGAAAATGTTCCTCCTTTAGTGATGAATGTTATGCCATCAGTGATTCATGTAGAGGTGACATCAGATCCTCAGATGTTCTCATTTTCACTTCAGATGCTTTGGTTGCACAGGATAAGGGTTATGCCCAGAATTGGATTCTAGATTCTGGTGCAAGTTTTCATGTCACACTGCATAGAGATTGGTTTTCCTCTTATGCGTTCATGCATGGCATAGTCAAGCTTGGTGATTCCTATGAACTTGAAATTATTGGCATTGGTAATGTGATGCTTCAGATGCATAACGGTACTACTTTTGTATTGCAAAAAGACATGTGCCCAAGCTTACAAAGAGCTTTCTTTCTATATATATTAGGGCAATTGGATAACCTTGATTACATTGGTTATTGTTCTTGGCTAATCCACAAGAACAACCTTGTCATGATGAAAGGTCATAAAAAAGGATCCATGTAATCTATGTTTGTATCGAGTGTCAACAACCACTCTATCTATGTTGCCGAGCTGCCCTCTACTAAGTTGTGGCATAGCTCGCTAGGGTATATTATCTAGAATGGAATGAAAACACTTCAACGTTTTGGCTACTTACCTTTGTTAGATTACATGGATTTTCCATTGTGTGACAATTGTCTATACAACAAACAAACTAGGTTAACATCCTTGTCATTGAACAAGAAACTACACAAACCCTAGACTTAGTGCACAGTGATTTGTGTGGTCCAATGCCACACAAGGATCCAGGGGGGCAAACTACTTTCTCGCATTCATAGATGATTCTACCAAAAAGGTGTGGGTGTATAGGGCCTTAAGTGTAAGGAAGAAGTATTCTATACATTCCAAAAATTCATTGCCATCATTGAGAACCAATCAAGGAAAAAGCTCAAATCTTTTCGCACGGACAATGGTGGAGAATATGTCTCCACGGAGTTTAAGGATTTTTGCAATCAAAGAGGTATATGGAGGCAGTTTGTTGCTCCCTACACACCTACTCAGAATGGGACAGCTGAAAGAATGAATGGCATGATTCAAGAGCGATTTATCTCTATGATTTCTATGGTGAAACTTACTCTAGAGTTTTGGGGGGAAGTTGTTTTTACAACAGTGCACATTATCAATAGTCCACCTAGCTCTCCTTTGAATTTCAAGATTCCATAGGAATTGTGGACTAGAAAAACTCCAAGCTATGAGCATCTATGTGTGTTTAGATGTGAGGAATATGCACATGTACCCAAAGAACTTTATCACAAGTTAGATCTTGGGTCACACAAATGCATTTTTATTAGCTATGGTACAGATGGAGATATGGGCTATCATCTCAGGCACCCAGAATCCCACAAAATCATTCACAATTCACATGTCATTTTCAATGAGTCAAAGATGCACAAGAATACTATTAAAGAAATTGAGTATAAACACGTTCATTTTGAGGATGTAGCCTCTAAACCAACTCAGTCTATTAGTGTTGCACCTAATCCTTAAGTGCAAGATACTACTATTGATCTAGAGAGAGCAGAATCCATCCAGCAGCCAGGCAATGATATTCTCTATGAGAGTATCACGTGTGCCGAGCGGTTTGAGCCAGGTATACACCACATTTTAATCATTGATTGTGTACACAACGAAGAAAATCCTCAAATAGGTGACGGGTACAGCTAGCAAGTGTATACTCTTCAGGAACAGCGATGTATCTATTGTGGGTTACACAGATGCGGATTATGCGGGTTGTGTGGATAGTAGAAGATCCACATCTGGCTATGTGTTCATGTTTGTTGGAGCAGCTATCTCTTGGAGATTGTGTCTTTAAGACTGCACGTCTTTATCTACCACTGAGGCAGAGTATGTTGCTACATCTGACACCAGCAAGGAAGCCATATGGTTAACTCGTCTAGTGAGAGATTTGAGCATTGATGAGGTTCCAGTACTATATTATGATAGTCAAAGTTTCATTGCTTTGGCAAAGAATCCGGTGTTTTACTCAAAGTCAAAGCACATAGACGTCAAATACCATGTCATACAAGATTTATTGGTTGGCAAGCGCGTTGAGCTTGTCAAGGTTCACACTAGCGAGAGACAACCCCGTAGATGCTCTCACAAAGAGCCTAGCCTCATAGCGGTTTACACACTACATAGAGCTTATGGGTGTAGGATGAAGCCTACCTGATGCTTCATTGACTTTGTATAGACTAACTACGAGTACCTTCTTACTAAGGATAATTTTTTGGCTTGGTATATCCAAGAGTGAGCATAGGTTAAGATAGAAAACATATCTTTGTACTTTGACATCGCCCTCCTAAATCTTCTCCTTGACCCAAAGCTATGGGTCAACCATGTACCTATCCTACACTCCTTGCCAGCAATGTGAGCAATATGGAAGTGAAATTGTGAGAGGAAATTTGCCCACTTCATTTGTTTGTCTGAGAGCTTGTTCTGCCATGAAGTACTTAAGGCTTTGGTGATCCATTCGTAGAATGAAAGGAGTCCACGATATATAGTTCTTCCACGAGTCTAAGGCATGTAGAACTGTAAGGAGTTCCTTTTCATATATGCCTAAAGCTTGCTCAACAAGGTCGAGCCTTCGACTTTTATAGGCTATGGCATGCCCTTTGTGGAGCAAAACAGCTCCAAGGGAATCACCACAAGCTTCGCATTGGACCTCAAATGGCTTTGAAAGGTCCAGCAGTGTAAGCACATGTTGAGAGACGAGCTTCTCCTTGAGCTTTTCAAATGCATTGTTCTCTTTTGCAGACCATGTAAACTTAATGTTCTCTTTGATTAGGTCATGCAATGGTCCTGCTATTAGTGAAATTTTTTCTATAAAGCGTCTATAGTATGCACACATACCTATAAAGCTTCTTAGTTCATGCAAATTCCTTGGAATAGGCCATCATTTTATTACCTCCAACTTTACTGGATCCATTTGAATACCATCTTGAGAGATAATGTGACCTAAATACTGAATTTCTTGCAAGAAAAATTCACTTTTCTTTTGATTTATGAAAAGCCTATTCTCTCTTAGAACTTGAAAAATTACCTGGAGATGTCGCTTGTGTTTGTCCAAAGAGGTGGAGTAGATGATAATATCATCGAAGAACACTCCAATGAAGCTATGGTGAGGGCTAAATAGCTTCTTTGGTTGAAGGTAGTTGGTGTATTGGTCAAGCCAAAAGGCATGACAATGTACTCGTAAAGACCAAACGTAGTGCAAAATGCGATCTTTACAATGCCTTGATCAACTATCCTTATTTGATGGTAGTCACTTTTTAGGTCAATCCTACTGAAGTAGGTTGACCCTTGTAGCTTATCAAATAGGTCTTCTACTCGTGGAACAGGAAACCTATTCTTGATAGTGATCCTATTTAATGCTCTATTGTCGACACACATACGATCTCGGGGGGTGCACTATGTATTCATGTTAATGTATAATGTGAGTTCGATAGGAGGGGTTTAAAAATGCAAAAAAATTAGGGCAATTTAACAGAGATACATTAAAATAAGGGGTTTTTATATTCAATTTTGGAATAAAATTCTAAAATAAGGGGTCATGTATTCCTTCATACATGTTAAAAGAGGGGTTTTTTTAATACCCCATGAACGCACGTTATATTGGGGTTTACTGAACGGTGAACCCCCCGAGCATACAATATGTGCCGTCTTTCTTTTGTACTAATAACACGGGTGAACAAAATGGAGATGAGCTAGGCCTAACCATGCCTTTCTCAACCCCGGGGAGGTCACCTAATAAATATGTAACCTATCACGTGAGTTCAATAGAAGGGTAACTAAAGTTTTGAAACTTATAGAAATATATATACAAAAGAGAATTATTTTTTCAAATAATTAAAAGAAAAGGGTACATTATATTCTTAACAAAATCCACAGATAAGGGATTTTACAAACATGTCTTGAACGCACATGATATGGTAGTTTTACACATAGTGAACCCCCCGAGTTCTCAACTAACTCATGCACTTGCCGCATAATCTCCTCTTGTTGAGCTTGAGAAACCCTATAAAGAGGTTTATTAGGCGGAGAAATTCCTGAAAGAAGTTCAATTGCATGGTCGTCATCCCCTCATTTTGGAGGTAGCTCACTAGGGATGTCATCAATAAAAACATCTTGGAATCCACTAAGAAAACTAAACAACTATAGTTATTTTTTATTGCCTTTGTTTTTAGTTGACAAATCATTAAGTTCATTTTGAGAGTCTTTTACAAATATCATATACGCAGAAATAGAGCTCTTTATTGACTCCTCAAAAGCTTATTTATGTACAAGGTGTATAGTGTGACCCGACTCGTTAGCATCTATATACATAGTCTTCTCCCTGTACGTAAAGTAAATGCGCCTTTCAAGGAACTTGATGTCGGTAGCCATGCAATCAAACCATGATGCGCCTAAAATGACATCTTCATGCTTAAGAGGAGATATGAAAAAGTCAACTTTATCTACATAACTTTGGACATGGAGCCTTACCTTCCCAATCAAGGGAGTAACCGAGGCCTCCTCTCCCTTGAAGACTCCTTCCGCGTTCACTTCATCTCCCATTTCATATGCTTGGATACCTAGCTTGGTGGCCAACTCCATGGAGATGAATTTGTGAGTAGAGCCAAGATTAAAGAGAATAAATGCATCGTGTTCTCCTAACTTTCCCCAAGCATAACATAGTGGAGATCCTTTGCGATGAGCGTCCTCTTCTTGAACTTCGACTATAGAAGCTCTAGGAGGATCATTGTGTGTGTTCCTTTGGATGCATGCATGGTAGGCATGGCCTTGCTCCCCACATTTAAAACAACGTCTATCCTTGCGATAATGCTCAAGCTCTTCTGGAGAGAGTGTTTTTTTGTTACCTTGTAAACTCCCTTCGCCTTAGCTTTGTTGTTATTAGAGTTTCCCTTAGGAGACTTTTGGACATTGTCCTTCTCCTTAGGCTCGTTGCGGTCCTTATTTTCCGTGGGCTTAAGATTTCTCTTAGCCCCTTGTTGGAAGTTGATTTGTGAAGCCACCATGGTATAGTGTATGAGTGCAGATATGGTGCGTAGCCTTTGCGAGTTAACATACTCTGCCATATCCTCAGTTAAACCCACACAAGGATGCTTCCTACATACTCTCTCTTCTTGGTGGGGAGTTTGGAGAATCCCATGAGTACATAGCTGCCGTAGTACTTCACCTTGGAGAGATGGATTGCTCATGGCTTATTGAAGCCTGGTAAAAAGGTAATTAACAAGCATAGCGGCTTCATTAGTAGCCTGTTCATTATCAAAATCAAAGCTATCAACATTAATTTCACTCTCTTTACTATTGTCAGCTGTTCTAACAAATTTTAGGTGTAAAATTTTTAAGTGTACTTTCACACTTCAAGCCCTAAGTACTACTCCTCTTAACCCTTTAGAAAAGCACTCGAGCTCCTGTATCCGCGGCTCGAATATCATTAATTGCAAGCAATAGAAGAGAGGGTCTTTCACCACAGCAAAATAGCAATGGCTCTTGTCAAGATTCTAATAGCTCAATAGTGGTTAAGCTGTAGGTAAGCCCCGTGGGACTCCACTATTAAGACCATATTTCTCGACGGTGATGCCCCGTTATCTGCACCAAGCAGGCGCACTGGAAGACTAAAAAATCCCTATTCTACTTACTCAATTGCAATTAATAATACCAACCATTTATAGTCAGCTTGAGGACCTCTCTTCTTGAGCAAGAAAAGAGAAACCTTGTGCTCTGATACCAATGTAACATTTAATGCGGTAGTAACTTACGCGTAGCGGAATTTAACATAGACATAGTGAGCATTTCATTAAGAATATATTCCTAATGAGCATAGCAAGAGTGCTCGGTTGGAGAGAGAGCAACAAAAGCATAACACTTCTTTAGAATTAGGCATGAACAGTACTTCAAAAAGAGAGAGAAATTAATCTATTGACAACAGTTGAGGACCAGATGTACATGCAGCCGGTCCCCCCTCCAAAAGACTTTGTATTATAGGTTTCCCCCATCAAGGGAGACATTTTACAATCAATACTTTAATTTGTGTTCCTTCGATAACTTGCTGGTGCAATGAAGATGGAAGCTTCAAGTATCAAGCTTATACTTGAAAAACACAACATCAATTCTCCCACGGTCTCAGACCCAAGACCTCAAACACCTTCGAAGATGGTGAGAGCTAGCGGGGTATGAGAGTAGATCTAGAGGAAGAAGAAGTATTCTTACGAGAAAGAAGTATTTCTCCTCACATAATCACTCTTAATAGCTTAGCATACCTTAGTAATTAGCATGGTAGAGGAGATGAGCATGCATCAAAGCTTGGCTCTTGGTTGGATTTGCATCACCAAGACAAGAGTTGTTGGTGTAGGCCTCCCTCCTCACAAGCTTGGAGTAGATGATGAGATTTCCATTAAAGCTTGAGAAGGAGATAGTCTTCTTTACTTCACACATGAGTTTGTGTGAGTGTGTGTGTGATCTTTGCAAAATCAGTCCCCTCTCTCTCTTGGTTGACCCCTCTTGCTGGCCCCTCATTGGCTCATGCCAAGCTTAGCCAATAGGAAATTAGAGATCAAATGGAGAGCCTTGTGACAAGTGTCCCTTTTCCCACTTTAGTGAGAGATTAGGTAATTCAGATATTTCATTTAAATCCCCTCATTGGCTCATGCCAAGCTTAGCCAATAGGAAATTAGAGGTCAAATGGAGAGCCTTGTGACAAGTGTCCCTCTTTCCCCTTTAGTGAGAGATTAGGTAATTCAAATATTGCATTTAAATACCCATTGGACCTTTTTGCCCTCTGGCCAATAGGAATTAATAAATCCATTGGGTTGCTTAATTCTCATTGGACCCCTTGGTAGGCTGTCCAATAATCTTCTAGGACACTTAATTTTCATTGGTTCTTTTATCAAGTGTTTTTCAATTAGTTAGACTATAGTTACTCTAGCCTAGCTCTCGTTGGTCCACCTCTATGGCCATCCAATAGGATTTGAATGCGAATTGGGGGCTACTGGGCTAGGAATCTGACATGTGTCTAATATGCCCTTTGTGTAAAGGGAAGCCTTGAGTGTGTGTGTATTCTCTCACCTCTTCTCTCTCTTTCCCTACCTTTAGGGCAAGCCCCCTCCCATCTAGGGATGTGGGAAGACTTTGTGGTCTTCCAAAGCATCCAATTTCCCGAAGGATTGACCATTGAACATTTCATTTGAATTTTGGAACCTAAGCTTTTTGGAATTCTTAATGGGTTGAACCTTAGGGTCTTTGAAGCCCATTGATGCACATTGCTCTTTTGTAGATGGTCCCTCTTTGGATCCCTATTTTCCCTCCTTTGGATCCCTATTGTGACCAGTCTGCTAGCCTTACCAACATTCTAGATTTTTGTCCCCTGGTACTTCCCCATATGAAATGATCACTTTAACATGAGAAAATCATTTAGGAGAACTAGATATTAGTTATTATGACAGTTAGAGTAAAATGCAGCCTTCTCTCTCATCTTGGTCAACCCCTCTTGTTATTTGCTCATGCTGGCATCCCATTGGCCCCTGTAAAGCTTAGCCAATCACAAATTAAAAGCATAATTGATAGCCTTTTGACAAGTGGTCCCTTTCCCCTTTTGTGAGAGCTTTAGGTAATTAAATAATCAATTCAACTTTCATTGACCTCTTAGTGTTCTAGCCAATAGGAATCAGGCAAGCCATTGGGCTGCTGAATGCTCATTGGACCCCTTGGTAGACTGTCCAATAGTCTTCTAGGGGGCTTAATTTCTATTGGTCTTTTATCAAGCATTTTTAAATTGATTTGACTAATTTTACTCTAGCCTAATTCTCATTGGTCCACCTCTATGGGCATCCAATTGGATTTGAGGGGAGGTTGGGGGCAACTGGCCTAGGAACTTGACATGTGTCCAGTATTCCCTTTGTGTAAAAGGGGAGCCTTGGAGTGTGTGTGTCTCATGCCACCTTCCTCTCTGATCCTATATAAGGCCATATTGCTTAGCTTGTATTCGGCTCTTCATCAAAAATCAATAAAGAAAGTCTATTTTCATTGTGCTCTCTCTGTAATTTTTTTTGCTCCTAGTTATTATGAAGTCCTCACTACCATGAATGCAACTAATCTTTATCCACCTTAATCATAACCTTACACATTCTTCCAAATCAATGACTCGTCTTTACCCTGTCGAGAAGTCCACTATACGAAAGAACACCATGATTATATGTCGAATTTTAAGACAATGTAACTTGTTGAAGCGCTTTAATATTTTCATACTTGAGGGTGCTAGACTTAAAATCATTATGGAGGGATTTGAAGCCATTACAGGGCTACCACAAGTAGCTAGTACCATAGATTGTTAGCAACAAGCCAACATACATACCATTTTTCGGAGTTCTCATTGTAAAACACTTATTATTTTGATAAATCGAGAATATTGTAACTCCTATTTTCTCGGATAAACTTTGTAATTAATGGGCCGGGGCTATAAGCTTCCAGATTGTATCAACCTGTCATTACCCATCTTTGGTAGAACTGCCAGATTATTAGTTTTGACCACCAAAAACTTGACTAAGGTATAAAAGCTAATTTTTGTAAGTTATTATTAAGTTTTGGATAATGAAATACACAACGTGAGCTAACGACGCTCACTCCTCTCCTTCTCGCGCTTCCTACTCCCTCCCCGGTTGTCACATTGTAGTCGCGTTTGTTGGATTGCTACCGCAGGTAAGAGCTCTATGCATTGACATAAGCACTTCACAATATTTCGTAGCTTTTAGCGTCACCGACCCATGGCTTAATCTCATCATAACTAGGAATTTACACTTTCAAATTAAAAACTAAGCATAGGTGGGGTATTGAGGCATCATTGCTAAGCATTTAGATGCATTCTGGGTCAAAAACGACTAGGTCAAAAATCGACTACTGTTAATGATCGCGATTTTGGAACTTCATTTAAAGTGGGGTTTGAGACATAAGCATGTATGATTAGGTCTTATAAACATGTCCTACAAGTTTCGTTATGTTTGGATGTCATTTGATGATGTAATGGATGTGATTTGTTTGCCGATGAGCGATTGGCTTTTGGTGATTTCAGTCACTTGAGTGTAGCTTGAGTTAGATACAAGTTTTTAGTTGTTTTTCGAGAGATTGACAACCTCTTGTATCCTCTATACACTAGTCGAGTCAGCTTCATCCCATGGATTGACAATTTAATCGTGGTTCTCGCTAATACTGCAATAAGATAGGATGGTGAGGTTAGACATGCGTCCCACATTTGGCACCGCTGCCAAGGATCAAATAGACCTCAACTAGGAAAAAACATGAGTGTTTTGTGAAGTTATCCTTTAACTTCCTCTAGGATCACCTAGAGTGCAAAACTTTCTTTTAGAAGCCGCATAGCCTAAGATTGTCGTCTTTTGCTGTGTAGAGGGAGCTTGGAAGTAATCGTACTTTCTGAGGGCCTTTAGCATTGTAGGATTTTAGAAATAGATTAGGATTTTGAGGATGATTGGTAGACGAAACAAGTCTTAACACTAGAATGGTAACAGGACACTTTTATGTCCTTGGACACTTTTGTGTTCTGTTAAGTGACCATTTTGCTTGAATTATTTAAAGAGTATGAAAATGAATTTCTAGGTGCTATATATCCACAAAGTTTCCTTATGAGCTGAAAAAAACTTAGCTTTTTTTTTTGAGTATCGATCTCACAATTAACCTTACTCTTACACAACATTTTTGAACCTAAACTGTGTGAAAAAACGTGTCCTGTTTTTGGGTTTTTTTCAATTTTTGGCAACTATACCACTCTAAACTTCATGCTTGTGAGGTTTAGATGGCTAGAGGTTAGGCCTTCATAGTTCTCAACATGTTTTGATGCTTGTAGGGAGAGCTAAGTGTTAAAATTGAAAGTTATGACCAATTTACAAGAATTGCATAATCCTGTTTTTTGGCCAAAATTAACACTTTTATGATTTTTTTGGTGGCTTTCTTGATATCCAAATTCAATTCTGATTGTGTAAGTGTAATGTATAACATAAAGCTAATCTTCCTTGAGTTTTGGGGGATCTAATATGCTATATAGCATAGTGTATGATGATGGTTGAGTTTTTTGATTGTTGAAGAATACGATACATTTTAGAGTAGCAAGTATAACTTTCTCAATATTGCTAGTTTCTTAGGCCAATTGTGTGTATTTTGTAGGTAGTAACCATATCTAATCATAGACTACAAACTTGGCTAGATATTGAGTAGTTTCTATGGGTTTCTAGAGGTCATAATGCTAAACCCAATTTTTTCATGTTTACTGTATTTAGCACTTTATCATTGCCCCTAAGGTTCTAATTGTAAGAGATCCATTATACTTTTGACATGCTCCATGGCTCCTTTTGAATCCAAAGGCCCAAAGGGAACTAAGAAAACATGTATATAGTATCTGTATTGAGCGTGACTATAGAAACTTTGATGATAGGTCGGCAGAATGGCAAAAATGCAACTTTTTTGTACCTTTTTTTTTTTCCCAAAAACAAAAGTGAGGTAAAAGCAACCATATGTTTTGGTCACCAACCCATTGAAGTTAACGGGGCATTTTATCTCATGTCCTACAAAAATCCCCACTCTTATTTATATGCAATCAACCGTAAGACATTGCTATTTTGGGCAAAATGCACTTGCCCATCAACTTTGGAGGCTTGTAGTGACCAAGGGATGAGAAAAATTACAAGTTTCTCATTTTTTTCCATATGTAGTAGTTATTGAACTATAAGCTCATGAAAGGAATTTTCAAAATGAGTGGATCTACTATGGTTTTGGATTTTTTTCCCAAAACCCTAAAACGACACTTTTATGTCCTGTTAGGTTATCATTCCAGTGTTAAGATCAATACTCGAAAAACCATAAAAGACAAGAAAACATGTGTTTTTGGACACTGTCCACAACCCCATTGCATGAGAATCTAGGAGTAGGGTAAGTAGGATCCGAGGTGGAATTCAGAACATTGCTCTCTCTCAAAGAATCATTGTGAGCTCTTATTGGAAGTTGAAAAATTTCAGGTCTACGGCTAGAAATAGCACGAAAAGACTTGAAACCACTCAATTCAACTGGAGAGTAAGCTTAAAATTTGTCTGAAGCAGTGGGTAAGCTCAAGGACACTTTGAGGTAAAAATTTCAACAGTTGGTCAAAACTCAGATTATTTATTTTTTCTTGACATTTTAGGCCAAATTAAGTTTTGACTTGATGTATAGGCTTAAAGTAGCTCATAAAAAGACTGTCCATTGAAAAATTGCAAAAATTGGTTCATTTCAAGCTTGAAGTAAATAATCACAATTATTAACTTTTAGCTCAGATTTGACCAAGGTTTATATCATTGACTCATTGCATGTGTACAAACAACTTTTGTAAATGTATAAAAGATTTGGACACCAAATTGGCAAAAAACTGGGTAAAAACTAAAGCTTGTACTGACTTTCAGAATCTTGAGTGTAAATTTGAGAAAAAATTGTCCAAACTTGTTGAAATTTGATTCATAGGCTTAATTTGATGTGATAAACATGTGTACTCAATTCACCAAAAAGATGCAAAAAGTTATCAGTTGTAAATAATCGCGATTATTTACATCTGCCCAATTTTTCAACTTTTTTGACCAAGTCAACATACCACTAGTTTTACCATGGCCCACAAACCAAATTTGGTAAGATTTGGATCACTGGATTGAAAATTGTGACCAAATTTACAAAGGTAGTCTACAGACAGAAAATTGATGACCATTTGACCAAAAATTGTCCAAACTTGATGAAACTTGGCTAGGGACTTTAATTTGAGGTGCTTAACAGATCCGTGTCAAAGTTGGGATAAAAATTTGTAAAAATTTAACTGGAGTAAATAATCGCGATTATTTACCTCTGCTTCAAAATTCAAAAATTGTGCAAATTTGAGTATACCACAAGGTCAAGCATATCAAGTAGACCCCACAAATCAATTTTGGTGAAATTTGGATTACAAAAGTGAGACTTAAGCCAGATTCTTGAAAACAGAGCCTTGCGGACATAGAACAGTTGACAAACTTGATCAGATTTTGTCCAAACTTGTTGAAACTTGTCCAGGGACTTTAACAGGTTGTATATTTGCCAAACCAAGCCAAAAAGTGCAAAAAAATAGCAAAAGTAAATCATTACGATTATTTACTACTGCTACCCAGGGACATCAATTTTGACTTTTGAACTGGTAAAGTGTTAGACAAGCATAATACAAAGCCACCGGCGGGCAATTTTAGGTTCAATCGGATCCAAATTGGTACATGTTCACTCAGTTTCTAGGTTGCAGATTAATCTTTGATTTTTTGCTAAAGTCGAATTTGAAAGTCAATTGCTGACTCCCATAGCTCAATTTGAAGTGATACACATAGACCAATCACAAGAGTTAGCAAAAACTCTACTGTCGTTATAGAAGAATAGCTAACTTGATCAAATTTGTACAGAAATCAGGTTGCAGATGAGGAATCAGTAGCTTGACAGAAAGTTGCAATCAAATCAAGTGGAAATTGACAACAAGTCAATCCAATGGTAAGTACTCTATCTAGGGCTTCATAAGTCTATATGAACCTTAGATCTGGTCGTGTACTAGAAAATCAGAGCATACTCGAAGAAATCTCCAGTATAGTGTCCACCGAAGACAACTTGAATCAAGGCAATTCCTTGCACACAATCCTTGAAGAACTCTCAGATACTTTTTCAGATTCAACATCTGAAATGTCTTCTTACTCGACTCACTCGGAAACCGGAACGACAATGCGCTATTAGCATATACTCTCCTTTTATAAGACTAACCGCCATGGAGCTCAGGTTTACCTAGACCCTAACGAGGAGTATGCTATTCAAATTGATGACCATGGTATAGAGTTCGAAGAAGAGATTAGGGCAAACAAACAAGAAAAAATGTACATGGATAGAAACAAAACTTAGTATGTACAAGTCGAAAACCCTGATGTGATAGATAAATGGGGGTTAGAAGCAAACACCATAATCTCAGATATGTCAGCAAAAGAAGGACCACCAACTTTGGAATTCAAGGGATACAATCAAATAGATTTGAAGCCTTTGAAACGGCTTAGTACGGATAATCCTAGGATCGGAGTCTATTGCTGGGAGGATAGAAACGTAAAAGATCTTTTTGTGGAATTTGCATGTCAGCTCAGGACAACTAACGGCCATGAAGATCATCTATATCTTCAAGATCAAAGATAAGGGATCAACAGACCTACCAACCTACCTGTTTAGGGATTGTTATAACAACAACTTTGTTATGATGACTCCTGAAGAGGTAGAACAAACCAATACCAAAGGGTATTCCATAAGGAATTGGATATTGGGACAAGGATCAGAAACAATTCCAAGAGATGATCACCATGAGAGATCATCTGAGAGTAATGTTAAGAAACAAGAAACCACCTCATCACGAAGAAAACCGGGTGACACTAAGCCAGTCCAGGGCTACATGAGTCACTATTTCCAACAGACTGGTTTGAAGGACTCGGAACAGTACCAACTGCCAGGAGACCGGGAGTTGAACCAAACAGACGTGTCAGACCAGCTGATTTTCAGAAATGGGTCAAAAAATATAGTGGATCAGGGTTCCATACGACCACTTAGCAAGCTTTATGCAAGTGCTAAGAGCAGAACATATATTCGATTTCCATACTCAACTTGAGGGGTTTGGAATAACATTAGAAGGAAAAGCATTGACATGGTTCCAAAACATTCCACCAAGGTCAATCATGGACTTGAACACATTAGCTCAAGGATTTGTAGCTGCTTATTCCAAAACGGGGATCAAACATAAAACAGTAGCTCAAATCTACAGCTTTAAACAGAAACATGGTGAGTCTGTTAGGGATTGTGCAACTTGAATGAAACAATACATTGCCAGATGCCCAGGGCTAGAGATACCTGCAGAAGAACGAGTAGTATTCTTGTTTCTAGAGGGACTGCTAAACAAAGAACTTCATGCTATACTCTATAGTAAAAATCATACAACCCTGAAGAGTGTGTGTGAGATGCTATTGACTTAGGAGATAATTGTGATATTTTTAATGAAGAAGATGTTCCTAAGGATAACCAAAGTGAGAAAACAACATCCACTAAACCAGCACAAGTGGGAACGGCTACTGCAACACCACTTTCAACTATAAAAGATATGCTCAAAAGGATGAACTACATATATGATGAACAACATGCTTAAAAAGGATGAACTACATATATGATGAATGGCTACTGCAACACCACTTTCAGCTATAGAAGATATGCTCAAAAGGATGAATTACATATATAATGAACAACATGCAAAAGCACCTATGAGGGGACCAGGACAAGGGATACCTCAACAGGGAGAACCAATTAGGCCATAAAAATGGTGTGCAATTGAGGGTAAATGGACCAACCATGAGACCCATGAGTGCTACTTCTGACCAAAGTATGATGAGAATGTTCAGTACGTGCCTATGAGTCCACAAGGACAACCCATGTACATATATCAACCTAATATGGCTCAAGCTCAAAGACCACCAATGGGTATGGAAAGACCTCAACCTGTGTTGGGACAACAACCTTCGTACCCAGGACATAATGCAATGCCTGTAAAGTACATGCACTCCAAAGAAGTGATAGATGAACAAGCATTAGTGCTTGTTACACCCTATGCAGAGCCTAATCCATCTGCAGTGATGGTAGAAGGAGATTGGTATAATTCACATCCACCACCAATGGAAGAAACCGTGACTTATGCTCTACCAGAGCTCGCACCAATGTATTATGTAGCTAATCAAGGTGTCAGACCTCCCATGGTAAGACCCATGATTAAGCCAAGAATGGAAAACTGCCAAAACTATGGTGCAGATGATCATTGAAGAAATGAATGTCCAGAGCCTAACAAAAACCTCAAGCCAGTTGAAGCCTATTGCATACAATGTTGCAAAAAGGGAGGACACTTTCCGAAAGATTGTCCTAAAAATCCTTTAAACAAGGGTAAAATAGTAGTAAGCGTAGTCCAAGTGATACCTAATAGCTCATCAGAGAGTGAACCGATTGTTCCAATCAAGGTAATCATTAGAGCCCAGGCTAAGAAAAAGAAACACAACTCCTCTAATGATTTGGAGAATACGGAAGTTTCCTCTCAAAGGATGAAAATAAGTAGAAGCAAAAGATATGAGATGAGAAAACAAAAAGAACGGGTTGAAATCGAGGAGAAAGCAAAAAAGCTATTCTAGGAAAAGGTGAAAGAAACTGGAAGTGAAATCAAGGAAACAACCGTGAAATTTGGAGGATCCATTTTGGTTGATAAAATTTTTGAGCCTATTAATGTCGCCTTGGAAGCTTACCAATCAGGACTTAAAGCATGTCAAAACAAATGGAAAAATTATCCTTCTCCAGACATGGAAGCAGCTAGCTAAGCTGGAAGCTTATCAAAATTTGGTAAGAATCACGCAAGAAATACTGAAAAAACAAAAATCCAAGCTTGAAAGTATCGCAAAACGTGAAGAGCTTGTGGTAAGAGACACTAAAGAAAAACCCGATGTGGTGGCAGAACCCCACCTTGAAACAAAAGAACCAGAACTTTTAGTGTCGGACAACGAAGATGCCTTAGAGGAATTCCATTCGTAGAGGAAGACTAGCCAAGACACTTATGGGAAAAAGTTAGAGAGATCAATGATGGGAGCCTAACTCTAAAGTCAGCTCCTATAGAGGAAGTTTGGTTGGGTAACCTATCTTATGATATGAATATGGATGTACAATCCTTGTATGGGGATTGTGGATCTGAAGCTTCAGAAATGTCGAAACCATTGACCTTGAAAACATTACCCTCTTACTTGGGAGATAACGAAGATGAATCCATAGTGTGTAAGACCACTCAAGTAAAAAGAGCTGAATAGACCCTAGAAGTAGATAACATTCATTCAATCATGTCTATACCCATCCAATGCACTCTTACCTTGGGAGAACTGTTAAAACTCATACCATATTTATGGAATGATTTACAGAAAACCCTAGAGAAGGTGGGGATAGCGGGGCAATCTCAAAAAATTTGGGAAAATTGAAAAACGAAATGGACAACAAAGAGATTCGATCTGTTCCAATGAACAAAGTTGGAGAATAGTACGAAGGGAAAGAAAGAAACACCACCCTTCTAGTGAAATATAATGACATTGAAACCATGGCAATACTAGATAGTGGAGCGGGCATAGCCATAGCCACGAAAGCAATATGGGAATCCTGGGGACAACCAGCCATTAGACAAATTCAAATGAAATTGCAATTGGATGACGAACACATTGAGAGACCATTAGGACTGCTTGAAAAAGTGATAGTCAATTCCTGTGGAATTGAATATCAACACACTTTTGCCATAGTAGACTTTGGGAAAAAACTCAATTATGAAATCATATTGGAAAGACCTTTTATGCGACAGGTACAACTTATCCAAGATTGTGAAAACAATTATCTATACTTGAGGCAAGTGGGATCTATAACAAGAGTAAATCTAAAAGATCACACTTATAGAGATGTCTTGAAAACACCCATACAAGAGTTTGATTTTGTCTCTTCGGCTGAAACTAAGCTTCCATCTTGGCTAAACAAAGACACTCCTATTTGGATGTGTGGAGCTTCAAAAAATGCGAGTTTAAAACGAGAAAAATGTATTCTAGAAAGGGATTGCACAGACAAAGCCTATGTACCTGAACCCTTTCCAGAGAATTTTTTTGAGCCATTTGAATGGACTCAAATTTGAGCGACAATGGATGTATGTGTGAATATTATGTCTATGCCTACTAAATTTTTCAATGAGGCTACGACATAATTCCCATCCAAATGATTTCAACCCTCAACATTGAAGATGAAGATGAGGAACCCAAGGACTTGATGAAAGTTCAACAAATCTTTTCAGACCTCTACTACGATGCTACAGATGAGCTAGATGAACACTCAGCTACCTCAGAAGATTCGGGGTCAGAAAAAGAACATGTGAGAGCTAAGTTACTCTTGAAAGGAGGGGAGGAAAGTTTTTTGGCTTTCCTAACTAGAAATCAAGAAGATAAAAATGATATAGGTGAAAAAGAGACACAAGAAACGTGAAAACATGACCTATGCCATCAGTCTCCAGTAGAACACAACTCCGATGAAGATAGATGCAAATGATTGTGTCAAGGACAAAATCACTAGTAGATATCCTTCAAACAAAAATCCAGAAATGTTTAAAACATCGAGAAAATCAAGGAAGGATAAGCCAACCAATAGGATAAGAAGCCAATCATGACACGAGTTGAGCGAAAAAAGAAATATCAAGAGTTGAAAAAATCTCTAAAGGAGATATATACGACCGAAATGGAAACCACAGAAGAGGATGGTGAGGATGTAATGAGTGTTCCATCCCATTACAAAAAGTATATTCTCCAAGATAAAAAAATCATAGTCAAACAACCTGTTAGGGAACTACGAAAACAGGGCGAGTCCTACGGAGGGCCTGGAAACACTAAAAAGATAGACCTGGCTAAACCAGGAGAAGAGGCTAGACCTACTTACATTGCAAACGACCTAACAGAGAAAGAAGAAGAGCTCTTGCTAAGCCTGTTAAAGGAATAATGAGATATCTTCACTTGTGTCTTACAAAGATCTCAAGGGTGTTGATCTAGAAATCTGTCAACATATCATACCCATGCGAGATGATGCGAAACCAAGTAGATAGAGTCCATACACGTATAATGAAACATTTTCTAAGAAGATAAATGAAGAGATTGAAAAACTAAAGGAAGCCGAATTCATATACGAAATTAAACACACAGATTAGGTGTCTCCAATTATGGTAGTACCCAAGAAGAATGGAAAATTACGAGTGTGTGTTAATCTCAAAACAATGAATGCAGCTACCATTACAGACAACTTTCCTCTTCCAATCACTGAGCATGTTTTAGAACGAGTTGCAGGAAAAGAAGCTTACAGCTTCTTAGATGGCTTTTCGGGATACAATCAACTTTTGGTTGACCCAAAAGATCAGCATAAAATTGCTTTTGCAACAGAATGGGGTATTTTTGCCTATCGGGTTATGCCGTTTGGTTTAACTAATGCTCCAACCACATTTCAAAGGTTGATGAGCCATGCTTTTAAAGAATATCTTAGGAAATCCTTAGAAGTATATATGGATGATCTATGCGTACATTCATCAATCCGGGATGATCATTTTGAACATCTCAAAAAGGTATTCGAAAAATGTAGACTTTATAAGATTTGCTTAAATCCTGAAAAGTGCACATTCATGGGTGGACAAGGAAAATTTCTTGGACATATAGTGTCTAAAAATGGCATAGCTACTAATATTGAAAAAATTCATGTCATTGCTGATTTGCGTAGACCAACAACAGTCAAGGGGGTACAAGCCTTCATGGGACATTGTGGATATTACCGACGGCTCATCTACATGTACGCTATAAATTGAAAAACCCATGTATAGCTTGATTGCACACTTTGAGTGGACCGAGGCATGTGAAGAATCCTTTATGAAGCTTAAGCAATCTCTCACCTCAACTCCAATATTGAATGCACCAAATTGAAATAAGTTATTTCACATACATGTAGATGCTTCCAATTTTGCTATCGGTTGTATACTAGCTCAACCAAGAGACAAAAAATTTGACTTTTCCATTTCTTATGCTAGTCGACAGTTGAACATGGCGGAAAAGAATTACACCACCACCAAAAGGGAAGGATTAGGAATGATCTATGCCATTGAAAATTATAGACATTACCTATAAGCCAACAAGTTTGTGTTCTTTGTGGACCACCAAGCTTTATTGTACTTGGTCAACAAGCCATGCAGCATAGGAAGAATAGTGAGATGGTTCATCATTCTTTTGGAATTTGATTTCATTGTGGTTGTAAAAAAGGGCACCACACATCAACGAGCAGATCAGTTTTCAAGGATTGTTTCAGGAGAATCACCTAAATGGTAGATGATGATCTACAAGATGCCTATTTGTTCTCCGTGGAAATGATACCTCGATGGTTGGAAAACATGGTGTCATTGATGACAATAGCTCAAGTAGATTCACAAATACCACTTGCTATTACAATCGGATTAATCGAGCAATTGACTATGTATCAATAACTAGCTAATAGGCTATACAAAAGAAATCAAGACGGAATATTGCTCTTATGCATTAATCTTGAAGAAAAAAACAGTACCTAAGTCAAGCACATATTACCATAGTAGGACTTCACTTTGCAGAAGACCAAACTATGCAACGAATCTCGTGACTTGGAGTATTTTGGCGGACTATGAGGAGTGATGTTCGATCTTTTGTAAAGTATTGTCCTCAATGTCAAAAACAAACACCCATACCAGATGTCACATGTTCCTAAGTGGAGTAACTATCTGTTTACTTACTTATCAAGCCAAACATTTCTTGAGGATATGAGTAAACGTCGTCAAAGAGCAATTGAAACGGAAGCAAGAGACTATGCTCTTATTGGGAACCAATTGTATCGGAGGGGTAAAGATCAACATTTGTGTCTTTGTGCAAATGAAGACGAATACATTCCGATTATAGAACAAGCACATGCTGGATTAGCTGGAGGTCACTTTTCTAGTGAGACCACTGCAAGAGCAACCTTGATGGCAGGCATATGGTGGCCAACACTTTTGTAGATGCCAAAGAATATGTTCAAAGGTGTGATGCTTGTCAACGAGCAAAAATGCCAACACGTGTAGATAGCATGTCCTTAAGACCAATGATGGGGGCTAGAGCTTTCACAAAATGGGGTATAGATTTTGTTGGGCTGATACAGCCACCTGCTTATAGAACCCGGGCTCTTGTAGCTACGAACTATTTGACCAAGTGGGCCGAGGCTAAAGCAACTCAAAAGAATGATGCCATAACCACTGCCGCATTCTTATATGAGTATGTATTCACAAGATATGAACTGCCAATAGAAATTGTCAGTGATCGGGGAACTCATTTTCTCAATGAGGTAATCGAGTATTTACTTAATGAGTTTATGGTCATCCATAACAAATTAGCCTCTTATCACCCACAAGCAAATGGACAAGTTGAGAATACGAACAAAATTCTTAGCTCGATGTTGACTCAAGTGGTTATTTCAGGAAGGACAGACTGGGAAATGAATCTCCATGTTGCTCTATGGGCTTATCGAGTTTCATTTAAAACAGCTTTAAATGCTACACCCTTTAACCTTGTTTATGGTCTTGATGCCATTGCTAATAGAATTTCTATTGCCGACATTAAGGGTAGCAAGGAATCTTAAGTGGATTGGACATGAATTCTCAGAAAGACTTGAAGATTTGAAAAACCTAGATGAGCAAAGGCTAACTGTTGTAGCTCACATCTATGCACAAAAGCGGAAACAAAAACAGTTTTTGATTTCCACTTACTCAATCACAAAAATCTTCAAGAAAGGGGACTTACTTTTAGTCTATTCCCTTAAGTAACACATTTCCAAGTTTAAGAAAAAGGGAAACATACCATTTATCATTGAAGATGTATCTCCAAGTAGAGCCGTAAAATTGTCCATCCTAGATGGTGAACCAATGGCTAATCTGATTAGTGGATATCGTTTGAAGAAATACAATTTTCCACTAACCAATGAATTGCTAGAAAGAATGCATGTAGCCAGGATTAAACGATAGTAGGTTATTGATGAAGCCCAAGAGGAAGCTCGGCTTTGGGTACTCAAACGAAAAGCTACTCTCAAGAATCAACGGATACCGATTCCCATCAACACTCTGGAAATAGATGACCGACAATGGGAATCACCTAAAGATGCAGTTTCAACAGATAATGACTGGTTAGACAGAATGGACCTACACATCGAAGTACAGCTCAACAATCATAGCACCAATGGTTTGGTCGACACATGAGCTAGAGTAAATGCAGTCACTTATTCCACGTACAAGAAAGCAACAAGTTAAGCATTGACAACAGGAATAGCGACAATCAAAGGATGCAACAAGAACCCAACCCCAACATTGGGAGTAGTCAACTTGAACGTGATAGTACATGGATGTTCATGTCCTCATCAGTTTGTATGCTTACCAGATGAGCACATGAATGAGACGATGATTCTTGGAATTCCCTGGATGCGGACATACAAAGCAGTACCAGATTGGGCTACAAATCAGCTCAAGCTATCAACTAAAGGCGGGCAACTCATTATTCCAATTGCACCAAGCAAGGAGGAATGAAAAGAAAGCAATCAACAGACCAAACCACGAAGTAATCAATCTTCTCCATCCCCTCGACAAGCAAATGCTACAAGTAGCATGCAAGGAGTCGGGCAAATTTGGGTACTAAAAGCCCAGCTTAAGGATAAACCGATTCAAATCTAGGTGCCCAAAACATCACCAACAAAACAAAAGAAGGTTCCAAGGGCAAAAACACAGAGACGAGCATCTCCGAGCAAGGAACCTAACTTGAAATGGATTTGGAAGAAAAAGGAGCACTTATCTTCTTCACAAACCGTAAAACCAATCAAGCAATGGCGAATTAAGACTCAAAAGACTCCACCACACCATACAATATCAAGCAAACCAAGCTACCAATGGCGAGAAAAAGCTCAACAACAATCAAAAGTGCTACCAACAGCTCAAGCAATCAGCATGTTGAAGCATCCTGATGGTACAATCAAACAGAGAGCACACAAGATACAAGATTTTCTCTTTGGAAGACAGCATCAGAAAGCCTCGACATCAGAAACCCTTGAGTTAATTACTCAAGACCCAGCTCTTGCACAGCATAGTGGTTTGAATTGCATTGATCTTCAAAGCATGGTCGAGCCAACCACGGCTATGCATAGACACGATTGTTCAACCCATGCACACAGTCGTCTTGGAGTACGCCATCTAGGAGGGGTGGAAATTGGACACTAAGTAATTAAGGGCAATGTTTGAAGAGGGAGAAAAAAGTTCGATGTTAACGTGTGATTTTTTATAAAATTATCTAATAATTCTCTTATAATTCATCATCAAGGGAAAAATCACTGATAATATCTTCCCGATGAGTGTAAATAGTGTATATACTATCAGAAAATCATCAAAAAATAGTCCTTTTTTGTTATTCTTCATCATTTTTATTGATAATGAGACTTAAAAATAGAAAATTCCAACAAAAAACAATAAATCTGTGTTTTTCAATGGATTTTTTTAAATTGTTGAATTTTCACTTTACTTTTTTAGAGTATTTTGTTATTTTCTTTTATTTTTTCAATAAACATGTCAAAAATTAATAATAAATAGCAAAGAAGCTCAGATGGAAAAACAAAAGACACGATGGTGATAAAAAATAGAAGGCGGACAAGCACAAAAAATTTCAATGAAATCAGGAGATGGAAGTGGGAAGCCTAAATTAGGCGGTCGGGCCTACTTTTGCAAAATTCTTGCAGAATGAGCTACAAGAATCCAATCAAGGAAATTTTTGAGTATAACATAGATTTCACGGCCTAGTAGGACTAACGAGGTAATCTGGGAAAAATTGGTTCGGGAAGTCTGGGTATAGATATCCAAGGTAGGCTAAAACCACCTCATTTCCACTTGTGGACTTTGCTAAGAGAGCTTTTCGACCTCTTTCGCGCGTCTTTTTCGGAGTCTACAGTTGCCCGTTTTCAGTGCCGCCTCACACGAGACATGAGGGGTAAGTTCTTTACTCATCAATGATCCATTTTTTACGGCAGGTAGCTAGTCTAAACCCCTAGAAAAAACCCTAGAAACTGAGCAGTGCACGAAGACCTACGACCAAAAACTAACCATAGTGGCCTGTCAAGTCGACCAAATCAGATGAGATTTGAAATGTAGCATACCCTAACATAATAGAACATTTCTATATCATCATTTGACCATTCGACAGGGGTCGAGGGGGTCCCCAATAGAAAAGTTAGGTTTTTGACAGATGCCAAAATTCCGATCTGACTCCACAGACAGTTTCCTACGAGGTTCATATACAATGTATATGATTGGTTTAGTGAAATGAATCAAGCAAAGCCCTTGAAAAGAAGAAAACAGATCGAAGGCTACAAAGCGTCAAATTCGACATACGGGGTCAAACTGACTCCAAATGAGCCAGAATTGGATGAGTTGCTTCACGACTATGTTGCGGATAAGTCCAAAGCCTTGACTGACCAACTCAACAGGCAGTATAGTCATTGAAATCAGAGATTTTAGAGTCGACAAAGCACAAAGTGATGCCGGCAAGACCAAACTTGACCAAATTCAATTTAGGACTTGTTTTAGGTATATAGAATATGCTTAGGTCAAAAATTTTAAGTTTAGTAAGAAAATTATGACTGCTGTAAATAATCATGATTATTTACTTTTGCACTATTTTTACTTGAAAATTGTATCATCACCTCACCTATCATGTGTACACACCTATTACATGCCAAAAATCAAGTATGAGCCAAAATGAGCACCTATAACTTGGAAAATTGCCAGAAAACACAAAGAAGTCTTTGCAAGCCAATTTTTGGGTTATGGGCCACATTTCTTGATTCAAATCACCTCATATCTAATACACAGAGTCTATACAATGCCTAGAACCCATTTGTACCAAAAAATGTTGATTTTGGTAGAAATGTTAATAATCCCGATTATTTACTTTTATTTTGCGATCATACATCCAAAGTACATGATGTGTTAAGCCCACTAGCCAAGTTTGAACCAATTTGGAGCTCAAAATCTCAAATTTCCATTATATCTAATGTTTCAAAGACCTAAAGCCAAAACATGGTACCATTTTCACCCTATGCATCCAAATGAGCCCATATTTCATTCAGAGTATATATTTGATATATACTTCAAGCCTGTGATGCCAAGTTTGCAAAATGTTGAAAAAAATACTCAGTTGTAAATAGTCACGATTATTTACTTTGGTTGCAAAATTTTGTTTGGACTTTACAATTTTGTTCCTTGCATGTTTTTATGCATCTATGCTTGTTCAAAAATTGATTTGAAGCAAATTGGACCAAAATTGTCTGTATTTTAGACTAAAGGACATTTCAAAGAAAAATCCGTCAAATCTGCTAACTTTGACACTCCATTCATTGCATAGGAGCCATGTAAGCAGCAGAGAGGACCAAGAAGAAGCTCAACCAGAAAGAAAAGTTGCAGGAGATACCTACATACCAACTGGATCCTGATTCAATCAAAGCAGCCTATCTTTCAAAAGAACAGCTCGAAGAGCATCATACCACAGTGTTCACCGACAGATTCAAGAGTGAGGAGGGACATCAGGTAGACTTGCAACTCCTACCAAAAGAAGTGTATGATGTCGCCGCAAAGCCCGAGACCAAAGAAGCCAACCACATGTTGAGATTCAGAGATTTCTATGAACAGGAGCCGTGCGGTGTGGATTTTTAAAAAGCTTACAAGGTTTTATCCACGATCAAAGAAGATGGAACTGCCCAGATTTCTGACTCTAAGGGGAATAAAGTTGAAGTGGTGATAACCAAGGAAATAGTGGCAGAAGAACTCAAACTGCCCACATAAGGAATGACAATGAGGGCAAGAGATAAGAAAATGGCAGGTACTTTCACCAAAGAAACCGCCACAGCCACCTTTGCGGACCTTATACACAAGTAGGTGAAAGAGCCAGCCAGGTTATAGCACCGACACTTTCATTTCCTTGTTAAAAGGACACCAAGGTATACCATGCCAAATCATGCGGCTGCCACCACCTTCACGCAAGTCCTCAAGCCAACAACCAGGCAACCGGTGGACCATGCTCAATATGTATTGACCACTTTGAAAGGAGTAAAAAAAGAAGGAAAGATCACATACCTGGGTGAACCAGAGGTATTGACAAGAATTGCATACCATGCCATCGGCATGGCCAACAACCTACCACCTGTCCCAGACCAAAACACTTGGATAATGTCAACTCAACCATCTCCTTGAGCTACAAGATTGGCCAAGAGATCCTACAAATCTGATAAAGAATCGGTTGAAAGTTCGCCGGAAAGGCACAACAGTGAAAGCTCATATGATGAAGAAAAGAGAGCACGAAGGGAAGAAATGAAGAGAAAAGCCATGGCAGCACACCAAGAAGAGCCTGTGCAAAAGCAAGCCCGGTTTAAAAGAGAGAAACACGCATACCAATGCAGTCGACAAGCACAAAGAAGGACCCGAAAAAATGGGTGCCTACTGAGTTTAAAGGGCCTAGAACAAAGCATCATACCAGGAAGCAATCCAATGGAATCCTTGGAAAAGATGTACCAAGAAGAGGAAGCTTTAAAGCTGAAAGAAGCCGAAGAAGCGGCGAGAAAAGCGAAAGAGATGAAAGAAGAACAAAAGAGAGTAGGGGGGACCACTGCACAAGGAGAAGCACAACATGCCCAAGGTGATGTGTCTCCCCGCATCTCTTCTCTTGTCTCTGAACGACAAGATCAACCAATGCCGAGTCCACCACCATCACCGGAAGTTAAAGACACAACAAATGAGCCAACTAATGAAGCAGAAGCTGAACATGGAAAGCAGATGAATCTGCACAAGAATCTGAACAGCAAGAAGCAGTGAAAACAGCACAAGCAGATGTCTCTAATCAAGAGAAGCAAACAGAGAAAGAGCTAGAGACAGAAAAGACAGCAAGTCCTACAACAGAAGAGGACACCACAAGACTTGAGCAATCAAAAGAACAAGAGGTAGAGGAACTACCCTCTACCTCATCACAGTAAGAGAAGGCTGAGGCACCACCCTCTACCTCCACGAAAGAAGAACAGCCACAGCTATAAGAATAACAGCAACCAGCCATCCTGACACAACCAAAAGACACACAAGAGGCTGCAGAACATCAACTCAGTTGACACGACATGAAAACTGGCAATTCAATGACGAAGTCATCCAGCAGGTTAACGAATATGCTAAGCAAATGCAAGAGATGGCAGAAAGGATTCACTCAGCACACTTGGCCGTAGCACACGGGCCAAAGAGTTAGAGATGGTGATCGACGCACTCCAAGGGGAGTTAGACGACGGACTTAATGTCATCACCGATCTGCAAAGGCAAGTGTAGGAGCTGAGAGCAGAAGCTGAACAGCATCAACTCGCTAGAGATAAGCAACAAAAGGAAATGGAAGAGCTGGGTGAGCTGCTTACCAAACTGTCAGATGCATGCAAATCCAAGGATGATCATTTGACGGAAGTTACAAATGAACTTCTCACTACCACCTTATCAACTCAAAAAATCTAAGTACAGTTAGATCTAGCCAATGCTTCTCTACAGTAATCGGAACAAAAAATCAATGATCAGACGATATTCTTGTGGCAAATACGAGAAAATCCAGTCGTCGCCTCAATCGAAGGTACAGATGAGGTCTACAAGGAACTAGAAAAGAAAAATAAAGACCTTGAGCTGGAGCTGAAGTTAGAGCAGTTTCAGTGCAGAGACCTCGCCTTGATGCGGGTCCAAAGAGAAGACAAGCTGCTAAAGGAGATAGCTAAACTCAAACGAGTCAACCAGCTACTGAGAGAGGGAAGGCCGGAAACACAAGAAGAGGCAAGCACTTCGGAGCAACCTCAGATAAAAATACCCTCAGTATCATTTGCTGAAATGGAGACACAGTCCACAGTAGAGCTGAGTGGCAAGGAATATTTTCAGGTACCCATTATAGAAGTAGACATAGTGCCCATGGTCCAAGTCTCAAAGGCTGAAGAAGATGCACTAAAAAAAAAGATTACACAAGAGTTAGATGAGCAGTGGAAGGCAGCGATGGATTGGGAGTTGAGAGTTCTTCACTCCGTCAACGTTACACAACTCACTCCCAATAAAATCAATGCACAATGGCACCAACAGTCCCTACCCTACCCTTTGATAAAAGTTAAGTTACTACAGGTAAAAGAGAGGCTTTACGCAGACATGCAAGTCGAGGGTGCAGATAAAGACCACCCAAAGTGGAGGTTGAGCTGGCTGAACAAAAACCCAAGATACTTGATTCTATTCACAAAAGCACATGTGGCCCTGCAAAAAGATCCAACTTTCTATCCTGTACCAAGAGTAAGGACCTGGATAGCACATGAGGCACTACTCAAGAAGCAGCCAACTTGGCTAAACTACCCTAGATTGCCTGCTCCAGAAAAAGGACCAGCGATTGAAGAATACATGGTGAAAACCCTAAAGGGTGCCATGTCATTCTTTAAAAGTCTACCAGATTTGTCATGTGCTATATAAGATCTGTCGAATGCTGCTCACGTGTATCCAAGTGTTCAACGAGCTAGAGCAAGCAGGCGCCCCTTGGATGTCATTCCTCGAGGGTAACAAAGGTTTGTGCTATGATCTCAGTGGCCAACCTTCGAAGAAGTCCTCTATGGCTTCTACGCCAGATGCATGTTTCTACCTTCACACAATATGCTGGCATTCGAGGAAGCGTTCTACACGGGATTCTTCACTTGGCGAACGAAGATATTTGCGCCAGTGATCAGCAATCTCACATCAAGGTTTGTAGTCTACTCAGCAGTGGAGCTGAAGAACAGAGTAATTATGCATTTTTTGCAAGTGCCAGATAAAGAAAGGAAGATCAGATACCAAAAGGCACTAAGTGCACTTAAAGACCGCCTCGCCAACCGCCAGCCCGAAGACTACTTCAGCCCATAAAGCTGTGTCAAGGGACGACACAGGCGAGGAGGGGGGGAATGTTAGCAGAAAGCTAACACGGATACCATTTTTCGAAGTTCTCATTGTAAAACACTTATTATTTTGATAAATCGAGAATATTGTAACTCCTATTTTCTCGGATAAACTCTGTAATTAATGAGCCGGGGCTACAAGCTTCCAGATTGTATCAACCTGTCATTACCCATCTTTGGTAGAACTCCCAGATTATTAGTTTTGACCACCAAAAACCTTGGCTAAGGTATAAAAGCCAATTTTTGTAAGTTATTATTAAGTTTTGGATAATGAAATACACAGCGTGAGCTAATGGCGCTCACTCCTCTCCTTCTTGCGCTTCCTACTCCCTCCCCGGTTGTCACATTGCAGTCGCGTTTGTTGCATTGCAACCGCAAGTAAGAGCTCTACGCATTGATGTAAGCACTTCACAATATTTCGTAGCTTTTGGCGTCGTCGACCCGCAGCTTAATTTCATCATAACTAGGAATTTACACTTTCAAATCAAAAACTAAGCATAGGTGGGGTATTGGGGCATCATTGCTAAGCACTTAGATGCATTCTGGGTCGAAAACGAATAGGTCAAAAATCCACTGTTGTTAATAATCGCTATTTTGAAACTTGACCTAAAGTGGAGTTTGAGACCATAAGCATGTGTGCTTAGGTCTTATAAACATGTCCTAGAAGTTTCATTATGTTTGGATATCATTTGATGCTGTAACGGATCGATGTGATTTGTTTGCCGATGAGTGATTGGCTTTTGGTGATTTCAGTCACTTGAGTGTAGCTTGAGTTAGATGCGAGTTGTTAGTTGTTTTCCGAGAGATTGACAACCTCTTGTAGCCTCTATGCGCTACTTGAGTCAGTTTCATCCCATGGATTGACAATTTAATCGTGGTTCTCGCTAATACTGCAATAAGATAGGATGGTGAGGTTAGACATGCGTCCCACATAGATGGAACGAATATTGGACAGCAAAGGAAGCCATTAAAGGATAAATTTATAGAACATTACATTTGCAGGTATGGATTTCCTAGCATTCTTCTGGAAGGGATAGTTGACTTCCATAAGCTTTTCTGGAGTATGTGTTTCACCTGTTAGCACGCACGACTCAATGCACTTTAAGGAATGCATTCTTTACCAACAATTGAAGAGTGGTCGAGCCATCGCGAGTCCCACAATTCAATTGCAAGGTTAATGCATTCGACCCTACTTGATTGCAGACTCAACTTACAAAACCATAACTTTCCTGGTGAAGCGCTTTCTATCGGAAGGTGGGCAACACTTAATTCAAAAGCAGAACTCTAATAGGCATCTTTCAAAAGACAGACTGAAAATGGAGAATGTGGTATCTTACTTCATGAGTTGAATGTTGATCTGGCATTAGCACCCATAGTGATAGGCTCTTGTGCTGCCTCTTGCACAAATTTTTGCAGCTACGAGGGGAGGCCGAATCAAATGACCCCCATCCAAATGATTGCGAACCTCTATGTGCTGAGTATTACAAATCAAAATCGTGAGAAAGAGCTTTGTGTGTCAGAGAAGCTTTATTTAGAAACCATGCCTTGCAAAGCATACAACGACAAGCGAACACACTACAAAATGACAGGAGAGTTCAATATTGATATTATGAAGGTCAATGATAAAATTTTGCTTCTTACCTTAATAGCTTATTTTTATGATTTACTTGTTAATTTGTTCATTGTACTGACTCCGAGGTGTTTTGAAGGTTGCTCAAGGCTTGTTGGATGCAGTATTCGCCGGAGTTTGCGAACAAAATTAGGAGTAGTTTTTGTACCGAACATGTTTTTAGCCTTATGATCATCGCGTTTGTATTGATCTCATGTTCCCTTCTAGCTATCTGTTCCAAGTACAATCAACAATCATGTTTTCCTGCTTCTGAACATTATTTACTATTGTCAGTACTTTGTGTTCAACAATGATGTATTGCCACTGATATAGAAGGCTTCTACTGTAATTCTCGTCTAATCGTTTAGCTCATTGACAATTTGTTGGGCTTTAACAATTTATTAATGTACACACATAATGTCTGTCAATTTCTCTCTGTAACATATATACATTGCAGTTATGTGGACTCAGGTTATTTTGTTCCTATTGAGATCACTGCTCAGCAATGTGCAGGTGAAGCAAAGTCCTAATGGCGTTCAGACAAAACACTACAAAAAAAGCTAACAGCATGCTGATCGCAACGCACTTGTAGGGCATGCGATGTGGTGGCTGCGTAGTCCATCTGAGTAATCTATTACCCGTCAGGATTGACGAAATTGCCATCGGATCTGGGCTAGTTGTACGGCATGTGTGCAAAAGCTGATGGGGCTGGTGGTGCCCGATGAGGCTGCTGCCGCCTATGCATGTGCGCAAACAGGTCATTACGATCAGTAAAGATTCCAAGCGGCTTTGAACAGTCGGCAACCCGCATGTATGCAGTCTATCCCCCGTGTCGCTCCAACTCTCTCTTTCTTTGAGTGTGTGTAAGGACATGGTCACACGAGGCTTAGTTATCACGAAGCCTCGACACGCTCTGACGATGGGCAGGTACAACAGCTGAGAGCGTCACAGATAGCAACCTGCAGTGAGGGGGAGCGCGAGGAGAGAGAGAAAGAGAGTTGACCGGAATTCAATTGGCTTGGTTTAAAAACTATACCATTTTAGGCATAGTAGCAACTACAAAGCAGGTCACTGTAGGTGGAAAGCTGCTCGCTGCAAGTGGAAAGCTGACGAGTGTCGGAGTTTGTCGACCAAATTGACGGGAAACTAAGCCTTGTGTGACCATAGCCTAAGCAATTCTCTCTCTCTCTCTCTCTCTCTCTCTCTCTCTCTCTCTCTCTCTCTCTCTCCGTCCTGGTCTCATGCAGTGTCGCCATGGCAAGTTACTAAGGACGAGTTTAGACAAACCGGCGGCATTGTAAAAGCAGACGCGCAGACCAATGGCTCGCTCGCACCTAGAAGGTGGTGTTCAGACGGCACGGCAGCTGAGCCGTCCTGGCATGCCAACGCATGGCAAAACGGGATGCATTTTCTTTCAACCCCCCCCCCCCCCCCCCCCCCCCCCCCCCCCTCCCTTTGTTCCATACACTTTGTGCATTGGGTAGCTCTTTGAACTTCCATTTTTTATCGAGAGAGACAAGAGCAGGGAAAGTGATATATTGCACCATTTTTTTGTTGGCATTTTGATTAGCCTTCTTTCTCATTGAACATGAATTCCTTACCTTCTCTTTCTTTTTCTGTAGGCCATTGAAGGAGACGTCGTATTCGAAGTGGCAACGTAACATCAGGTGCCACTTCAATTATGCCCATACCTCCCTACCAACCAAATTATGCTTCCACCCCCCCCCCCCCCCCCCCCCCCCCCCCTCTCTCTCTCTCTCTCTCTCTCTCTCTCTCACGTCACGCATACCACTCACCACACATCAAAATGTGCTCGTAACTCTCTCTCTCTCTCTCTCTCTCTCTCTCTCTCTCTCTCTCTCTCTCTCTCTCTCTAAGGATGGCTCCATCTACAAATTATTACTCTTCTAGGTAAAACTTGTCAATAACTCTCTCTCTCTCTCTCTCTCTCTCTCTCTCTCTCTCTCTCTCTCTCTCTCTAAGGATGGCTCCATCTACAAATTATTACTCTTCTAGGTAAAACTTGTCAATAACTCTCTCTCTCTCTCTCTCTCTCTCTCTCTCTCTCTCTCTCTCTCTCTCAACCCAAACTAACCAATGTATTAAATTGTTTGTGTATGTAGGAGTCATGGACCCATCTCAACATTTGGAAAGCCAAAAGGACGTTGATGACAATGCATCCCAAAATGTATTCTCCCAACCCTCTTACTACTCCTTCACACTGTCCCCTTTTACAATGCCTCCACATGGCTTCACGGCCATGCTAACTTCTCCATCTCCCTCCTCTCCTTTCTTATTCAAGACCCCCCACCCTGTGCTCCACCTCTATGCCATAAGCCTATGCATGTAGAGAGTGGCCCAAGCCCAAATCCCTCCTCCCATCAATCTACTAAAGGGTGCACAAAACCATCCAGGAAGAAAGTCTTGCACTTGGGTGGAGAGGATGTGCAAGAGATTGCACCGATGGCTCCATCAAAGAAAGCGAGGGTATCCAAGAAGAAAGGCATTGTGGAGCTCGAAGATGACGAAGACATCATCCAAAAATCCAAGGGTCAATGGAAGGACATATGGGTTGACCAGCTTATCCATGTGAGGGGGGGTATGCATGAGGAGTTCAACAATCCTCAAAAGCAAGGGATCAATCTATGGGCGAAAGTGGCTGCACCAATTGGCCTCCACATACATGAGTTTGATAAAGATAGCGAGGCATGCCGCAAAAAGTGGGGCTCTGTACTTGGCCAATATAGGCTGGATAAAGTACATAATGCTACATCTGGCAATGATAGGAAATACACATGTAAATGGTATGATGTGGTAGATGAGTACTATCATGATAGGGCCTCTGTGAACTGTGTTAGCCATGCCTCCTGTACCACACACGAAAATACTAAGATGAATGAGGTACCAGGCGATGAAGACTCCAAAGCCTCCCAAATCAAAATTCAAGCCACAACCACCACCAATGGCAAGCGGTCTACTCCAAAGGTGGAGGAGTCTTTGGCACAAATGGCGGACACTGGTCGAGCTTAACTTCACCACTTGAAAGATAACTCCAACCGGCAAGAGGCACTTGAAAACAGTGCTTGGACTTGCTGGCTAGCTTTCGTGACACCATGGCAGGGTTCTTAAAGCATGCCAGTAATGACAACAACTGACGAGCTACTAACTAGTGAAGCCTATGGTCTTCAGAGATTTAATCCTTTCTTGTCTCTATCTTCCCAATTTTAACGTTTGTGATGACTTTGGATAACTTTAATTTCTTTGGAAGTAAGCGTATTGTGTACATGCAATGCTTTCTTTTCGTTGACTTTGTTACATTGTTTATGTAAACCTACATAAGAATCCGATGTCTAGAGAGATGGCGCTTCATTGTGCTTGTCTATGCTCTTTAGCAATTGCAGAACTACTAAAGGATGGACCCAACCAAAATGATGTGGCCTTCTTGCAAACACCGTTGCATTTAATCCAATGTATGGGCCGATCGGTCAACCTCAACATTGGTAGAAGACGAGGTCACGAGCATAGGAAAGCTTGGACTTATGCCTGGCCCCAAAATTTTCTTGACGACTTTCTTCTAAAGTCCTACTCAGATAGCATGTTCAAGAGATGCCTTCGAGTCCGCAAGGATACCTTTCGTTACATTTGTGGAAAGGTGGCTCCTTTCATGTCAAAGCGCGTCACCAACATGCGCAAAACCATCGGCCTTCCTACACGTGTGGTGATTGCTATGCTCAGATTAGCTTCTGGCACACAGTTGGAGGTCTTAGGTGACTTGAATGGATGTGCTAAGAGCACAGCATGTGGCACAGTCCTTGATTTTTGCAAGGCCATCAGGAATTAAGGTCTCAGAGATATCTACATTCGTTGGCCTTCTTCATCTCGCTTTGAGAAGCTGGCCAGTGAATTTGAAGCCCTCTGAGGAATACCCTATGTAGTTGGTGCTATTGATGGTTCACATATTCCAATCATTGCACCAAAGGAGAACCATGTGGATTACTTCAACCAAAAAGGGTTTCATTCAATTTTGTTGCAGCTGTAACATTTAATGGCCTAAAAACTTGTGTGTAGCGGAAATTAGCATGAACATAGTGGGCATTTCATTAGAATAGATTCCTAATGAGAATTACAAGAGTGCTTGGGTGGAGAGAGCAACAAAAAGCATAACACCTAGCTAGATAGCATCAACAATACTTTCAAAAGAGAGAGAAATTAAACTATTGACAACAGTTGAGGACCGGATTTGCATGGAGCCGGTCCCCCCTCCAAAAGGCTTTGTATTATGGTTTCTCCCATCAAGAGAGACATTGTACAATACAATTCTTTGTGTTTCTTCAAGACTAGCTAGTGCAATGAAGATGAAAGCTTCATGCACTAAGAAAAACACTTAGCAAACACAACTTTAATTATCCCCATTCTCAGACCCAAGACCTCACACACCTTCGAAGATGGTGAGAGCTAGCAGGGTATGAGAGTAGATTGAGAGGAAGAAGGAGTATCTTACGAGAAAGATGTACATCTCCTCACATAATCACTCATATTAGCATAGCTTAGCTTAGTAATTAGCATGGTAGAGGAGATGACCATGCATTGAAGCTTGGCTCTTGGTTGGATTTGCATCCACATGCCAAGAGTGTGTCGATGTAGGCTTCTATCTCACAAGCTTGGAGTAGGTGATGAGCTCTCCATTAAAGCTTGGGAAGAGATAGTTTTCTTTGCTTCACACATAGACTGTGTGTGAGTGTGTGTGTGTGTGATAATCCTTGCAAAAACCACCCCCCTCTCTCTCTTGGGCGAGCCCTCTTACTATTTGCTCTTGCATGCTCCCCATTGGACCTCCCCAGGGCTAGCCTATCACAATTAAGCAGCATAAGTGATAGCCTTCTGACATGTGTCCCCCTTTCCCCTTTTGTGAGAGCTTAATCAATTAAACTTAATTGATTTAAATGAATTAAATCCCAATTGTACCTTTCCCCATTCTGACCAATAGGAATTAAGTAGCCCATTGGGTTGCTCAATTCCTATTGGACCCCTTCACGGGCTGTCCAATAATCATCCAGGAGACTTAATTTTCATTGGTTCCTTTTATTAAGTGTTTTAAAATTAATTAGGCTAAATTTACTCTAGCCTATTTCTTATTGGTCCACTTCAAGGGTCATCCAATAGCAATTGGGCACACCTTGTGGGCATCTGGGCTAGGGAGCTGACATGTGTCCCTAATTCCCTTTGTGTAAAGGGAGCCTGTGTGTGTGTGTGTGTGTGTGTGTGTGTGTATTTGTGACTTTCATTCTCATCCCCTACTTGCTAGGCTCGCCCCCTCCTATGTAGGGATATGCAAGACTTTTTTGGTCACACACAAAGCATCCAATTTCCCCTAGGGTTGACCTTTGGACACAACCTTTGAATTTTGGAAGTCTTAATGGGCTGAACCTTAGGGTCTTTTTAGCCCATTGTTGCACATGGATCTTTTGCAGATGGCCCCCCTTTGGATCCCTATTTTCCCTCCTTTGGATCCCTACTGTGGCCGGTCTGCTAGCTTAACCAATATTCTAGCTTTTTCTCCCCTGGCACTTCCCCACATTAAATGATCAGTGTAATATGAGAAAATCATTTAGGAGAATTAGATATTGATTATTATGGCATTACCACTCTCTTGAAATCATAGTCGTCCTCGACTATGGTGTAGAGAAGATAAAGCATATTCATGAGTCTTTTTCTTAGCGGGTAGAGGATCCCTATGTTACCCTACGACATCATTCCACAATGGATGACTGGTCCATTTGGTGCTTGAGAGCTTGAGGCTGCCGCAAGCATGTCTGCACATTAGTCCTATCAATGTTCCATAGTAGAGTGACAAGCTCTACTTGGTGTTTGGGAGACGTCGTCTCCGCAAACTTGATCTAAGCATGCATACTACATTTTTGTGCACAATAAAGAAAAAGAGAGTCTTATAAGACAAAAAAACTTTGTTCATTTTTAACATTTTGTACATTTGCTTACTCTTGGGAAGCATTGTAAGCATTGACAAGGTTTAGGTTATCCTTTAATTGTATGCCTTGCATCCATCTAGCATCTTCAAAAGGATAATTCTTAAACTTAATAAGATATCATCGGATAGTCTTACCGCCTCTTAATACCTTGTCTTCATGTCGGAGAATGGACTCGAGCTACAACACCTCCTCTTGGTCCTCGATCTCCGGTGGGTCTTCAATAGTTGGTTCTTGAGGTGGCTCTCCTTTGTAAGGCTTTAATAGGCTCACATGGAAAGCATTGTGTATGAGCCAATGATTGGGCAACTTGAGTTGATAGGCCATCTCATTGATTGGCCTAAGAATCTGGAAGGGACCATAGTACCTTTTTGCTAGTTTAGCATAGTGCTTTTGGTGGCCCGTAGGATTCTTGCTCGTCATGTGTCTTAATCGAACCTTGGGACACTTTAACAAGACCCAATCGTTTTCTTTAAAGGCTTGGGCTCTTCTGTGCTTGTCAGCAGCAGCCTTTTGCCTTTGCTGTGAGATAGAGATAGCATCCTTAATCTTTTGAAAAGATTCTTATAGGTCTCGGCTATACTCATCTGCAGCGAAGATCTTCCCATGTACGTTAAGTAGCAAGGGACTTTTTGATCTTCCCTCAATTACCTCGAAAGGTGCTTTTCCTGTGGAAGTATGTACAGTGTTATTGTAAGCATACTCCACTAAGGGTAAGTACTTCTCCCATTGGGATCTTTGATCTACTTCCGTTACATAGGCTTTTAGTAGATCGAGAATGGTTAGGTTAGCTATTTCACTTTGGCCATCTGTTTGTGGATGATAGGCCGAAGAGAAGTTTAACCTTGTTCCTAAATTCTCAAAGAGACCCTTCCAGAAATTACTGGTCATTCTAGGATCTCTATCCGCCGACACTATGGACATTGGCAAGCCATGGTACTTGAAAATTTGTGAAATGAAGAGGGTTTCAATTTGATGGTCTTTGATAGTCTTTTTGACAGCTATAAAATGAGCTTGTTTATTGAACTTGTCTACTATCGTCCATATTCCCGTATTCCCATGGATAGACTTAGGCAATCCAAAGATAAAATCCTTGGATATGCTCTCCCATGGTGAATTAGGGATTGGCAAGGGTTGAAGCAATCCAAGTTGCTTCCCTCTATCAAATTTTGTCTTTTGGCATACCACACATTTAGAAACATACTCTTGTATGTTCACTTTCATGGTAGGCCAATAGAAATATGTTTCAATTCCCTTTAAGGTAGACTAAATCCCTCTATGCCCCACATACGGTGGAGCATGAGATTCATACATTACTTTCTCACGTAGTGAGTTAGTAACGCATAGTCTATTGCCATAGAGAAGATAACCATCTTGTAAAGTAAATGGTTCTTCTTTCTTCCCTAATGCAAGTGCTGAAATCACATCTCTAAAATCGGGATCAATAGCGTACTCATCTATCATTAAAGATAGATCATTGTGAGTTTCTATGAAAACCGCATTCACTCTCGGCCGTCTTGAGAGTCCATCAGCTACTTGATTATGCTTGCCAGCAATGTGAGCAATATGAAAATGAAATTGCGAAAGGAAATTTGCCCACCTCATTTGTTTGTCGGAGAGCTTGGTCTGCGTCATGAAGTACTTAAGACTTTGGTGATCCGTTCGTAGAATGAAAGGAGTCCCCAATAAATAGTGCTTCCATGAGTCTAAGGCATGTAGAACTGCAAGGAGTTTCTTTTCGTATATGTCTAGAGCTTGCTCAACAGGGTCGAGCCTTCCACTCTCATAGCCTATGGCGTGCCCTTCTTGGAGTAAAACAACTCCAAGGCAATCACCACAAGCATCACATTGGACCTCAAATGGTTTTGAGAGATCCCGGTAGTGTAAGCACAGCTTGAGGGATAAGATTTTCTTTAAGCTTTTCGAAAGCATTGTTCTCCTTAGCAGACCATGTATACCTAACGCTTTTCTTTGTTAGGTCATGTAATGGTCCTGCAATTTGTGATAACTTTTCTATGAAGCGTCTATAGTATGCACACATACCTATAAAGCTTCTTAGTTCATGAAGATTCCTTGGTTTAGGCCATCGTTTTATTACCTCTAACTTTGATGGATCCATTTGGATGCCATCTTGAGAGATAATATGACCTAAATACTGAATCTCTTGCAAGAAAAATTGACTTTTCTTTCGATTAACATAAAGTTTATTCTCTCTTAAAACTTGAAATATTACCTGGAGGTGTTTCTTGTGTTCGTCTAATGAATTTGCGTAGATGATAATATCATCAAAGAACACTCCAGTGAAGGTTCGATGAGGCCTGAACAGCTTCTCCATCAAGCGATTGAATGTGGCTGGTGCATTGGTCAAGCCAAAAGGCATGACAATGTATTCATAAAAACCAAATGTGGTGCGAAATGCGGTCTTTACAATGTCTTGATCAACTATCCTTATTTGATGATAGCCACTTTTTAGGTCAATCCTACTGAAGTAGGTCGATCCTTGTAGCTTATGAAATAGGTCTTCTACCCATGGAACGAGAAACCTATTCTTGATAGTGATCCTATTTAGTGCTCTATAGTCGACACACATACGATATGTGCGGTCTTTCTTTTGCACTAATAGCACAGGTGAGCAAAATGGAGATGAGCTAGGCCTAACCATGCCCTTCTCAACTAACTCATGCACTTACCGCATAATCTCCTCTTGTTGAGCTTGAGAAACTCTATAAGGAGGTTTGTTAGGTGGTGAACTTCCTGGAAGAAGTTCAATTGCATGGTCATCATTACCTCGTTTAGGAGGTAGCTCACAAGGGATGTCGTCAATAAAAACATCTTGAAACCCCTTGAGAAAATTGGATAACTCTAATTCCTTTTGGTTGCTTTTATTTTCTTTTGCTAAAGCATTAGGTTCATTTTGAGAATCTTTAACAAAAATCATGTACACGGAAATAGAGCTCTTTATTGACTTGTTGAAAGCTGGTGTATGTACAATGGGAATAGTGTTACCCATTTCCTTAGCATCTATATACATGTCTTTTTCCCTGAACTTAAAGGAGATTCTCCTTTCAGGAAATTTAACATCAGCAGCCAGGCGGTCAAACCATGGTGCCCCTAGGATTACATCCTCATGCTTGAGAGGAGAGATAAAGAAGTCCTCTTTGTCCACATAGCCTTGGACATGAAGCCTCAATTTCCCGATTAAGGGAGTGACTGAAGCTTCTTGCCCCTTGAAGACACTGTCTGCGGGTAGGACATCTCCCATCTCGTAGGATTGTATGCCTAGCTTGGTGGCCAACTCTATAGATATAAAATTGTGAGTAGAACCAGGGTCAAAGAGAATAAAAGCATCATGTTCTATTACCTTTCCCCAAGCATGGCATAGAGGAGATCCTTTGTGGTGAGTTTCGTGAGTCTCCTCCTCTTGGATTTCAACCAAGGAAGCTCTAAGAGGATCTTGGCTGTTATTCTTTTGGGGACAAGCGCGGTACGCATGCCCTTGTTCTCCGCACCTGAAACATCGGTTATCCTTGCGATAACGCTCAAGCTCTTCAGGAGAGAGTTTGTTCTTACCTTTGTAAACTCCCTTCTCTTTAGCTTTGTTGGAGTTTCCCTTAGGAGACTTTTGGACATTGTCCTTCCCCTTAGGCTCGTTGGAACCCTTGTTTTCCGTTGGCTTATTATTTCTTTTAGCCCCCGTTTGGAAATTGATTCGAGAGGCCACCATAGTATGGTGCATTACCGCCGATATGGTACGTGGCCTTTGGGAGTTGACATACTCCGCCATTTCTTCGGTTAAGCCCGCACAAAATTGTTGCTTTTGCTCTCAAAAATCCAACTTTTTAAAGACAATGGCTTTGAGTTGTAGGTCCCAAAACTTGTCTACATATTTGTGGATGGATTCATTGGGAGACAGCTTTAAGCTTCGCCATTCGGTGAGTACTTTGTCTTTGGCATCGGTGGCCAAAAACTGCTTCATAATGGAAGCTCTTAAAGCTTTCCATGTTCGTGGAGCTTCACCGTTGGCTCGTAGGCTAGACCACCATTGCCTGGCGGACTTTTGAAGGTGCATAGCTACATGGCGTAGCTTAGAGGACTCCTTGATGCCCTCGTCTCCAAACGCCGCATCGAACTGTTGGATAAAGGCCAAGACTTTGTCCGTAGCACCAAAGGTACCATCATAGGTAAGGAAAGAGATACTCTTCCCTTCTTCTTTGCATTTCTTCAACTTGGACGACCTCTTCCATGCGGCATAGGATTTACTATGGCCTCTTCTTTTTGATGGTTCAAAGGTTGCACCATCACTTTCTTCAGGAGGTGAATAATTTGAAGAAGGTGGAGAAGAGGGTGACCTCTTTCTCGTCTTTTTCTTCTCTTGATCTTCTTCGTTGTCTTCACCATCACTTTCATAAGAGGAAGAGGATGAAGAAGATGGAGAAGAGGGTGTCCTCTTTCTCGCCTTTTTCTTCTCTTGCTTTTTATCATCCCTCTTTGAATTATGGCGTGGAGAAGAGTGTGATGGTCTTCTCCGCTTTGGTGGTGATGGAGAGCGTTTAGCCCGCTGTCTTCGTGGAGCCATCTCTGCCGAGGTGGCGGGAGACTCACTTCTTTCTCGTTCCTTCGGTGGAGGCTCTTGAGTTCTCCTTTGGGAAGGAGATGCATCATCAAGAAGTAAATTCTTGAGCCCTTCGTATGGATTCTCTTCTTCTTCCCGAATCGGAGAGAGACCTCTTTTGGTAGTCTCACAAGGAGGCTTCCTAGGTGTTCTCTCGTCATGGTGATGAGCTTGGAGAATCCCGTGAGCACGGAGCTGCCGTTGCACTTCACTTTGGAGAGATGGATTGCCCATGGCTTGTTGAAGCCTAGAAACAAGATAGTTAACAAGCATTGAAGCATCATTAGTAGCTTGCTCATGAGAAAAATCAAAGTTATCAACATTAATTTCACTCTCTTTACTATTGTCAGCCATTCTAACAACTTTTAGGTGTAAACTTTTTAGGTGTACTTTGGCACTTCAAGCCCTAGTTGCTACTCCTCTTTACCCCTTTAGAAAAAGCACTCAAGCTACTATACCCGCGGCTCGAATACCATTAATTGCAAGGAATTGAAGAAAGGGTCGTTCAAAACCAAAACAACACCGGCTCCCGTCAAGCTGCTAATAGCTCAATAGTGGTTAAAGCCCCATAGGACTCCACTATTAAGACCATAGCTCTCGACGGTGATGCCCCGTTAATTGCACAAAGGCAGGCGCACTGCAAGGCTGAAAAATCCCTATTCTACTTACTCACAGGCAATTAATAATACCAACCATTTAAAGCTAGCTTGAGGACCTCCCTTCTTGAGCAAGAAAAGAGAAACCTTGTGCTCTGATACCAATGTAACATTTAATGGCCTAAAAACTTGTGTGTAGCAGAAATTAGCATGAACATAGTGGGCATTTCATTAGAATAGATTCCTAATGAGAGTTACAAGAGTGCTTGTGGAGAGAGCAACAAAAAGCATAACACCTAGTTAGATAGCATCAACAATACTTTCAAAAGAGAGAGAAATTAAACTATTGACAACAGTTGAGGACCGGATTTGCATGGAGCCGGTCCCCCCTCCAAAAGGATTTGTATTATGGTTTCTCCCATCAAGAGAGACATTGTACAATACAATTCTTTGTGTTTCTTCAAGACTACCTAGTGCAATGAAGATGAAAGCTTCATGCACTAAGCAAAACACTTAGCAAACACAACTTTAATTATCCCCGTTCTCAGACCCAAGACCTCACACATCTTCGAAGATGGTGAGAGCTAGCAGGGTATGAGAGTAGATTGAGAGGAAGAAGGAGTATCTTACGAGAAAGATGTACATATCCTCACATAATCACTCATATTAGCATAGCTTAGCTTAGTAATTAGCATGGTAGAGGAGATGAGCATGCATTGAAGCTTGGCTCTTGGTTGGATTTGCATCCACATGCCAAGAGTGTGTCGATGTAGGCTTCTATCTCACAAGCTTGGAGTAGGTGATGAGCTCTCCATTAAAGCTTGGGAAGAGATAGTCTTCTTTGCTTCACACATAGACTGTGTGTGAGTGTGTGTGTGTGTGATAATCCTTACAAAAACCACCCCCCTCTCTCTCTTGGGCGAGCCCTCTTGCTATTTGCTCTTGCACGCTCCCCATTGGACCTCCCCAAGGCTAGCCTATCACAATTAAGCAGCATAAGTGATAGCCTTCTGACATGTGTCCCCCTTTCTCCTTTTGTGAGAGCTTAATCAATTAAACTTAATTGATTTAAATAAATTAAATCCCCATTGGACCTTTCCCCATTCTGACCAATAGGAATTAAGTAGCCCATTGGGCTGCTCAATTCCTATTGGACCCCTTCACGGCCTGTCCAATAATCATCCAGGAGACTTAATTTTCATTTGTTCTTTTTATTAAGTGTTTTAAAATTAATTAGGCTAAATTTACTCTAGCCTATTTCTCATTGGTCCACTTCAAGGGTCATCCAATAGCAATTGGGCACACCTTTTGGGCATCTGGGCTAGGGAGCTGACATGTGTCCCTAATTCCCTTTGTGTAAAGGGAGCCTGTGTGTGTGTGTGTGTGTGTGACTTTCGCTCTCATCCCCTACTTGCTAGGCTCGCCCCCTCCTGTGTAGGGATATGCAAGACTTTTTTGGTCACACACAAAGCATCCAATTTCCCCTAGGGTTGACCTTTGGACACAACCTTTGAATTTTGGAACCTTAGCATTTTGGAAGTCTTAATGGGCTGAACCTTAGGGTCTTTTTAGCCCATTGTTACACATGGCTCTTTTGCAGATGGCCCCCCCTTTGGATCCCTATTTTCCCTCCTTTGGATCCCTACTGTGGCCGGTCTGCTAGCTTAACCAATATTCTAGCTTTTTCTCCCCTGGCACTTCCCCACATTAAATGATCAGTTTAATATGAGAAAATCATTTAGGAGAATTAGATATTGATTATTATGACAGTAGCTAACAGTGGGCAGTAGATTGTTCCGTTGGAACTATGATGTTGGATGGGCAGGGTCAATCCATGACTCCTTGAACTTTACTTGCACTTCCCCACATTAATGATCAGTTTAATATGAGAAAATCATTTAGGAGAATTAGATATTGATTATTATGACAGTAGCTAACAGTGGGCAGCAGATTGTTCCGTTGGAACTATGATGTTGGATGGGCAGGGTCAATCCATGACTCCCTGAACTTTACTTGCAGTGAGTTGGGTCAAAAATGTGCTAGAGGTGAGCTTGGGAATTATTGTTTGGTGGGTGATTGTGCTTATCCAGCTCGACCATTTATGTTGGTGCCCTTCAAAGGGTGCAAGGAAGGCTTAGCGCACAAGAAGTTTCATTGAAATTTCATACAATCTAGCACAAGAATGCCATGGAGCGCGCATTTGGCATGCTGAAGGCAAGGTTTCGCATCTTGTTAAAGAGATGTGACATGTATCAGGAAGAAGAAGAGAATCCGTACAAAGGGTACACGACACGGTGATGCTTTTGATATGGAATGGGTGCGTGAGGCAGAAGCTACCCTTCTGATTGGCAATTCATTCGAAGAAAGCCAAAGAACCGCAACAAGGTCTATGGTGGAAATTCAAGCTCTCCGTTCCACAAGGGTAGAGGATGCAATTGAGCGTGCTCAAAGAGGCGATGAAGGAGGTGTTCAAGGTGGAGTGGCAAATGACCTTGGTTCAGGTGCTAATCGCCACGACAATCTTGCAAGATCTTTGTATCAAGAATGTGCCAAGAACAAAGGACAGTTAGTCTTTGGTGATGTTGTGTCTGATGAGTCATTGTCATCAGCTTCTACTTGACCTCTTGTAAAAAGGGTTGGAATTTACACCATGGTTTTATGTTTTAATGTTTGTAATTTCAAATCAACCTTTTTGGTGTTCTAGCATGTATTCAAGTATAATTAAATTTGATTATTGTTTGTAATTGAATGGTTAATACTCGCTTTCGTGAGAAGAGGGTGTGGGGCGGCGGCCGGGGGGGGGGGGGGGGGTTGAGATTAATTGAATAGATAACTCAAACTCAGAGCTATCATGTGAACATTCCCCAAGCTAGATCTCTTCCATCGCCTTCGTGTGAATGGAGGGGTGATGGAAATCCCCTTGAGTTTGCTTCCGTCGGGCTCGTGTGAATAAAACGGCGGTGGAAATTACCTTTTTGTGGTGCTCCAACCCGGAAACACCATTTCACACAATGGCGGCGGAAATCACCTTTTTGTGGTGCCTTGCATTTCTACCGCCATTGTGTGAACCCAGACTAAGTTAGTGAAGGCCTTGTTACGTTGAACTTTGAAGTTTAGATTCACAGTCCGTGGAATAGTGGCCGTACAAGCGACTGCTAGCCGCGAGCGTTTCAATGCTCATCATGCAGAACTGGTCTCTCTCTCTCTCTCTCTCTCTCTTTCTCTCTCACACACACACACACACACACCAAAAAAACTACACGCACCCTGGAACGCTGCTCGCTGCGCTGACGAGTGTCGGAGTTTGTTGGCTAAACTGATAAGCCTCGCGTGATAAGCAATTCTCTCTCGCTCTCTCTCTCTCTCTCTCTCTCTGACTCTCTCTGTCCTGGTCTCATGCAGTGCCGCCATAGCAAGTTACTAAGTTAGTGACGGCCTTGTTACGTACGTGGAAGTTTAGATTTCACAGTCGGTGGAATAATCTGGTAGGTGGCCGTGCAAGCGCCTGCTAGCCGAGAGCGTCTCAATCCTCATCATGCAGAACTGGTCTTTCTCTCTCTCTCTCTCTCAACAAAAATTAAAACCACACGCACGCACACCTGAGCAGCCATGCCGCAGCTGTCTCGAGAGCGGGCTTTCGACCATCACCAGCAACGCAGTGCAGTACACGATTCTGTCTCAGATCCTTGCACAGAATTCCAACACTGAGTATCTCCGTGGTCTGCTTCCTCGCAAGGGTAGGATGACTTCCTTCTCCAGCCTCATACATTCAAGCGCATTGCACCTGTCACTTGTTATGAAGATATACAGCCTTACATCCAGCGCATTGCAGAGGGTGATAAGTTGCCCATTCTCGCGGGTTGCCCCGTCACGGAGCTCCTTAGAAGGTATATTACTCTCCATATCATTTTGCTCTGCTGCTCTGGCTAGCTCTGTGTATATTGTCTAGTATCTTTCATCCATACATCTGCTAAATTCACATATGGTTGTTTTTCTAGAGCTAGGCTTGTTGCAACTTACTCTAGCTTGACCAGCTATGGTTTTAAGTCTTATGTAGTAGTGGTACTTCTTCTGGTAAACAGAAATTGTTCCCTGGCGTTGAGTCCGATTCACAAAGAAGAATTCTCATGGCTTTACCTATTGCCAGCTCTTGTGTGTGCTTCACCGGCGGCAAGAGGTTGTCAGGCTAGATGCTGTCTTTGCCAGCGCATTCCAACATGTTATGCATGTTTTGAAGAATAAATGGAGGGAGCTTGTCGAAGATATCAGAACTGGCTGCTTGAATGAGGCAGAGGTCTTTGATCCAAAAGTGCGCAAGGCAATGGAGAGGCAAGTAGAAGGGCCCGATCCCGCATTAGCTCTGCAGGTGTGTAGACTGTGAGCATTGTAATGCCCTTGGCCAGCTAGTAGTGTTTGGTGGGTGCATGAGTTTGGTTTGCTAGAGTCCAATAAATGTGCCTCTTGAGCATTGGTATTGAATTTGTTGATGGTTTTTGTTGTTGTCAGGTAGAGGAAGAGTGTTGCCGACCGCCAGCCCCTATGGCAGGGTATCATTTGTCGGCTCTGGCCGCGAGCCAAGTGTGTGTCATGTGCTTTGACTGGCTCCATGGAGCAGTACATTCCTATGCTTGAGTCCTTTTGTGTGAGGCTCCCCTTGATCTCATCTACCTATGGTGCCTCTGAGGGTGTGTTTGGCATTAACATGGCCCACCTATGCTCCCCTTATGAGGTGTCCTATATCATCCTTCCGAACATGGCATACTACGAGTTCCTTCCCTTGGATTCAGCGAAGGATGAAGACGAAAACTCCATTCACCAATCTCAGTTAGTAGACCTTGTTAATGTGAAAGTTGGCCATGAATATGAGGTTGTGATCACCACATTTGCAGGTTTGATTTTTCTACCTAGTTTAATCCTTGGTGCATCTTTCCACACTCTTTATGCATTTTGCCTTTGACTTGTCATATGCTGCATTGTAGGCCTCTGCCGATTTCGAGTTGGAGATTGCCTACAAGTGACAGGATTTTACAATAAGACACCACAATTCCGCATTATAGGCCGCAAGAATGTGGTTTTAAGCATTGACACAGACAAGACAGATGAGACGACATTGCACAACGCAGTCGAGATGGCAAAGATGAGGCATTTGGAGGCAGGAGGTGGCTGCCGGCTACTAGATTACACGAGCTGTACGGATGTCTCAGCATCGCCGGGGAATTATGTGCTCTTTTGGGAGCTGAGTGGCAAAGTGGACGAAGCAATAGAGCTGAGTTTGGACCCATCGGTCATGGAAGCTTGTTGTGACACCATAGAGGAGTGCTTCGATGTTATATATAAGAGGGGAAGGGCAAGGAATTGGCTCGGTCCATTGGAGATAAGAGTGGTGAGGCAGGGCACTTTCCTTTGCCTCATGGAATACATTACTGGTGTAGTAGGTGTCTCTATGGGCCAGTACAAGACGCCGAGGGTTGTGAAGTTTGCTCCTCTGCTAGAGCTTCTCAACTCTATGAGTCTCCCACTGTGTTTATGCATCTAATTTTAAGGCCACTTGAAGAGATGCAAGGGAGTTTTTATGAGGGCTCACCCTGGCCTCCAGTGCTCAGCAAAACATTTAATTGTGAGAACCAACACAAATCAGGAAACATTTTTGACTTTAAATTATCTTGGTATTTTGGAAGACCATCCTCGAAGGTGTCAATACTACCTTAAATTAAGGCTACACTTTAAAGGTTAGTATTTTGCAGGGACTTTAGTAGTATGTTGGCCCTTTGAAGATACACAAAAGGTTGGCTGTCTTTACAAGTTAGATATAAGCCGGCGGGCGGGGTTGGAAATAAACTTCTTTCTGAAGTCTTGGAAAACTTGCATAAGGAAAAGCTTAGAGGTAAATTATACTAGATGAGATTATACTAACGCATTTGATTGGAACAACCTTCATCTAAGTAGCTTCAACAACAATCGCCTTGTCTCGTACAATTAGCAACACATACAATGATGTTGCACCTCATGCCTAGTGCTCGTGAAAAATCGAGACTTAGTGTAATCACACTTGCAAAAATTGGAAATTTTCACCTAAAAGTTTTAGAGAATTTTAGTATGAAAACCTTCAAAATTGATTAATTTATCTTTAAACTTTTTCATGTTTTTAAGTTTTCAAAATTTATAGAAAAAAGTCTATTGAGCACCACAATAGCCTAGAGCAGAACAAGCTTGTTAGTTGCAATGAGATTAAAATTGTGTTTGCATGGGTTGCATTTGGATGTTTTCGGACGACTCTTTATATTATAAGCAAAGCACTTAGGGTACTTGGGCCAATTAGTGTGAAGGGTACATTCCATAAGTAAAGCCCTAAGTTTTGTATTAAGGGACTTACTTTTTACTTCTGTATATCATATCAATATACATTGAGAGTTGCTCTCTTTTGTGGAAGCAGCAATGGCAAGCTTGGATCTTTTTTCTTCATCTTGTGTGGTTTTGTGTAGCAATTCCATCTCTACCACTCTTCTAAGCAGCATAGAGCCTTCTACATTTGGCAATCACGGGTGATTAAAAGCACTTGAACACACAACTTCACAGAGAAGGCAACATGTTGTCTTTTGAAGATGGAGAAAAGAGTTTCTCTTCTTGAAGCTTGGAACTTTGAGAGTGTGTCCAATCTACATCATAGATTTAGAGCTTGTGTTGGAAGATACAGTTGGCACGTTTCAAGCACTCTTAGAGATTGCTCATATATGTTGGCAATGCTTTTCAATTTTGAGAAGGAATGCATAGATTTTTTCAAGAAGGAACACGCTTGTGAGCAAGCAAGGGATTTTCCATACTTGGTTATGAATCATTTATATAGAAACTTGAAGTTTCTGTTCAAGAAGCTTTGCGGATCAGCGCTCCAAGCAATCTAGTAAACTGCTTTGTCGAGGTTGGAAATTCATCTACTTTGGGTTATGAATCATTTGCATAAGCTTCAAATTGCTGTTCAAGAAGCGTTGCTGAGCGCTACAAGCAATCCAGCTTTTACTGCTTCGTCGAGGATGGAAATTCATCAGCTTCTAAATCTGCAAGGGAGGATACCGGTAGCAAGGGAAGCTACCATAGTTGCAAAAGGACACACTAGACAAAGTGATGGTGTAGGGAATGGCCCTGCAGTGGCCATTCCTTGAACTAATGCCCTCCCATCATGGCTCCTGGCCTCCGCTGGTCACCATGAGGTCGCCGGTCACCATGAGGTCGTGCATTATTTCAAGGAATGGCCACTGAAGGGCCATTCCCGGCCGACATGGTCGTTGGGAGATGGGCCAAAAGAGCTGGGGTCTGACAACAAACTGAGCCAAGCTGTGTGAGGAGTGTACCCTGCAACTGCAGAACTGATACCTGCGAATGTTTCTCGTTGCTGAGTTGGCGCTCAACAATTGCATATAGGCGACATTATTATGCATGCTGAGTTGGCGCTCAATGATTGTTGCAAGCAAACAATATTACGCGTTCATACAGGATTACGCATGCTGAGATGGCGCTCAATAATTGCACGCAAGCAGTAGTATTCTGTTTGCTGAGGTGGTGTGCATCGCATGGCGGGAGAGGAGCATTCTGCATAGTAAATGACAGTTAATGAACCGTTGAGATTGTCAGCCCCTCGACCAACGACCTTGACGGTGTCAAGAAAGTGTGGCACAACTAGTTACAAGAAGAAATCATCGGAGAATGATAAATGACATTGTCGAGAAAGTGTGGCACAAGAAGCTTTAAAGTTGGTGATAAGTTGCACATCTACGAGTTTAGATACCATGCCTTCCTTATGATTTGTTCAAAGCTAACATTTCTATGATACCTTCTCATGTTTTGAGAGATTTGGAGCATGCAGCATCAATAGAGGTTGAATATTTGGATTTGTTGGAAGCTAAAGTGTTGGTTTAACCTGAAGCAATTCACCAAGAAGCATTTTAGAACATATTATGATATACTTAATGATTTTGTTGAATTATCTGATGATTTTATGCACAACAAGGCTAATAATTAGTCTCAAATTAAGTGGAGATGGTGTCAAGTTTTGAATGTGCTGATACTTCAAAGTCATTAGAGTTTAAATTTTCAAACTTTTAAATTTTTAGATTAAAATTTTCAAGTCAGAATGTTTTAGTAGTCAAATAAAAAATTGAATTTGAAAATTTTGGACCACATCATATCAGATGCGTAATTCTAAAAAATAGATGTTCGATCAAATATTGATTTTGCAACATATTAAAAAAAATTATATTTCAAATTCAAAATAAAAAAAAATTGAGTTTTAAAAAAGTATTCATATTTTCAGATAACTAGTTAGAATTCTTGAATTTTTTTTAAAAAAAATCAAATTTCAAAAATTTTAGTAATCAAATATTCTAGATTTCAACAATTCCAACAGTCTTGGATTTCCAAAGTTAGTTATCAAAACTTTCAGTTTTCTAGTGATGCATTTGTCTTGGCAGAGTTTTCCAATTGGTCTGTAAATATTAAAAAGCGCCAAATACCTTTAGCAAAGGTATTTTAAAATTTGCAAGGTCGCAAATTAGAAAAAGGGGAGAAGAATGTAGATGGACAAGCACTTCGGGCAATTGGGCCACTTAGTGTGAAAGGGTACGTTTTATTAAAAAATCTCTACGTCTTGTATTAAGGGACTTATTTTTACTTTTACATATACCAATATACGTGTTGTGAGCTGCTCTCTGTTGGGGAAGCATCAATGAAAAACTTGTATCTTTCTTCTTTTTCTTGCACGAGTTTTGTATAGCATATTTATCTCTATCTCTCTTCTAAGTAGCAAACAACCTTCTACAAAGCTTACAAAAATCTAGCCTTTATGTATTTTTCACTTGCTAAATTGCAAAATCTTGCAAAATTTTAAGCTTGGAGTGAAGAAAATTGAGAAGATTTTAAAGCAAATCTGTTGGAGAGATTGAGAGAGTGTTTAAGTGTCCTTTTTCTCTTTGGTAGGAAAATATATTTTTGATTTGTTAGCTCTAATTTTGGGACCTCCCAAGTCCCCTTCTTCTTATTCGTCTCTCTCTCTCTCTCTCTCTCTCACACACACACACACACACACACACACACGAGCTTGATTTACCCCTGTTAAGCTAGGACTCACTTGCTGGCTAATGCTAAACTTTTTACTTGGCCTGACCTAAGTGCCTTACCTAATGGCTTGCCTGGACATAACTATGTGGATGGAGTTGATGAGTATACTGTTGTATATGATTAACATACTTTGTGAATAGACGGTGGTGAATGGGGACTTCTTCACCTCATAACCAAGTCACTTGATCATTTTACTTGGTCAATTTACTTGGCTTTGAATGCCATATCCGACTAAAATTTAATAAGTTTAATTAGCCTATTTTTACTCTTTCAAAGCTGCTTCTACTTGCTATCTGGCAGCTACTATTATTTCTTTTTTGACTTGATAGAGCTAATGGTTCTTTTATCATGTGGTAATTCCTTAAAGTATTTCCCTTGCTTTGGTCTCAATGGGAGGATCTGACTGTATTGGGCAGGTTGAGGCCGATGGACTTAACCCATGCAATGCACTTAATATGTTTACCATCTATGGGACTTAACCTTGCAGTTCACCTACTTCACCCTTGTTGTACACCTAACACGTTTACCCTCTGTGGGATCTAGCTTATGCTAAGCATTATAAAGGTGATACATTTATTGTCTTGTGGGAAATTACCATTTTTCTTTTCCATATTCTATCCTCAATATGTGATGGAGGGCCTTTTCTTTTCTCTTCTCTATGTCATGATATGACTAAGTTGATAATTCATGATTATTGGGTTTAAACCCTATGGGACCCACCCCCTTGGTTGACTTGGAGTCAAACGTTGTCATAATAATCAATATCTAATTCTTCTAAATGATTTTCTCATGTTAAACTGATCATTTAATATGGGGAAGTGCCAGGGGAGAAAAAGCTAGAATATTGGTTAAGCTAGCAGACCGGCCACAGTAGGGATCCAAAGGAGGGAAAATAGGGATCCAAAGGGGGGGCCATCTGCAAAAGAGCCATGTGCAACAATGGGCTAAAGAGACCCTAAGGTTCAGCCCATTAAGACTTCCAAAATGCTAAGGTTCCAAAATTCAAAGGTTATGTCCAAAGGTCAACCTTAAGGAATTGGATGCTTTGTGTGTGACAAAAAAAGTCTTGCATATCCCTACATAGGAGGGGGCGAGCCTAGCAAGTAGGGGATGAGAGAGAAAGCCACACACACACACACACACAAGCCCCATTTACACAAAGGGAATGAAGGACACATGTCAGATGCCTAAACTAGTTGCTCCCAAAGTGTGCTCAATTCCTATTGGATGACCCTTGAAGTGGACCAATGAGAATTAGGCTAGAGTAAATTTAGCCTAATTAATTTTAAAACACTTAATAAAAAGAACCAATGAAAATTAAGTCTCCTGGATGATTATTGGACAGCTCGTGAAGGGGTCCAATAGGAATTGAGCAGCCCAATGGGCTACTTAATTCCTATTGGTCAGAATGGGGAAAGGTCCAATGGGGATTTAATTCATTTAAATCAATTAAGTTTAATTGATTAAGCTCTCACAAAAGGGGAGAGGGGGACACATGTCAGAAGGCTATCACTTATGCTACTTAATTGTGATAGGCTAGCCCTGGGGAGGTCCAATGGGGAGCCTGTAAGAGCAAATAGCAAGAGGGCTCGCCCAAGAGAGAGAGGTGGCTGATTTTTGCAAGGCATTATCACACACACACACACACACACACACACACACACACACACACACACACACACACACACACACACACACTCACACACAGTCTATGTGTGAAGCAAAGAAGACTATCTCTTCCCAAGCTTTAATGGAGAGCTCATCACCTACTCCAAGCTTGTGAGATAGAAGCCTACGTCGACACACTCTTGGCATGTGGATGCAAATCCAACCAAGATCCAAGCTTCAATGCATGCTCATCTCGTCGACCAAGCTAATTACTAAGCTAAGCTATGCTAATATGAGTGATTATGTGAGGAGATGTACATCTTTCTCGTAAGATACTCCTTCTTCCTCTCAATCTACTCTCATACCCTGCTAGCTCTCACCATCTTCGAAGGTGTGTAAGGTCTTGGGTCTGAGACCGGGGATAATTAAAGTTGTGTTTGCTAAGTGTTTTTCTTGGTGCATGAAGCTTTCATCTTCATTGCACTAGCTAGTCTTGAAGGAACACAAAGAATTGTATTGTACAATGTCTCTCTTGATGGGAGAAACCATAATACAAAGTCTTTTGGAGGGGGGACCGGCTCCATGCAAATCCGGTCCTCAACTGTTGTCAATTGCTTAATTTCTCTCTCTTTTGAAAGTATTGTTGATGCTATCTAACTAGGTGTTATGCTTTTTGGTACTCTGTCCACCCAAGCACTCTTGTAATTCTCATTAGGAATCTATTGTAATGAAATGCCCACTATGTTCATGCTAATTTCCGCTACACACAAGTTATTAGGCCATTAAATGTTACATTGGTATAAGAGCACAAGGTTTCTCTTTTCTTGCTCAAGAAGGGAGGTCCTCAAGCTAGCTATAAATGGTTGGTATTATTAATTGCCTGTGAGTAAGTAGAATAGGGATTAATCAGCCTTGCAGTGTGCCTGCCTTCGTGCAGCTAACGGAGCATGACCGTCGAGATCTATGGTCTTAATAGTGGAGTCCTACGGGGCTTGCCTACGGCTTAAGCACTATTGAGCTATTAGAAGCTTGACAGGAGCCGGTGCATTTTTGGTGTCGAAAGACCCTCTTTTCTATTCCTTGCAATTAATGGTATTCGAGCCGCGGGTACAGTAGCTTGAGTGCTTTTTCTAAAGGGGTAAAGAGGACTAGCAACTAGGGCTTGAAGTGCCAAAGTACACCTAAAAAGTTTACACCTAAAAGCTGCTAGAATGGCTGACAATAGTAAAGAGAGTGAAATTAATGTTAACTTTGATTTTGCTCATGAGCAAGCTACTAATGATGCTTCAATGCTTGTTAACTATCTTGTTTCTAGGCTTCAACAAGCCATGGGCAATCCATCTCTCCAAAGTGAAGTGCAACGGCAGCTCCGTGCTCATAGGATTCTCCAAGCTCATCACCATGACGAGAGAACACCTAGGAAGCCTCTTTGTGAGACTACCAAAAGAGGTCTCTCTCCGATTCGGAAAGAAGAAGAGAATCCATACGAAAGGCTCAAGAATTTACTTCTTGATGATGCATCTCCTTCACAAAGGAGAACTCAAGAGCCTCCACCGAAGGAACAAGAAAGAAGTGAGTCTCCCGCCACCTCGGCGGAGATGGCTCCACGAAGACGGCGGGCTAAACGCTCTCCATCACCACCAAAGCGGAGAAGACCATCACACTCTTCTCCAAGCCATAATTCAAAGAGGGATAATAAAAAGAAAGAGAAGAAAAAGGCGAGAAAGAGGACACCCTCTTCCCCATCTTCTTCATCCTCTTCCTCTTATGAAAGTGATGGTGAAGACAACGAAGAAGATCAAGAGAAGAAAAAGGCGAGAAAGAGGTCACCCTCTTCTCCACCTTCTTCAAATTCTTCACCTCCTGAAGAAAGTGATGGTGCAACCTTTGAACCATCAAAAAGAAGAGGCCATAGGAAATCCTATGCCGCATGGAAGAGGTCATCCAAGTTGAAGAAATTCAAAGAGGGAGGGAAGAGCATCTCTTTCCTTACCTATGATGGTACCTTTGGTGCTACGGACAAAGTCTTGGCCTTTATCCAACAGTTCGATGCGGCGTTTGGAGATGAGGGCTTCACGGAGTCCTCTAAGCTACGCCATGTATCTATGCACTTTCAAAAGTCCGCCAGGCAATGGTGGTCTAGCCTACGAGCCAACGGTGAAGCTCCACAAACATGGAAAGCTTTAAGAGCTTCCATTATGAAGCAATTTTTGGCCACCGATGCCAAAGACAAAGTACTCACCGAATGGAGAAGCCTAAAGCTCTCTCCCTATGAATCCATCCACAAATATGTAGACAAGTTTTGGAACCTACAACTCAAAGCCACTGTCTTCAAAAAGTTGGATTTTGGAGAGCAAAAGCAACAATTTTGTGCGAGAAATGGCGAAGTATGTCAACTCCCAAAGGCCACGTACCATATCGGCGGTAATACACCATACTATGGTGGCCTCTCGAATCAATTTCCAAACAGGGGCTAAAAGAAATAATAAGCCCCCGGAAAACAAGGGTTCCAATGAGCCTAAGGGGAAGGACAATGTCCAAAAGTCTCCTAAGGGCAACTCCAACAAAGTTAAAGAGAAGGGAGTTTACAAAGGTAAGAACAAACTCTATCTTGAAGAGCTTGAGCGTTATCGCAAGGATAACCGGTGCTTCAAGTGCGGCAAACAAGGGCATGCGTACCACGCTTGTCCCCAAAAGAACAACCGCCAAGACCCTCCTAGAGCTTCCTTGGTTGAAATCCAAGAGGAGGAGACTAACCAAACTCACCACAAAGGATCTCCTCTATGCCATGCTTGGGGAAAGGTAAGAGAACATGATGCTTTTATTCTCTTTGACCCTGGTTCTACTCACAATTTTATATCTATAGAGATGGCCACCAAGCTAGGCATACAAGCCTACGAGATGGGAGATGTCCTACCCGCAGACAGTGCTTTCAAGGAGCAAGAAGCTTCAGTCACTCCCTTAATCGGGAAATTGAGGCTTCATGTTCAAAGCTATGTGGACAAAGAGGACTTCTTTATCTCTCCTCTCAAGCATGAGGATGTAATCCTAGGGGCACCATGGTTTGACCGCCTGGCTGCCAATGTTAAATTTCTGGAAAGGAGAATCTCCTTTAAGTTCAGGGAAAAATACATGTATATAGATGCTAAGGAAATGGGTAACACTATCCCCATTGCACATACACCAGCTTTCAACAAGTCAATAAAGAGCTCTATTTCCATGTACATGATTTTTGTTAAAGGTTCTCAAAATGAACCTAATGCTTTAGCAAAAGAAAATAAAAGCAACCAAAAGGAATTAGAGTTATCCAATTTTCTCAAGGGGTTTCAAGATGTTTTTATTGACGACATCCCTTGTGAGCTACCTCCTAAACGAGGTAATGATGACCATGCAATTGAACTTCTTCCAGGAAGTTCACCGCCTAATAAACCTCCTTGTAGAGTTTCTCAAGCTCAACAAGAGGAGATTATGCGGCAAGTGCATGAGTTAGTTGAGAAGGGCATGGTTAGGCCTAGCTCATCTCCATTTTGCTCACCTGTGCTATTAGTGCAAAAGAAAGACGGCACATATCGTATGTGTGTCAACTATAGAGCACTAAATAGGATCACTATCAAGAATAGGTTTCCCGTTCCATGGGTAGAAGACCTATTTGATAAGCTACAAGGATCGACCTACTTCAGTAGGATTGACCTAAAAAGTGGCTATCATCAAATAAGGATAGTTGATCAAGACATTGTAAAGACCGCATTTCGCACCACATTTGGTCTTTATGAATACATTGTCATGCCTTTTGGCTTGACCAATGCACCAGCCACATTCAACCGCTTGATGGAGAAGCTGTTCAGGCCTCATCGAACCTTCACTGGAGTGTTCTTTGATGATATTATCATCTACTCTAATTCATTAGACGAACACAAGCAACACCTCCAGGTAATATTTCAAGTTTTAAGAGAGAATAAACTTTATGTTGATCAAAGGAAAAGTGAATTTTTCTTGCAAGAGATTCAGTATTTAGGTCAAATTATCTCTCAAGATGGCATCCAAATGGATCCATCAAAGTTAGAGGTAGTAAAAGGATGGCCTAAACCAAGGAATCTTCATGAACTAAGAAGCTTTATAGGTATGTGTGCATACTATAGACGCTTCATAGAAAAGTTCTCACAAATTGCGGAACCATTACATGACCTAACAAAGAAAAGCGTTAGGTATACATGGTATGCTAAGGAGAACAATGCTTTCGAAAAGCTTAAAGAAAATCTTATCTCTCAACCTGTGCTTACACTACCGGATCTCTCAAAACCATTTGAGGTCCAATGTGATGCTTGTGGTGATTGCCTTGGAGCTGCTTTTCTCCAAGAAGGGCACGCCATAGGCTATGAGAGTCGAAGGCTCGACCCTGTTGAACAAGCTCTAGGCATATACAAAAAAGAACTCCTTGCAGTTCTACATGCCTTAAACTCATGGAAGCACTATTTATTGGGGACTCCTTTCATTCTGCAAACGGATCACCAAAGTCTTAAGTACTTCATGACGTAGACCAAGCTCTCCGACAAACAAATGAGGTGGGCAAATTTTCTTTCGCAATTTCATTTTCATATTGCTCACATTTCTAGCAAACATAATCAAGTAGCTGATGCACTCTCAAGACGGCCGAGAGTGAATGCGATTTCCATAGCAACTCACAATGATCTATCTTCAACGATAGATGAGTAGGCTATTGATCCCGATTTTAGAGATGTGATTTCAGCCCTTGCATTAGGGAAGAAAGAAGAACCATTTACTTTACAAGATGGTTATCTTCTCTATGAATCTCATGCTCCACCTTATGCGGGGCATAAGGGGATTCAGTCTACCTTAAAGGGAATTGAAACATATTTCTATTGGCCTACCATGAAAGTGAACATACAAGAGTATGTTTCTAAATGTGTGGTATGCCAAAAGACAAAATTTGATAGAGGGAAGCAACTTGGATTGCTTCAACCCTTGCCAATCCCTAATTCACCATGGGAGAGCATATCCAAGGATTTTATCTTTGGATTGCCTAAGTCTATCCATGCGAATACGGGAATATGGACGATAGTAGACAGGTTCAGTAAACAAGCTCATTTTATACCTGTCAAAAAGACTATCAAAGCCCATCAAATGGCAACCCTCTTCATTTCACAATTTTTCAAGTACCATGGCTTGCCAATGTCCATAGTGTCGGATACAGATCCTAGAATGACCAGTAATTTCTGAAAGGGTCTCTTTGAGAATTTAGGGACAAGGCTAAACTTCTCTTCGGCCTATCATCCACAAACCGATGGCCAAAGTGAAATAGCTAACCTAACCATTCTCGATCTACTAAAAGCCTATGTAACGGAAGTAGATCAAAGATCCCAATGGGAGAAGTACTTACCCTTAGTGGAGTATGCTTACAATAACACTGTACATACTTCCACGGGAAAAGCACCTTTCGAGGTAATTGAGGGAAGATCAAAAAGTCCGTTGCTACTTAAAGTGCATGGGAAGATCTTCGTTGCAGATGAGTATAGCTGAGACCTACAAGAATATTTTCAAAAGATTATGGATGCTATCTCTATCTCACAACAAAGGCAAAAGGCTGCTGCTAACAAGCACAGAAGAGCCCAAGCCTTTAAAGAAAACGATTGGGTCTTTTTAAAGTTTTCCAAGGCTCGATTAAGGCACACGACGGGCAAGAATCTTACGGGCCACCACAAGTACTATGTTAAACTAGCAAAAAGGTACTATGGTCCCTTCCAGATTCTTAGGCCAATCAATGAGATGGCCTATCAACTCAAGTTGCCCAATCATTGGCTCATACACAATGCTTTCCATGTCAGCCTATTAAAGCCTTACAAAGGAGAGCCACCTCAAGAACCAACTATTGAAGACCCACCGGAGATCGAGGACCAAGAGGAGGTGTTGCAGCCCGAGTCCATTCTCCGACATGAAGACAAGGTACTAAGAGGCGGTAAGACTATCCGACGATATCTTATTAAGTTTAAGAATTATCCTTTTGAAGATGCTAGATGGATGCAAGGCATACAATTAAAGGATAACCTAAACCTTGTCAATGCTTACAATGCTTCCCAAGAGTAATCAAATGTACAAAATGTTAAAAAAATGAGCAAAGTTTTTTTTGTCTTATAAGACTCTCTTTTTCTTTATTGTGCACAAAAATGAAGTAGTATGCATGCTTAGATCAAGTTTGCGGAGACGACGTCTCCCAAACACCAAGTAGAGCTTGTCACTCTACTATGGAAGACTGATAGGACTAATGTGCAGACATGCTTGCGGTAGCCTCAGGCTCTCAAGCACCAAATGGACTAGTCATCCATTGTGGAATGATGTCGTAGGGTAACATAGGGATCCTCTACCCGCTAAGAAAAGGACTCATGAATATGCTTTATCTTCTCTACACCATAGTCGAGGACGACTATGATTTCAAGAGAGAGGTAATGTCATAATAATCAATATCCAATTCTCCTAAATGATTTTCTCATGTTAAACTGATCATTTAATGTGGGGAAGTGCCAGGGGAGAAAAAGCTAGAATATTGGTTAAGCTAGCAGACCAGCCACAGTAGGGATCCAAAGGAGGGAAAATATGGATCCAAAGAGGGGCCCATCTGCAAAAGAGCCATGTGTAACAATGGGCTAAAAAGACCCTAAGGTTCAGCCCATTAAGACTTCCAAAATGCTAAGGTTCCAATTCAAAGGTAACCTTAAGGAATTGGATGCTTTGTGTGTGACAAAAAAAGTCTTGCATATCCCTACATAGGAGGGGGCGAGCCTAGCAAGTAGGGGATGAGAGAGAAATCCACACACACACACACACAAGCCCCCTTTACACAAAGGGAATGAAGAACACATGTTAGATGCCTAAGCTAGTTGCTCCCAAAGTGTGCTCAATTCCTATTGGATGACCCTTGAAGTGGACCAATGAGAATTAGGCTAGAGTAAATTTAGCCTAATTAATTTTAAAACACTTAATGAAAAAAACCAATGAAAATTTAGTCTCCTGGATGATTATTGGACAGCCCGTGAAGGGGTCCAATAGGAATTGAGCAGCCCAATGGGCTTCTTAATTCCTATTGGTCAGAATGGGGAAAGGTCCAATGGGGCTTTAATTCATTTAAATCAATTAAGTTTAATTGATTAAGCTCTCACAAAAGGGGAAAGGGGGACACATGTCAGAAGGCTATCACTTATGCTACTTAATTGTGATAGGCTAGCCCTGGGGAGGTCCAATGGGGACCTGCAAGAGCAAATAGCAAGAGGGCTCGCCCAAGAGAGAGAGGGGGCTGATTTTTGCAAGGCATTATCACACACACACTCACACACAGTCTATGTGTGAAGCAAAGAAGACTATCTCTTCCCAAGCTTTAATGGAGAGCTCATCACCTTCTCCAAGCTTGTGAGATAGAAGCCTACGTCGACACACTCTTGGCATGTGGATGCAAATCCAACCAAGAGCCAAGCTAATAATATCAAAATTTGTCAGAGGTTGTACATCTGGATTCCTTGTTTCAAGTGCTTTCTATTGATATATCATATGTCATAGATCTTGGAGATGTAGCTCAAGTTATTGTACTAGTTAGCATATGTCAAAATTGTGCTAGTTAGCATTGTCCGGGACATGAAAAAGCATGACAAGTTAACATGCTTTCACCCAGCTACCTTTTCATGTATTTGTCAATGCCTTAAATGTTTCTTGAAGTAGGTTTGATGTAGGCTAAGTTTGGGAAGTGGTGTTGGCTAGTGAATTATACTGTGGGAAATTGAGTGGAGATTGAGCCCAACAAAGCATAACTACGTAGTTACCACAAGGGAAGCATTATAATTTTTCTACTTGGTCAATGTTTTGGCACTATTTTCTTGGAAGCAAGCTTTTCTTCCATGTGGATCACTTAGCTCCAATGTATTTTGTTGCAAAGCAGACTTTGCATGTGTTAGGAAATAAGACGTAGCTAAATAGATATTTGAGTAGATTATGGAGAGAGATAGATTTCACACACAAGAGATTATAGAGTAGAGAGAGAGAGAGAGTACACACAATATACGTGGTTCACCCAATGTGGGCTACGTCCATGGGAAAGCAGCCACTCAATGGCTTTAGTACTTCAAAACAAGAAGTAGTTTACAAAGGGATTATACCCTTAATGGAGCTCCCGCCTTGCTTCACTCTCACCACCTCACACTCACCTTGTTGCATCAACTTCACACTATGAAATGTGTGTAGAAATGGCCTCCTTTTATAGGCCAAAAGGGCTGCCCTCTCTAATGAGAGGCAGCCATGTGTAGCCGCCCTTGTGTGAATAAGTCCAAATTGGACCCTCCAATCCGCCCATGTGTGGCCGCCACTGTGTAGACAAATCCGCTTTTGAATTCGGCCACCGGCCACTAGCCATTGACTTCCGACCACCACTGGCCACCGGCCATTGACTACCGGCTACCGGCCAACCAACGGTTGTTTTTCGACCACTTTTCGGCCGCCGTCTGGCCATAATATTCCGACAAAAAGGAATATTCCGGCGAGAGAAAAAAAAAGTCTCGAGGGCTTCCACCCCCGAGGCCCTTAAAGTTGCCCCTGATTTTTGGCCGTGAAAATTTTGGTTTCCGGCGAGTGATTTTCCTTTACGCACGATGGCTTCTCCTCATAATGGGGGCCTTACAAATGTGCTCTTTTACCACAGAAATTACAAGGGTAAATCAGGCTCCATACTTAACAATCTCCCACTTGGAGACTAATCTCCAAACCAAACCTGACTGCTTTCCATCCTGGCTTCTTATCCTTGAATGCCGATTGAAGATGAGCAAAAGCTCAACTTCTCCTTGTTGACCACCTTTGTAAACATGTCTGCAGGATTTTCACTTGTGTGCACATTTCCTAGCTTTAGCTGTCCCTCTCCCAAAAGAGTGCATATGAAGTGATATCTCACCTCAATGTGCTTTGTCCTTGAATGAAAGGCTGAGTTCTTCGCAAGATGGATAGCGCTTTGGCTATCACTGTACAAGACACAATTGTCTTCTTTGAATCCAAGCTCTTCTAAGAATCTGTGAAGCCACATAATTTCTTTGCTTGCCTCCGTCATTTCTACATACTCTGCTTCCGTGGTAGAAAGTGAAACCACTTTCTGCAGCTTTGAAGCCCAGCTTACTGCTGTGCCTCCAACCGTGAACACATAGCCAGTAGTGCTCCTTCGAGTATCTTTGTCACCTGCCATATCTGCATCAGCATACCCTTCTAGAAAAATATCAGTTCCTCCAAAACACAAAGCATTTGTTGTTGTCCCTTTTAGATACCTAAGTATCCACTTCACAGCTTGCCAATGCTCTTTACCTGGGTTGTCCATGAACCTACTCACAACTCCCACTGCATGTGCAATGTCTGGCCTTGTCCAAACCATAGCATACATTAGAGAACCTACCGTTGCAGCATATGGAACTTTAGACATATAGGCTATCTCCTCTTGTGTCTTTGGACACATATCCTTCGTTAGTTTAAAATGACCAGCCAAAGGTGTAGAAACTGGTTTTGCATTTTGCATTGCAAACCTTTCTAGTACCTTCTTGATGTAATCTGCTTGAGATAGCTTTATTGTCTTCTTCGTCCTGTCCCTTGATATTTTCATACCAAGTATCCTCTTTGCAGCACCTAAATCTTTCATTGAAAAAGATTTAGACAGCTCCTCTTTTAGGTCTTTGATGTCTTGCATGTTAGCACTTGCAATCAACATGTCATCAACATACAACATTAGGATGATGAATTTTCCATCTCCCAAATTCTTCGTGTAGACGCAGTGATCCGAGTTGCATCTTGTGAATCCATGATCCAACATCCATCGATCAAGCTTCAAGTACCATTGTCTTGATGCTTGTTTTAAACCATACAAGCTCTTCTTTAATCTGCAAACCATTTTCTCCTTACCTTTTACTTCATACCCCTTTGGTTGAAGCATGTAGATTTCCTCCTCTAAGTCACCGTGAGGGAATGCCGTATTTACATCCATTTGCTCGAGATTTAGATCATGAGCAGCCACAAGGCTTAAGACAAGCCTAATTGAGTTCATTTTTACAACAGGAGAAAATATTTCATTGAAGTCAATACCTTTCTTTTGAGAAAACCCTTTTACCACAAGCCTAGACTTGTACCTTTTCTTCCCACCTTCTTCTTCCTTCAGCTTGTACACCCATTTGTTTTGAAGTGCCCACTTACCTTTAGGAAACTCAACCAACTCCTATGTTTGGTTGCGATGTAGTGAGTCCATCTCCACTTGCATGCTCTTCGTCCATTCTTCTTTGGATTCATGTTGCATAGCTTCTTCGTATGATTCTAGCTCTCCAGAATTTGAGATCAAGAGATGGTTGAAGGAAGGAACAAACCTTTATGGAGGTCTACTCGCTCTTGTAGATCTTCAGGGAATAGGTTGAGGCTCCTCATTTGGTTGATGTTGTTGCACATTGTCACCATTTGCAGTCCTTGAGTCTTCACCGTCCTCAAGCTCCATGTACTCATCACCTGTTTCTTTTGTTTGTTTTCTTTCCAAGTAATCTTTGTACTTATTTTGTTCGTTAAAAATTACATCCCTACTCCTTAAGATTTTACCATCTTCAGGATTCCATAGGCGATACTCAAAGTCACCTTCTTCATATCCAATGAAGAAACACTTTTTAGACTTTGGATCTAGCTTTGATCTTAGGCTTCTATCTATGTGCATGAAAGACTCATACCCAAACACTTTGTTGTAGTGGTTAGCTGCAATTGGGATAGCTGGGCGTAATGGTTAATTATGTGCTGTCTATTTATTTTACTAATTGAGTTGATGATGATTTTGTAGAGTGGAATGCGGGGAGTTGCTGAAGAGGCGACGACAACTACTCTTGGCCACTTTATATTTGCACAGTATCTTAGAACATCATTTCAATAAGCCACTATGGCTCTGTAAATAGTTGTAGTGGGAACTCCCCTTATGGGTCATGCAAGAACTAATGATCTTCACTCATTTGCAAAAGTAAAGTGGTTGTAAAAGAGGGGCCTCAATTTTTGGCACCTTAAACTCAAAGTAATATATTAAATACCAACTCCACAAGAGTGGTGCCGTGGAGTTTGGGGCTAGATTTAAGCCTTTCTCTTGCAGATTCTCTTCTCTACTCTCTTCAGCTATGGTTATTTGCTGTGTACTCTCTAATCTAGGCTACATCTCTTACACATCTCTTACATCCCCTTACAAGCTTGTCTATGTCAATTCTATGTTTACTGTGTGTGTGTGTGTGTCATAGTCTAGGTGAGTGTGTGTGCTTGGAAATTCGAAGAAGAGGTGGACAGGTTGATGGTGATTGCTTGGAAGCTTGTGTTGAATAGTTTAAGCGGTCAATCTTCCCCTCTTCTCCCAATAGAATCCAACTATCTGGATCTAGTTGGTTGGCGAGTCTCAAATAGTATTTTGGCCATCTTTCTAAATTGGGGTTCAAAGGCTGCTTTGTTGGCTAGGTCTTTCTTAGGAATCTTTGAAGCTTTGACTGATCATTGGACCAGCTCATTTTTATACTTTATTACTAGGCTAATGTGGCCCCTTCACTATGTCATCATACCTTTGAAATTGATAAGCTCATCTTTTAACTATGAGACCATCGTCTTCTAATTTATGAGCACATTCTTCCATGCAACCTAGAGAGCCTTGCTTTGTTGATACCATTCTCTGATTTGGTCCACTATTATTAGGTACCTTTTGCTGATCAGTGGATTCATTGTGTTTGGAGTACAAAGTAGGGTAAAACATGGGAAGGTCATTTTGTTTCATCGGCAAAGCATACATGAGCACCGGAGAGTCCAGCTCAATGAAATTCATCACAATCTGGTTCTCTTATATCCTCATTTTTTTGAGAATACAAACTTCATGAAACAAGCTCCTCAATAAAGCTTCATGTTCACGAAGGTTAATTCTAGTGCTTGGACCTCTATTGTTGGATGCATTGTTCTCTAGTAGTATGATCACCTTCTAGTCTAGCAGTCACCTAGAAATATGCATCTTAGTTAAGCATGCTTGGATCTCCAATATAATATCCTTCATATATTTGTACGAAGGTTGGTTGCCTATCACCATTTTCAACTAAATACCCAAGCCTTAGACGTTCATTGTAGTTAATTGATAAGCATGAGGGTTCACCAGCATTATGCATATCATCTCTAGTCACTACAGACTCTGGGGAACCTTGTCAAATACTTGGATGGTATTGGGGTGTGGAGGTAGTCTACATGATGCTTGTCTGTGATAATTAATTAACCCTAGAGCTAGAGGAGGTGGAGGGGGTTGGTTGTCGTCATCATCATTTTTATCAAAAGTTTCCACCCCAGTCCCCTTCTCTTGATCTTGCTCCTCCTCCTCATCTTCTTCCTCTTCATCCATATCATGAGTTAAATGCTCTATCAGAGACTGATTAGCCTATGTGCTAGTGTATACTGAGATCTTTTCTTCCAAAACTTCCTTTATATCGCTCACTAGTTTTTTTAACTCCTCAAAATTTACAATCAAATTTCCTTCAATATCAAATATATCCCTAATAGATTGGTAAATATACTTACATTAGGAAATTTCGGAGGTCATTTGGAGGGCCTTCTAAGAAAATGTATTTTTTGCACTCTCTCTCTAGAAAAAATGGCAAATAAAAGAGCTGGGTCTTTCATAGTAAAACTTCAAAAAGTGTACTTTAAGTAGATTCCTTACTCCTCTGAACACTCGTTCGTAGTGATTGAGGGATAATCCTCTTTTCAGTTGCATTGAATGAACAACGTCAATACGGAGGGAATGAGGCTAACATGGAGGGACGAATCCGCAGCCGCTATTCACTTTCCATTAAACCTGCTAATGGCGCACTCCTCAAATGGCACAAATGTTACCCAGAAACGAGCCAAATATCACCTTCACATTGATTTGGACAATGAGTACCAACCATTGATTAAGCGCAGTAAAACAAACACACATATACCTCCCGCCTCCATAGACACGCTCAGAGCTCAAGGAGCTAAACACATAGATATCTGGACGAGAGGCTCTCTCTACCCTAAGAATCCAATAACTAATGCGTCTCCACCGTTTGTCAATCCTACAAGCTTATTGACCTTTGCTGGTGATGGAGAAAAGGGCCTTCTGGGTTATTGTAAATCACTTACAAGAGAAGCTGAAACTTACAAGAGCATTCTCCAAGCTCAACAATGTGAGATTGTTCGCCTTTCACATTTACATTCTACAGATCAGGTTACCATTTTGCAACATAAAACAGAGGTACAAGAACTGAAAGGAAAGGTGCGAAGTTGTCAAAATGAAGGACACCATCTTGGGTGGTCGTATCCGAAAGAAGAAATTGCGCAATCTTGAAACATTGCAGGTTGCATCAGGAGGTCTCAAGAAAAGAATCCGAGCATTATGGTGATGCTTCTTGGTTGGCTACATTGTCTTAGTTAAGTAATCTCTTTGTTTTTTCTTGTTATGCATTGTTTTCATGTGCCTAAATAGTGTTAGTGAAGCAAATTTTCTGTTATTTACTTATGCATTGTCTTCATGTAGAGATTCAATCTATCCTGACAAGGAAAACATTGACCCCAAAGCCAATATAGGAAAGAGATTGAAGCCACTTATAAGTAGAAGCCTGGCAGCAGATATAGTACATGACAAGAAGTTTAAGGTTCTACAAAGAAATGTAGTGGACCGCTTTATTTCAGAGAACTCAGTGCCTGCAAAAGAGATACAAGGCACACTTGATTCACTTGGTGTAAGCAAAAGAGGATATTCGGCTATCCAAAAGTCTGTCTCATCCATCTTTGTTAGGAAGGGTATAAAATCCAAACTTCTACCATCAGCCTCAAGTGTTTGGAAAGAGAGGCTTCAGCTTAACGAGGCACAGGGAGACTATCTTGGACAGCCCTTTCATATTAAAGCAACTTACAGTGGCCATGGAGCGAACATGGCATATGATGAGTTCAACAATATTTTTATGGACCTGCGGATACTACAGAAGAGAATGGTGGAGTTTTACAACATCACATTTGAAGAGTCACGTGGGCTATTACATTTTGTGTTAAAACTGGATGAGTGTGAGCTTGTTAAAGAGAAAAAGCTAGAGCGTGTTACTATTACTTTAATGAATAGAGCCCTCTCAAAGTGTCCCAGTGATGATCCTTTATATTTTAGTGTTCAATCAGAATCTAACATATGGTGGCTTGGTGCGTTTGAGGTAAGCGATATTCTCAAGTAAGCTCAAATGTTCAGATCTACTTAAGTCTCATTTATTTTGTGTTGCAGGTAAAGAAAGAAGATCATGAGTTTCTATATTGGGTGTTCCATCGAACTAATATTCCAGAGCTGATTGATCGACAGACTAACCAAGGAGAGGTACTACGTCTAGATGGAAGGGGAGACTTTCAAGTTCAGTGGCATCTTGCAGGTGACCTTAAAACATTAAAGTGCATGTATAATTGTGGAATGGGTGCAATGGCAAAGTCACCGTGTTTGTTCTGCATGGAGCCTGCAAAGGTCATGGACCCAAAGTGGTGGAGAAAAGCTCCAACACGT